>NW_024467122.1:36041079-36641079 GCF_017591425.1 Ochotona curzoniae | reverse complement strand
TACAAAAATCTGGAAGTGAGTTAGTGAAAGATGATGTATTCCTATGGGAGCATTTTAAGAATGAGATATAATTCAACAAGGAAAACAAATGAAGTCACTGTTCTGGGCAATCAAGAAATGTTTGGTTCCTTTAGCAAGAACAGATTTGGAAGAAAGTTAAAGGTGAAAAAGCTCAGACACAATTTCTGTAGAAATCAATGAGTTTTTAGATTAGTAAAAAAGAGGAGTAAAGAAAAAATGTACATTGAAGAAGTCACAGGAAGATATGGGGGTATTCTATTTGTATTGGTTTTAAAATTTTTATTTTTGATAAACTAGGACTTTTATTTAAGAGGAGAGACCTGAACGAATTTCAAGGATGAAGAATGGAAGGTTTAAGTACCTGGGACAGATCTCAGAGGTAAGGCTGTAAGAATAAGTTGTAATGAGAGAGCTATCAGAAGTAGACAGAAGGAAAAAAATTGCATTTTCTTTGACAAAAGGAAATAACAACTCAAGAACACTGAAATAGCATTTTGCTCCACAGTACATATACATATTGCAAGAGAGCAGAAAACCTCCTTTTAAAGTGCTGCCAGACTACTGATATCCTACTTAACTACACAATTTGAGTGCAATTATAATGATGGAAGAGCTGTGGCTATACTGAGATGCTGCATAAGGTCCTCTAAACCCAGGGAGTGTTCTCCTTCATATTAATACATACAGATTGGAACACCACAAAAGAAGAGATTTCATTAACTTGCAATAAGAACTTATTTGCATTCTTGCAACATACTACATCAGTGCATACAAAAATATTGATGCTAATGAAAGTGTCATTTAATGTGGTGATAACTAGCAGCTAGGAGGTTGAGTCTGCTTCATGCTTTCATTCAAAGGTTTTGATTTGAAAATAATTATTGCAAACTAGTTACTTCTTACTCATTTTGGAAGGTTTCTTCAGATGTATGGTTAATTTTTCATGTCCATTATTCATCTTTAATAATGAATGTGGGGCCTGGCACGGTAGCCTAGTGGCTAAAGTCCTCACCTTGAATGCCCCGGGATCCCATATGGGTGCTGGTTCTAATTCCTGCAGCTCCACTTCCCATCCAGCTCCCTGCTTGTGGCCTGGCAAAACAGTTGAGGATGGCCCAAAACCTTGGGACCCTGCACCCGTGTGGGAGACCCAGAAAAGGATCCTGGCTCCTGGGTTCGGATTGGCACAGCACCAGCCATTCCAGTCACTGGGGGAGTGGATTATTTTCTAACTAATCTATTAAATGAGAACACTTTTTTTAATTACATAAACTTCCTTGGGACATTCATATCAGAATATGTTTGTGTCTCCTTTGGGGAAGAAGAGGTAAGTGCTTAGGTTCTGTTTGTGTTGACTCAGGGGGAAAAAAGACTCAAATAAATAAATCAAAGGAAAAAGCATTTATTTCATGCAATAGAATAGAGACAGAATCAATATGAACTACTGTGAATAACAATATGTCAACAAACTTGGAAACAAAATAAGTAGATAGATTTCTGGAATAATGAAACTTAATCTGAGTCATAGAAAACATAAACAAACCATTAGTCAAGCATAAAATTGATTCAGTGATAGTTTCCCTTAACAACAACAACAACAACAACAACAACAACAAAAGCCCTGAATTAGATGGTTTCACTGTAGAATATTGCCAATTGTATAGGAATGATTAACAGCTTTTATCAAATTAGTCCAGATCACTGACGACTGAGGGAGCCCTCTGAAACAGACTCCATAAGGACAGCAATGTACAACAAAAAAATGTACACCAAGATTCTTGGTAAACAGAAGCAAAATCCTCAACAAAAACTGGAAAAGCTGTGGGCAATGGCTTAGGTTGTGTTGTTTCTAGGCAAGTATTATTCTGCTGGGGGAAAAGCAGCTTATAACGGTGGGCCTCCTGGGCCAAATCTGCATTAAACCATATATTTTTTCCTAAATATACGTGTTGGGATGCCAGGTCCATAGCCTCCAGGAATGGGGATCCAATGGGGCCCAGGTTGTTTGGTCTGGGTCCTTATGCCCACCTGTGTGGTGCATGCTGGTGCCTGAGCCACGAGTAGAGGAGTCTGGAGAGCTAGGGCACCAGTGAGGCTGGGAATAACCCACTGGGCTTGCAGACATGCGATTACAGGGGCTTTGTGTGTAGGATTGCAGGGGTGCCCAGGGGATGGCATAGGTGGGCACAGGCAGGGACATGTGGATTCATATCCAGAATTGGTGGTCTCATCATAGAATACCAACATCCGATAGAGGTGCCAGTTCAAGCCCAGACTGCTCCAATCTCAAGCCAGCTCCCCGTTGATGTGCCTGGGAAGCAGATGAAGGACCAGCTGCTTGGATTCCTCATAAATCTGGGAGACTTGAAGAATCTCCTGATTCCTGACTTCTGCTTAGCCCAACGTCAGGCACTGCAGCCACTGGGGTAATAAATCAGTAATGGTAGGCAACTCACCCTCTCTCTCAATGTGTATCTCTGCCTATCCAACAAATAAAAATTAAATATATATTTTTAAAAATGTGATGATGTAAGTAAATACATAAACCATTTTATACATAATTGTTTCATGTTTGACTTTTTTAAATTGAGTATAGAAGGAGCATAATTCAGTGCAGTAAAAGTGGTATATGGGAAGCCCACAGCCAGCATCATATTGAATGGGAGAAGTAGATGCATCCCAATAGGATTTAGAAGCAGACAATAGATTCAATCCATCACTCCTATTCAACATCATTCTGGGAATTTCAGCCACAGCTATCAGGCAAGATAAATAAAAAGAAACTATTTAAATTAGAAAGGGGGAGTCAAATTAATCCTGCTTGCAGATCAAATGATTCCTTACATATGGAAGAAAAATGTCTCCAGCATTAGATGAATAAAATGGGTAAGAGAATTCAGCTAAGGTGCAGCATACAAAACTAACAAAATTCAGTAGTATTTTTATGTATCCATGATTGCTTGGTTAAGTGCTGAAGTGAATTTATACATTCATATGGAAAACAATATGAGGATTCCTCAAAAAAAGTAAAAGATGAATCTTTCATATGAAATAAATAATATATCTTCATTTTGGTGCAGCCTGATTCCCAAGAGTAAAGAGATGGAATTCACCTAGATGTCACCAACTGATGGATGGCTGGATAAAGAAATGTGCAAACTATACACGATAGAATATCACTCAGCTGTAAAAAGGATAGAAAACTGAGCTGTAAAGAAAAATGGGTAAACTGGAATTCATTGCGCTAACTGAAGAAAGTTAAACATAGAAAGACACATTTTCCCTAGTATGTGGAAGTTAGTGGATAGACCCAGAAAGTGTGTATATTGTCATATAATTTGATATATACAGACTTACCAACATTGAAATGTGCATTTCCTCATTTTATTATGTTTACAACCCCAATTTATGTGATATTAGGGTCACAGTTAAAATAATGTTGACCTGCCAACCGCAATGCTGGCATGCCATGCAGATGCCCAAGTGCTTGGGTTTCAGACACCCATGTGGGATAACAGGAGGAAGCACCTGGCCCCTGACTTCTACCCAGCAAGCTGTGGCTATTGCTGCCATTCGGGGAGTGAGCTTGCAGATGGAAAATCTCTTTCCTTATCTCTCTATCTCACTTTGGCTTTCAAATGAATGAATACATCTTTAAAAGAACAAAACATTTCTTTTAGAGGGGAGGACAACCTCTCCTGTTATGTAAAACTCCATTCGCACTTAAAAAAAAATATTGTTCAATCTAAAGCCGTCTTGATAAAAATTGTTAGCAGAAGCACTACATAATTCATCACAAGTTTCTGTGATTTCCTGAATACATCCAGTATTGCTGTATCAAACATCAAGCATAAAATCTCTTGAAAGAAGTTTGGTTTTTCAAATACACAGGTTCAGTTTGCACTGATTCTGCAATCATCATTGGGTCCAAAAGCACATGCATCCTATTTAAAATAGCATGTGTTTTCCGAATTATATTCCTATGGTTACTTTATATATATATATATATATATATATATATTTATAGATAGATAGATAGATAGATAGATAGATGTATTCCACACAGAAAGTAAAGAGAAAATAAATATGTTTGATCCAAATTTCAGCATTTATATGTGATAAATGCATAATCAATTGTATTGATTCTGATACTACTCATAATTAAGCAGAGTTGTTTCCTATATTGTATCGTTGCAAATACAAAATTCACTGACTTTTTTCCCTATTGTTGTTGTGACTAAGTATTTTCAATACACATGAAGTTCAATTCCAAATTCTAGTCGTACTGTAGTTTGTCTTCCACAGTTCCGGTTTGTTCGTCCCATAACCCACTATTTCAGCAATGTTCTCTATAATCATTCCCCAAACCTTTCCACGCTGCTAAGTGATCTGTTGAGGTCTTCTGATAAGCTACCACCTAACATAAACCTCTGAGGCGCCCTGACACTTTTGCCCACATGAAACTTATTATTCTGGTTTATTTTATTATTTAGTCCTTTTTCCATTTCAATGTATTTTAACCCAAAAACTAAGATTAAATCTCATCATCCTGCTCAGGGTTTTGCATTATATTCTATAAAATTGTTCATTTCTTTCTATGAGCATTTTATGCATCCTACATTTGCCAATACTTCTTGTAAAATATTGTGTTCCCCTATTCCCTGGTCATTCTTGCCCATTTGAAGTTGCTGGCATTTCTTGCAGGAAATATTAGTGGACAACAAATAATCATTTTACTGAAAATTTCTTTAATGGCAAAAACAATGTGGGAGGCGACATGATGGGTCAATACTGAGAAGACATACTGGCCTCAACTGAAGAAAACAACAAAGCTAGGAACATGTTTCCAGAAGCCTGACTGAAAGTGTCAGTTCAAGCTACAGAGCGGAGATGCCATGAAGAGAGGGCAGACATGCCACCATTCACACTTTGCACCTGGCTGAGAGTCATCATGTTTCCAGGACAAAATAAGAGGGACTTACAACACCCCAGTCTCAGGGCTCCATCACCAGTATGATTGACCAGAGAATTCCATGGGCTCTCCCCTGACTTGAAGTCTGGTCATCTATAAATCTGACTTGGTTCTGAGGACTACATTTCTCCCTGTAACAAGGGAACAATGTTATTTTGCTTTTGTAATGTCTTGTTTAAAAAAAAAATAAAATGGGAATGGGAAAAATAATTACAAACATGTCTGACAGACATCATTTGAACAAATACAAGAGGTTTCTAAATATCAAGGGAAACCACTTTTAAAACAAAATACTGTCCTTAACAATTAAGAAAATGTTTTTTTTTTGTTTTGTTTTGTTTTTAAGATTTACTTATTTTTATTGGAAATGTAGATTTACAGATAGAAAGAGAAAAAAGTCTTCTGTCTGCTGGTTCCCTACCCTAGTGGCCACAATAGCTGGAACTGGGCCAATCTGAAGCCATGAGCCAGGAGATTCTGCTGGGTCTCCCATGTGGCTGCAGGACCAAGGTTTTGAGACATTCTCCAATGATTTCCCAGGCCACAGGCAGTGAGCTGGATTAGAAATTGAACACCTGCAAAATGTACTGGCACCCATTGAGCCACCATCCCAGGCCTGCAAACTCCAGTTTTGAATGCTGATTTTTGTTACTTGCTAAAACATGCTACTAAACATTGCGAAATACATAAGTATCACATGAGACAACACCTTTCATTTGTGATTGGCTAATTGACTATCTAGTGTAGGTGGAGTAGCAATCATAGGGGGAATTTTGAGAGGATCCATGAAATGAGTGAATTTGATGGAAGAACTTTGAGCCATAGATGGATGTGAGGATTGAAGTCACAAAGATTTTTACCCTAATCTTATGGCAGTGAGAGTTGTAACCATCACTGAATTTTCACAACCTGCAAATGGAGCATTTGAGTCAGAATTGTGGCTAATTTAAAGGTGATAACAATAATTAGCAGATATGTGTATGAAATTTTCTGATAGCCTATAATAAATTCCTTCAGAATTGGAGAATTTTAACAACTTACAGAACATAGGTACACTATATAATATCATTATTTGTCATATTGAAAAATAAATCCCCTGATAATTCAATTTTATTGTTAGCTATTAACAACTTACTAATTATAAAATGGCTTTCTAGTATCTATTAGCTACATAATATTCTTTAGGATGCAAATTTTACAAAAGAATGTAAAATGATACATCTCATTTTGAAGAATCATTTCTAGCCACTTTTCTCTTTGAATTTTACCATCAATTAAGGTTTGTTTCTGTCCTTCATATCTTCATGTACTTATTTTACTATCATCACTTTAGTAGAAAATTTCTATGCATGTTGAATTATATTTTCCCAATCAGTGGACTGTGACTTATATATCACCTAGTCTCTTCCAAAGCTAAAACCATAACATAATAGCCAAAGAATCATACATTGATTTCCTTTTAGAACACGGCAGAGAAAATGAAAGAAGGAGAGAGAAGAGAGACGATCACCGGGTTGGAGACTGAGTTGAGTAAGTGAGAGATTAAGGCTCTTTTTGAATGTATCATCAAGCCAGCAGTATTATAGATCATTAAAAGTAACACTTCCCAGGTTCTCTGTGAAATTTCCATGCAGTCCATTTGTAAGCCTTTGAATGGATTATTTATAAGCCTCAAATGGCTAATAACAATTCATTTTCTGTTTTTCAAGCCAGCCATTTGATCTGTGGTTTAGAGAAAAATGGGTGAAAAACTGCTTTTTGATTGACAGCATGCTGAATTTAAAATCAAATGAGTAACTTGATTTATGCACTAGAGTATCGCTTTTTAGTGCTTTTTTTCAACCTTCTTTCTGTAGAAGAATAGACAGATCTCTCTGTGCCAGAATATTGCATGACCTGATTCATTAAATATAAAGCATTTTCAGGATCACTGGGCAATCCAATCAGATGTTCCTAAGCGCAAGATTCCTCAACAGAAATTTTTACAATATAATAGTACCTGGAATAAAGAAGAAGCTTACAGCAGGATACACATTTATCTGATCATTTGCAATGAACATTTGGTGAATATATGACCTTAAGTATAAAAGGCACTTTAAAAATTGTGCTTGATTGTGGAGAATATAGTTTCCAAAAGTTTGAAAAGTAAAGGAAACCCTATCTCTGTATTCTTTCCAACGTCTTCTGCTAAAAAGAAATATAAAACCACCATAATTTATATACCTTACATGTTAATGCAGCTAACTTCTTTAGGATAATATGCAAACAAAGAATTTGTTGCAACTAAATGGGTTTGAATTAATGAATGGGGAGATTATTTTAGCTGGGGATAAAATAGTTAAGTCTATGTTGTCATGTTTCATGATTCCATAATTAAGCGTGATGTGCAGCTGAAGAAATGCTGCTATTGTGTTTATTATAAGTAGATGTATACTGATAGCCTCAGTAATTAGATTAATTCATCTTATAACATTCTTCTAAATGACAATGCAAGGGTCTTATTAAAGTCTAAGATTATTTCTTTTTTTTTTTCACTGTACTATAACACAGTGAAAAGTATTATGGTACTGATTTCATCAAATGGCAGACGAAGGACTCAGCACAATAGCTCAATGGCTAAATCCTTGCTTTGTAAACACCAGGATCCCATATGGGCACTGGTTCATACCCCAACTTCTCCTTTTCCAACCCGGCTCCTGGGAAAGTAGCAGAGGATGACTCAAAGCCTTAGGACCCTATGTCCACTTGGGAAATCTGGAAAAAGCCGCTAATTCCTGGCTTTTTACCAGCTCTGCCCTGACCATTGTGGCCATTTGGGGAGGGAACCAGTGGATGGAAGATCTTTCTTTTTATCTCTTTCTAAGTCTGCACTTGCAATAAAAATAAATAAACCTTTAAATGGCAACTAAGTACGAAAAGTGATAAATCCTATTTCTAAACATTTTTACTATCTACTTAGCTACTAAATAGTTCTCTGTTTAAAATATGTAAGTTTAAAAGACATAAGCTGTCACTGTCCTTACACTAGTTTCACAATTTTATTTTACAGAATCAAAAGTAATTTCCTCTGTGAGAAGGATTTCAACTTTGGCATGATGCCTCTGAGACAGAGAACAAACAATCTACTTCCAACTCTCTTGCATTGGGGAGATTCTCCCCTTCAACCTATGCCTTTTCGTCCATTATGAATCAATGAACTCAAGACCCAGCATGCTACGTCTTAAAAAATACAAATCCATTTAGAAAACAATTGCGCCATTCAAACTTCATCTCCTTCCTTTATCAGAAATTGCTGGAAATGTAATTTTGCAGCGAGCATTTTATTTCTGGTCTTGAAATAGATTGAGGTAAATGTAAAGTCAATGATTAGATAAACACAATGTCTTGGGTTGATGCCACAATGCAAAATTAGATGATGTGGTCAGTCGTGATGGATGTTTTGTATGGTTACTCAGCTGCATAATGGGATAAATTCCCTTGACTCTATTTAAAATACCATGTGGCTCCTCTCAATTAATATTACCAAAAGTACTTTGGCACAAATACAAAAAGCAAGGAGGATTAGTGCTGAGCATGCAAGTATAGCAGTCTTTTTCTGCACAGAGATTCTCCTTTATACAGTAAACCATATTTGTGCACAATATATTTACTGAGCTGCATTGCGTGTAGTAAATAACACTACAGAGATTATTTCTCCTCCAAAAATCACTTTTATGGAGCCATAAATTGAAAGCCTGCACCAAACAATCTCCTGTAGTACAGGAAAGGATTAAAGGCTGATGAGGCAAACACATGCATGCCCACTAAGCCCGCAGGAGCACGGTGTTTATAAAACAGTCCTGTTTGACTGGCAAAGCAACTTGTTTCTCTTTATCCTACTTTCAAGGTGTGCGTTCTTCAAAATAAAAGGATAAAGGGAAGAGGTCACTTTACATAGAAGGGACAAATACAGAATATAGTAATATCTTTAGAAATGATTTTGAACCAGTACAAATTTTCCAGCACCTTGTACCCAGACTGTATAAATTAGGAAAGAATCCAATTACACATGACAGACACTTTCCTTCACGTGACATTTCTTATGATGGTTGCTTAGTGTTTATAATTCTTTTACACAGAACACATAATAATATCCAGGATAATATTCAGCTTCTTTCAAATGTATTAGTGATTAAAGTGGCACAGCCACTTAAAGCTCAAATTGTTGATATTCTCTAAAACATCTGACAATGATCAATACATTCACATCTTCTTTTCTACTGCCCTCAGATCCTAAACAGAAGAGTTACAGATTTAAAATGACTTGTCTTTGTGCAAATAATACGTGATCACTATGTGAGATTGAAAAGTACTTGTCATGATTAATTAGTTTCTAATCACAAATATTCAAATTAAGTAAAAGCCTTTAGGAGCATCTGCTTCAGCATCACACACGAGTATACTATGACACAATGTGTGCGCGTGCAGCCCAGTGTAACAGGGTTATTTTTGCTGACAATATTGTTTGAATACAAATGATATTCAGTGGCTTTTAGTACTTTCAGTGCTATCTGAAGCCAAAGCCAAGAAGTCAGCATTCTGGCCTAGCTGGCATCCCATATCGCCTCTGCTTTGCTTCTTTATTACTCCATTGCAATCCAGCTCCCTGCTAACGTCCCTGGAAATGCATCATATGATGGCCTGACTCCTGGCTTCAGCATGACTTCTGCAGCCACCCAAGGAATAAACCAGCGGGTGGAAAAACCTCCATCTCTCTCTGTGACTGATTTTAACATAATATAAGTAAATATTTTGAATACAAGAAAAAAAGAATATACTACTAAAATTGGAATGACATGAAAAAATTAGCATGATCATTGCAAATTACAATGTAGATATACAGGAATAACATGCTCTAAATATCCACAATAACTTCTGTCTCAGATTGAGAAAAACACTTTATACAGTTTTGGAGACATACACCTATGACTCTGACTACGACCATGCATTTTGCAATTTTCCAATTATATTTTTTTTCTTTAACGATTCGATACACTTTCCTTTAAATATATTAAGGTCTTTATTCTGTATTACTAGAATTCTGTAATGGCAAATTCTTATATTTTAGTATATTTTCTTTGTCTACCTGAAACTTCACAGCCTTATTCCCGGTGTTGCGCAATCCCATGGTAAGGATGTGATTTTGTTAGGATCACTTTAATGAATTTTTTACATTGTGTGGTATCTCATGAATTGATTCTTTACTTCTTTGCCAACTCTTCCCTCTATTCCTCTTTGGTTTTCTCTGATACTTCACTGGGAAGGTACTCTCATCTCTTTATTGTTTCCCCACTGCATCTAGATTTCTACTGGATGATCAAATTCACCACGACCTTCCATTAAGTAGCCTCCAGCCTCATTGGTTTGCATGCAGTAAGCATTTTCTGTTTTCATCTTATGGTTATGATTTACAGGTTTTAATTTGTGTTAGCAAATTTTTTTCTACTCCGAAAGGTTTTTCTAATGATGGTAATCAGACTGTATCCATTGCTAGAGAATTTTCACAGGATCCTAAACTCAGTACTTAGGAATATAGTTTTGTTGCATGGAAAAAATACTCAAGGACAGCAATGTCAAAACAAGGAAATGTGTCTCAGTCAAAGGCTGTCTCTCAAACTTGATAAGGACTGAAGAGGAAACAGTTCTAATTGTACTTTATCTAAAAACTGAGTGGATATATTTTTTCCTGACAGATAAGAAAGTACAAAGAGAGGCATGGAATTCCTCAGTACCAGGAAATGTAATGAATTTATGCGTACGCTTTTGCTAAATAATCAGTCCCAATGACAGAGTCCATAGGAGTCCAAAATCAGATGCAAACCATCAATTTCACAATCGGTTATAAATTGGCAGAGACTGACCTCAGACCCCAATTGAAAGGCAGCACTATTAATTAGTGCAGTTCATGCTTTAACTGAGAATCAATCTAGCATTAGTATAGATCTTCAGAAAACAGTTTAGTATTATTTGTAATTATTCCTTTGACTCATGCAAATATGAATTTTTATAGACTATCTAAGATGTAAAATTTCTTGTATCTTTGTTTCTGAAAATGTGAACATGATTGGGTAATAACATATTTTGCTCTTTAAAATTACTTTTAAAATGTTGTATAAGCAGAATGTAAAGCGTGAATACTTGAAATGAATATGAAGAGAATGCTTCCAAATCCTAAACTTTAGGTTTAATTCTAAAACACATCTAAAAATATGTTATTATTATTTATATTAAAAGACACACTAACGATTAAACGTGTGATACTTAATAGAACTGCACTACTTAAAATAACCCCATGCTTGCAGAAAATTATATAAAATACAGAATATATACAAAATCATACTGATCATTTTCATCCTTGATGGGATGAGCATTCCTTATGCTTCCTTATTTTTCTATAAAATTTTGTTACATCTGTTCATTTTCATAACCATTTCAAGGTGATAGAACTACCGTACGCATTCCATGCCTTGCATCATGTGTGAGCAGTTATCACTAAGCCAAAAATACAAACATGATCACAACTGTTCACAACAGTAGTGCTATGCTTTCTGCCATGGCCTTGATATAATCTGAGAGTTCCTATGTTTTATGTGTTGGGAACTTAGTGCACAAGGTGATTGCGTTGGGAGTCGATGTGAAATGTGCCAAGCCTCTAGATTTTGTAGGCATTTACTGAGTGAATCCCTAATTCCTGTTTAGACCTTTTAAAAAGGTGATAGGCACATTATGAATGCATAGGCCTGTTGGGATCTGCTCTCGAATGGACCAAAGTATGTCGTATGGGACTCTTGACCACTTCACACAAAGTGGCTGCCACAGAAGCCTGGACTGACTCACGCATCATTTGTCTTTGCTTCCCAACTTGCCAAGTGATTGCTTCCTTCTGCATCAGCCCCTACCATCAGGATTTACCACAAGGTCCTGGGCAGATACCCAGTGAATGGAGCTTCCATCTTTCAAACTTATAGCTACCTGTGTCCCTTTTCAGGGTAATTAATCAGCAAGAGAATATTTTTAGAATTGATATTCTATAAATTCTTCTGCATGAAAATATACACATAAGGCTGCAAAAAAAACCTGGATATTATCCTGTGAGTATCGTGCGTGATTTGTAGCTCTGTCAAAGCTATTAAGTTGAACAGAGAAATGCCAATCTGTATAGTAAAATAGTCAATATTAAGAACACTGTTATATTAAGAAAATTAGTTTCAAAATTAAATTTTCTAAACTCCTCCTTGGCAAGCACTCTTCTTTACTTGGAAGAACATGAAAGTAGTGTAATAACATGTGTATGAGGGTGGAATGCAGAAATGGGGGTCTTTTTCAGAGAACAATCTGCAGAAATGAAGTAAATGAAAGAGGCGAGTACATTTCATTCATTTAGCTTCTCAAGCTGTAGTTTGTTTGCAGTGGAAAATCACAGGTTTGAACTGTTATTTTATGAGTACATGTCTCTTGCTAATCACCAAGTTTGAAGTTGTGGGCCCAGCGCAGTGGCTTAGCAGTTAGTCCTTGCCTTAAGCAAGCCAGAATCCCATGGTATCTAATCCCAGCAGCCCCACCTCCCATCCAGTTCCCTGCTTGTGGCCTGAAAAAGCAGTCAAGGACGGCCCAAAGTCTTGTGATCCTGCACCTGTGTTGGAGACCTGGAAGAAGTTCCTGGCTCCTGGCTTCAGATCGGTGCAGCTCCAGCTGTTGCAGTCACCTGGGGAGTGAATCAATGGATGGAAGATCTTCTTCTCTGTCTCTCCTCCTTTCTGTTTGTCTGTCTTTACAATAAAAGATAAATCAATCCTTTTTTTTTATTGAAGTTGAATCTTTTAGTGGAAATTGATGTTGTAACAAGCCGTTACGAATTTAAAACTAATTTGAAACCCCATAAAAATGTGTGTTAAATCCCCCGGTGTTGATTTTTAAAATACTGATATCAAAATGAATCGTTAGAAAGTCTAGTTAATATGACTCAACACAGTGCATAAATTTGGCATTTAACTAAACAGTCAAAATAGTTATAAAGATAAAGGAAAACACAAATCATTTAAGAGTCTTTGATATGGTATAATAACATATATTAATAACATATACATTTTTTATCCTAAAGTTCCATTGCAGTATTATCTGCACATACTTCCACTTGATCGATATGAACAGCCCTTGCCTTTTTTGCCTTCATTCTCACTGAATTAGGTTCTTTTTTCTTTTTTTAAAACTGGTTGCATTCTATCCCTTAGAGTTCAAACCTTTGACTATATTATAAATCTAAAAGTTGTATCTCAAACATTTAAATAGAAAGAAAGACACATAGATATAACTGGGAAAAGAACTATCAATATATTCTTAAAATTATGTAAGAAGTGCATTGATACTATATTTAGAATTGACCAGAATTATACTAATTATCATGGATTTTGTGTGACACTGAGAAGCTAAAGTATAATATTCTTTAAATTAAAAATAGAAACTATTTACCAATCCACTAAGCAAATCCGTTTTAATTTACTGTATATCTTACCCATTTAATCAAACACTATTGAGCAATCTCCTTGGAGGAGTTTTTCTAAGTGAATCTATTGAAGTAAATTTATTTGAAGGGAAGAGACCTTTTCTTTTCAATGAAAGCACTGCATTTAGTTAAATACATCAGATATATACTCCTGCACAAAGATTTCTATAACCTGATTGGAGTTCTCAGAGTCAGCAGTTCTAAAATTCTAAATATTTAGAAAGAGCAATTAAAAAGGAGCAAACTATGATTAATTACAGATCCAGGTTACAATATGTTCTGCTTCTGGAATAATTTTGAGGTCATAGAAACATAATTACATGAATTTATAATCAATTAGGCTGGCAATATTTGGCTATCTGATCTGGATGCTCAAGTTCTTATCCCAGAGGAAAGACTCACCCAGTGCTGCTTTTTTTTTGATTCCTTCACCTGGTTTATTAAGAAGAAAATGGTGCAGATAAAATTGTACTGTGATAGTCAATGTATAAACCTGTGGAAATGCATGCAACAATACATTCATGACATAAACAATGTGCTCTCTCTTTACAAGGGTTTGAGTTGGATGAATTTAAGTATGTTGTAAGACTCAACTCATGTCTTACACATAGTTTTTTGAATTTATCGTTTTACAGCAAGACTCATGGGAAGGTATAAAGATGTCTTATACATTCATTAGCCCTTCACTTACACAGATTTCAACATGATCACCATGCCCCTCTGCAGTGGTAAATTCATTATAGTTGATGAATCTACACTGAAACACCATTACCACACAAAGATCGTATTTTAAATTAGGATTTAATCTTTGTGTTGTACATTCTATTAAAATTAAAAATGTATACTAACACTAAAGTATCATTATTTTTGTGGTACTCTTCAAAGTATTTTCCCTAAGAAATGCGTACATGGATTTCTATTATACTATGTTTCCTCTTTGTCACTTTTTTTTTCTTATGCGTTAGATTTGCATTATCTCTGCTTAGATTTTTCATCAATATTTTTATGTTACCTTGTTCATGAAATAGAGTGTCTTTGGTATTTTAGAAATTTTGAATCCCTGGTCAATAATTCCAACATTGCTATCATATTTGTTGGTGATGCTTGTAAGTTCAAGTTGTAATTTAGCCTTTCAGTATGCTTAGGTGACTATACTGGGTAGTATAATATGTTATGGTGTGAAAAACAGAACTCTTATAGATGGCTAGTAAGCTGATAATGAGCAAAAAGGAGCATTTTCCAGTCCTCTGATCAGGTCTCGGTGTTGTCTCTGTTCTGTGAGCTTCGCAAGAGCTTGCTTTTAATTTTTTTTTTCTTTCCCCTCAGGTGGAATTGCACAACTGGAGCTGATTGAGCTTGCTTATTCTATTTCTTCTATGTCAATTAGGCTCCAAAAGATTAGATTCTGTTAATTAGATTTTATATTTTGTTTATATAGATTTTGTATTTCCTAAGAGTAGGCCCTTTTCATTCCAGAATGCTCTGGTGCATTTTTCTTTTAAAGATTTGTTTTTTTCTTAATTAGAGTTGCAAGAGAGAAAGATTGAGAGACAGTGACAAGGAGAAAGATACAGAGAGAGAAATAGAGGTGTTCTATCCTCTGGTTCATTCCACAATACCAAGTTGGGTCAGACCAAAAAGCACCAAGGTCCCCACATAGGTGGCAGGGGCCCAAACATTAGAAGGATTTCAATAAGTCACCAGAAGGAACCTGGATCCCAAGAGGAACAGCGAAGGGGACATCCCAAGGGGATCAGCGAAGGGGACATCCCAAGGGGATGTTGCTATTGCTCATGGTGGCTTGCGCCCCTGATGCATTGCAACTGGTTCTTTTCCCTTCAATTTTCTATAAACTTCAGGGTGCATTTCTCTCTAACATTTAATGTGAGAACTCCTCGAGCTCAGAAAACAGTTAGAACATTCATACGACTGGATTCCCATGGAGTTTATAACTCTCAAATCTGCCTCACCGAATCTGTAACAATTCACTAATCACTGTTTGGGTTTTACTGCCTTGCTCTGGCACCGGCTCCACTCAGGCTTTGACCTTCTGAGTCTGCTATGAGACACACATCTGTGCAAGTGTTCCCTGTGTCCTTATTTCTTCCATAGCTGCAGGAAGAGCTGCTGATTTTTCGGTCTGGTGTGTTTTTGACTGGTTAGATTGAGTGTTGACTTCTAAACTCCTGAAAGGCAAGAGCGGAAACTGGAAACCCCATGCACATATTGCACTTTTTTTTACTGGTTCTGACTTAAACAGGCTGAATATCATAGTTTGTGCATTAAAGGAGTTACACTGTGACTCTCTGCAAATATAATAAAACTTCATGTAAGTTGAGATATGATAGTAGCCATAGAGCGGCTTCATTTTTATGAACAAACACATTTTCATATACCTTCTTTCATATTTATTGCATCTACTATGGTGATTTCCCATCATTGCTCACTGAGTTTATTATCTTAAGTGTCTAGAGATGCCATAAACTGTGCCCTCAAAAGATGGAAACTTAACTGGTAGATTTTGTAGGTAATGATAATATTTAAATTTTCCCATCTCCCTCCATTGAGGCCACCTTATTCCCTGAAAGGCAGCAATGTTGAAATCAGACCAGTTAATAGATGAATGCTTACCTGCAATTGTTGAAGTGAAAGGCATACTCTCACGTGTCGCTTTTTATTTAAAAAGCTTGAAGCGTGTATGGTAGTGAAGCAAGATAATATAAGCAAAAATGGGTCTCTTATGCCAAGAACAGTTTACCAAGTTGGGAACAGCAAAGAAAATTTATTGATGCAAATTGAAAATGTGGGTTTTTTTTTCCAGTTTAAAATGAGTAATAAGAAAGTGAAATGATGGTATTACTCTGAATGGAAAGCTGAACTTAGATTAGCGTCCAGACACCCTCCAGTTCTGTGAGCATTGAAGGAAATATGGAAAAAGGAGAAGAAAATCTCTGGCTGTTCTCTCATGGTGAAACTACAGTGAGTGGGGAGTTGCTTCTTAGGGGTGGGTAAAGGGTGTGGCGTTTGGAGATGCCATCTGTCCCTAGGCAGAGGATGTGCACATTATTAAAGCAACTTCAATGGATTTAGAAGAGTGCATAGATGTAGCTGACTTCAGAATCAGGGTTTGAGAAGAAAGACTCATTAGTGAAAGATGCTATAATGTGAGTTAAATGCTAAAAGCATCGCTTGTTTAGAGGAAATAGCTATTTTAAAGCGAAAAATCAATCAATATGGAAAATTCACAACTTCATTTTAATAAATTGTCATGGTTACCTTAGTCTTTATCAAACACCATCCTGATCAATCGGTGAGCATCAGCAGTAAGATACGGTCTAACTTTATTGAAGAATGAGATGCTGTTAACGTGTTTAACAGTGCAGAACTTTTAAATTAAGGTATGTCCAGCTTTTACATATAGTGTTACTGTGTACTTATCAGATCATAGCGTGAACATAATATTTTATGCACTATAAAGCAGAATCATTCATATGACTTGCTGTATTGTAATATTCCTTTCTTTACAGTGGTCTAGACCTAACCCATGATGTCTCCCAGATTTACCTCTATTGAATTTATTAATCAATCATTAGAATAAAACTACCGTGCACTAAGCAGGTTCATTGAATAGGGTGAAATATATCTATGGAGACTCACACAAACACATAGAGACCTCAAAGGATGCAGTGATTTGCATTTTCTTCCTATTTTAAAGATTTATTTGTTTTTAATTAGAAAGTCATATTTACAGAGAGGAGGGGAGAGAAACATCTTCAGTCCACTGTTCTACTCCTCAAGTGGAGATGAGCGGATCTGAAGCCAAGAGCCAGGAGCCTGCTCCGGGTCTCCCACGTGGGTGCAGGATCCCAAGGCTTTGGACCATTCTCCACTGCCCTCATAGGCCGCAAGTAGAAAGCCAAATGGGAAGTGGAGCAGCCTGGACTCCAACCAGTGCCCATGTGGGAATCTGGCACTGCAAGCCAAGGACCCAGCCACTAGTCTGTTATGCCAATCCTTCTTCCCTTTTGAAGATATGCCTATCAAACTTCTTAGTATTCAGGCCTTCAGTCTATGCTGTACTATGCTCAGCTTTTAAATGATAAATGTATGAAATTCAATAAGGAATCCTTAGAGTTCTTTATGCAGCACCTGTTATTTTTGGCACTTGTGCAGAGTTTTGCATTTTCTGTAAATTATCAAACCAAATTACATAAACACATCTGCTCATCTAGGATACTTCATAAACAATAAAGATGGCTACATTAAGATGGCTAATTTCCATTGCAATAGCGTCAGTTGTGGACTTTTTCTGGCTTTAAAGTATAATGGCAAGATTATATTTGTCAGGAGGTACTAATTTTAAATATTTTCACAGCAACTTTAATTTTCATTTCATCTTCAAGCAGTAATTTATTAGACTATAAGTTATTCTTAGAAATAGATCAAAATATGAAAATCTAATTGCATCTGAAAGCAAAGACAAGATGGGAAGAGATTAAATAGGAAAATTAACCACTGTATGTTTTTAATTAGAATATATCTGAACCATTAATATGACAATATAGTTATTTTGACATAAAAATAGTGATTATACCAAATTGTGGGTTTATATTCCTTTCCATGAAGGAGCTTCCCCTCAATGGCTTCATATTATTTTCATTAATGAAGGCAGACTTTACTGATGTATCCTAGAAAACTTTCTTCAGAACCAATGTCTTGAATTTGAAACTAATCTAATCAAAGTATTCCACTTTGGGAGCAATATTCACTCGTTTTATTACTGTAAGCTTAGCAGATCTAGAGGAACTGCATTTAATATTCCCTTTGAATCTGACTTTTTTCAAAATTAATTACTTCTTAATTTTAATTTTAGTTCTTCTAGGCCATTGATTCTTTTCCTCATTAGGTTCTCTTAATCACTCAACTTCCTCAAAAAAGCAACAGGCCAAGATTTTACAGTGAATTTTTCTATGAAAATATTAAATAACTATAGCAATCTAAGTGTGTCTGCACTAGGTAAGTTTTTTTCTCTAAAGTTTTGGAATGTAAGAACTGTATAGAAGCCAGAATAAAAGGAGAACCGTGTTCAAATCCTTATGCACTCACATTTTCAAACTTCTTTTTAATATAACGTATAATCTTATGACATTTAAATACAATAGTAAGTTGACCATATGGTTTTAAGTATTGAGAGAGTTTATTATCTTTTACTTGTTATCAAATATGTGAATAACTATATTCTTAAAAATTTGCAATTCTTTGCTTAGTTGGTTTTGATGTACTTGTGTGTTATCAACTTTTGCTACCTGCATGAAGTATATACTGATCCTTGTCATGTGTAAAGATTTCTCCAAAGTATCTTCAGAAACATTATCATTTAGAGTACACTATTTCATACTGTTTTGTCCATAATAAATTTTCCAGATCCTGTTAAATTTGATGACTCCAAGATCCATAAACCAGCACAACCTTTGGAGCAAAGTATTACTGACAAGGTTTGAGGAGACTGATAGGAAATGGTGACCATCTCAGGACACACATATAGGCATGCATAAAATTTTCAATAGCATTTTCTAAGGTTACAGCAATGGCATGGAGTTTTGGCTGATGTACGGAGTCTATGTGTCTCACGTTAATAACATCACAGTTCTAGAGTGCCCAAAGGAATCGTTTTTACAAGCTCTTCATCTTTTTTTTAGAAAACTATTTTATTGTGTCATAAAAATTGATGTAAGGTTATTTTAGGAAAACCTGATTCCTTAATGGATTAATGATATTGACGATTATTCTTACTCCTCTTCAATAGTAGAGTGCTGATGCTTATATCAAGCATCAATTTCATATGGCTTTATAACCCCATTGTATTTTCATCATCAAATTTTTTTATATATTGACATTCTCCTGTGGTGAGAGCTCTCTAAAGGCATGGCATTTTTCGAATTCAATTTATTTACAATACTTGGAACAGCCAGAGAGCTTCAGATGGAGTGAAAGTTTGCTGAGAAAGCGCCAGTAGCATTTGAAAAGAATAAATAATGCAGAAACCCTCAAATTATCTTGAAAATATCTTATTTTGAGGGTCAGGTTTCAACAGATTTTTTTTAATGAGTTATAACTTTTGATGTATTCTACATTATTGTGTTCCCTTAGTGTCACTTAATCTCTGTTTTCCAGAAAGTGTTAAATGCTTTTCCCATTTTTTTTTCTCCAAATAATGTTCTTTGTTCTTAAAAATCAAGGAGATGGAACGAGGCGCAGAAGCCTAGCGGCTAAAGTCCTCAACTTGAATGCACTGGGATCCCATATGGGTGCCGGTTCTTATCCTGGCAGCTCCACTTCCCATCCAGCTTCCTGCTTGTGGCCTGGGAAAGCAGTGAAGTATGACCCAAAGCCTTGGGACCCTGCACCCATGTGGGAGACCTGGAAGAAGTTCCTGGATCCTGGCTTCGGATTGGCACAGCACCAGCCGTTGCAGCCACTTGGGGAGTGAATCAGTGGACAGAAGATCTTCCTCTTTGTCTCTCCTCCTCTCTGTATATCTGCCTTTGCAATAAAATAAATAAATCTTTAAAAAAAAAAAAAGAATCAAGGAGCAGCTGAAGACAATGCTGGAAAACAATGCACACCCCATATGAAATAATGTGCTACTGTACATAAATGTATGTAAAACTCAAAAAGAAGGAATATTCTACAACAAAGGAACGGATGTCCGATTTTGGAAATTCCAGCACTGACAAACCAGAGTGAAATGTATTCTGGAACTAACATACCAATTGAGCACCCTCTCGTTTATATGAAAGTACCTAATTTTGTTGAGCAAATTTAAAATCATGTGACACTGACTATATGTAAATTGTTTCACACAATCCTAGAGCAGAGTTATAAGAACAGGATTATCTCAATGCTTCAGAATAATAAATTCAGATGAAAGAAATTAAGAGTTTACCTGCAGCCACACAGTAAGTGGAAGACTCATGTTAGAACATAGAATTGCTTGATTCCAAAACTGTGTTGTTTCCATTGATTTGTTTACCAAATTAAAAAAAATCTCATTAAAATTTGAGTAAGATAATATTATAGGAATAACGAAGGGGTAACTTGGTTCGCATCAGTATTAGTACTACTTTTATAATGGCACCATTGTTTATCATAAAGCACATACACTGTAAAAGTTTATTTTTACCCTTTTATATAACAAAAATATACTTATTTAAAAGCAAGCAAATACATTATAACTTGTCTTAGCCATTGCTATGAAGTAGAATCGTGGAGGCTTTGAAAAATCTAGATGCTCAGGCCCAGTGCGCTGGTCTAGCTGCCAAAGTTCTTGCCTTGAACATGCTGAGATTTCATATGGGCACCGGTTCTAATCCCAGCAGCCCTGCTTCCAGGCCAGCTCCCTGCTTGTGGCCTGGAAAGCAGTCAAGGACGGCCCAAAGCCTTGGGACCCTGCAGCAGCATGGGAGACCCAGAAGAGACTCCTGGATCCTGGCTTTGGATCAGAGCAGCATTGGCCACTGCAGTCACTTAGGGAGTGAATCATCGGAATGGAAGATTTTCTTCTCTGTTTCTCCGTTTCCCTTCCTCTCTGTATATCTGCCTTTCCAATAAAAATAAATGAATCTTTTAAAAATTGTTGATGCTCTGGCCAAAGCAGATGTTCTGATAATATTAGTGTGGATTTAAAGGTATGAATTAAGATATGTTTATGTTATCTATACAAATACACATAGAAAAAAATTGAGGAAAAATGAAATTGGGGGGCATTTTTACTGTTGCAAAGAAAATTGAAAAATACACATGAAAGGTTTTCACTTTGCAAAAATGATTTTATAACCAAACCATGTGCTTCATAATTTGATACAATTTACCTCTCAATTTCACTTTTCACAAACTTCCTGAAGTATATCTTTATATGTAATTCCCAGGATGGTTAACTACTGAAGCACCACACTTATAATATGAAACTGACACTGCATTTGGTATGGAAGGCTTTATTTCCAGAATTGATTTTTTCTTCCCCAAAAGTTGATCTGTTGCTTATCTGTTAGCATCATGAATGTCAACACACTACGTTCTTTCTCCCAGGCCACTGTCTAAAAATTCGGCTGAAATATTCAAGAATAACAACCTCAGCATCCAAGCAGATAAACTCAAAATTCGTTTTTCATTGGTGAAAAGTAATTCTCAATACCTAACAAGTTCTTAAAAAGAAGAAGAAGAAGAAGAGGAGGAGGAGAAGGAGGAAGAAGAAACCCTAAGTGCTTCTCTTTTTGGACTCCTGAGAATCTTGACAGGGGAAGAGATAATACAGACAGATCTGCTCCACCAGAATTTAGGCAGCCAATCCTAGCTAGTGGGTAAAAAATATCCACATGTCCTTACACAATGATGGAGAGTTAGGTGATTCAAGAAGACACACAGATTATGTGCTTGACAATACTATTTGCTTATATTAGTGAACCAAAGAGACAGCTTTGTCTGCATTGAAATATGCAGATGGCAGATACATGTTAGGGAGCTAGAGGGCTGTGGATAGCAGTAAAGGCAGCAGTGCTTTAAAACGATGTGCTATAAATAATTTTTCTTTCCAAGTGTTGAAGTGTTGGATGATGTAGATTTTTCTGTTTTGTTTTTGTTTTTTTTCTTGAATGAATTATTGCTTTGGATTGTGGCTATATCCTTTGAAAATGCTTTGGGGACAATTTAAGGATTATATCTAAAATGTGGTAAATTGGCTGGTAAAGCGGTATGATATGCTTGCTGGGAATAAGTTTGACTGTTTACTGGACATTATCATAGAGATGGTTGAGTTCAAATGCCGTATTTAGTTCCTCATAGATGAAAATGTCAACCCATCATAAAGAGGATCCTGGCAGCTTTGGCACACATATATGCGTATATATTGAAAGTACATGTTTCATTTAGTAAAATTATGTTGAGAAGCCACTTCTAGTTATCATCAGGCCATATAGTAAATGATGATAGCTTATGGATTATTCTGAGAGTTTAACATGGAGAATCCTTGCCTAGCTCAAAATGCAACAAAATTTTGAACAATAAACACAAACAGCATCAGATTGGAAGCTTTTCCACCAAGACTGGAACCTAGACAAGGATGTCCACTTTCACCACTTGTATTCAACGTGTTATTGGAAGTGCTCATGAGAGCTACTAAGAAAAAAAAAATTAAAGGAAGTCAAATAAGAAATTAGGAATTAAAATGATCCCTGTTCTCAGATAACATAATTCTCTACATAGGAGAACCAAAAGACTGAATCAAGAGACTATTAGAACTCATAAGAGAGTTTGGCGGGATAGCAAGATACAAAATTAATGAACATAAATCAATAACGTTAGTATATATGAATAAATCTATAGCTGAGAAAAAACTTGTAAGTACAGTCTTGTTTTAAAATAGCAGAAAAGAATCTTAAAAACCTTGGAATAAACCTAACTGGATATGTGAAAGATCTCCATTATGAAAAATTCTAAAAATTGAAAAAAAAGAAATAAAAGAATTCATGAAAAGAGAAATTTACCACATTCCTGGATCACAGGCTCAACATTCTCAAAATGTCCATGCTACAAAAATGTATTACACAGATTCAACGCAATCCCAATCAAAATCTCAGCAACATTCTTCTCGGAAATAGAAAGGATGGTAGACAAATTCATCTGGGAAAGAAGAAAGGATGAATAGCCAAAGATATCATGAAGAACAAACATAAAGTTGGAAGAATCACAATTCCAGATCTGAAGGCATACTACAAGGTAAGAGGTGGGGGTCTCATTTCTTACTTCTACAGGCTGATTTCCATTGTCCCAAAACCAGTTCTTGAAGAGATCAACCTTTTTCACCTGGATTATTTTCAGTACTCTTGTCAAAGAGTATTTGGCTGTACATGTGTGGGCTACCTCTGAAGATTCCATTATTTCTAATTGATCATATTCACCATTTTTGTACCAGTACCAGACTGTTTTGATTATTGAATATAAATGGATTAAACACATCAACCAAGCATCATAGATTAGAATTCTGGATCAAAAAGCAAGCCTATCTTTCTGTTGCCTACAGAAGATACCTATCACCAACAAAGATGCGAAAACTGGAAGTGAAAGGATCAAAATTGGTTTATGGGCAGGAGCAGCCATTCCAGGTAATGATCAAAGGATCCATGCAGCTAGAAGAAATTACCATAATAGATGCATATGCACCAAATGCACCTAGGTATGTGAATCAAATATTAACATGTTTAAAGGGAACAATAGACTCCAATACAGTTATAGAGAGGGGCATTAATTCCCCCATAGTCTTGAAGAATGTTTCTACAAGACAAAACCTCACCAATGAACTAGCAGGGCTCACCAAGGCAGGAGAACATTAATTCAGTTGCATTTCAAATGAGTTGGAAAGACAGGGGATTTCACAAGAGGAAGTAAGGTCAAGAACGATTAGAGTAGTAGCAAGGTAAGAAGTTACACAGATAAGGGAAATAATAGGATGTTGAAAAAGACATGGTCCAATTTAGGTCAACAAAGTTGTGTAAGCATGAAGGTGATGCTGTACCCTGATCAGGGTGGACGTACAAATTCAGTCTAAATGTTTAACCTTACTCTGAAAGCAATTCAAGATTGTTGGGCTGTAGTTGATACAAAAATGCCAATCTTTTAGTAAGCTAATTAGATATGGAAACTATGCTTAGCAAAACAAAGAAGTTACTGAAGTGTCTCTTGTGAAATGAAGATAAATGAGAGCAAGTTACACAAAGGAAAAATGATGAATACCTAACAAATGTGTGGGTAGGAACTATTATCTGCTTACTGTGAAAAGTTTTAAGTTTTTAAATGTGATTTCTGAAGGTTCAATATGAGTTATTTGATATCATCAGTGTGTTTTTTAAAGAACAAAAGAAACTATAACACAAACATTTAACAGATTACGATCAATTCAAAGTTCCATATTTTAGAATATAGATTTGAAATAGAAAATTTCTTTTTTACGTTTTCTATTTTTCATGATAGAGTTCCATGGGCTCAGGGCTTTTCCCTTCAATTCTCCATACCCCAACTCCACTATTTTCTCTTATATTATTAGTATTGTATAGTCCTTCAACAACAGTCACAAGTCCATCATTCTGCTATTTAAGTGTATCATTATATAGTAGGGAAAGACAATGATGGAAAGTCCAGCATTCTATTGTCAAGATCTATTTAACGGTTTCATTGACAGTCCTTTTATAATGGAGACTGGAATGGAGAGAAGAGCATTTCATAATTTCACCAGTTTGAACTTTCTTAACCTGACCTCATACACGTGCAGAATTTCACTGTATCATGGTGGAAGAAGATTTGCTGCACGTGTGTGAGGTCAGATTTTGTTTGAAACACAGGTCTTCTAATCTTCTGTGAGTCGAACCTGATTTCTTGCTACACACTTTATCTGAGTCTGACAAAACTGAGCTCCAACTTGAGCATCCTTCCTGATATCTGCCTTATTGCCTCATTCTAAGCAGCGTTTTCTTCTTGCCTTCTACTTTTTTTAAAATCTGAACCATCATACTGGCTTAGTGTTTATCACTACTTATTCTTCACATCTGCTTTGATTTTTCTGGTCCTAGAGGTCACCCTTTTATCCTTCAACGACCAAAGCCTTCAACACAAACATAGTGCGTTTACCTATCTCTCATGTAGCATGACTCAAAAGGCTGGTTCATTTCCCTGGTAGCTCTTGTATACAGCACATGTAGTGTCAGGGAGGAGCATCTTGGGATAGGACCAGCCAAGAATCAGATGCCCAGCTGTATGGTCTGTGTCTATATTGGGGGTAAGCGTGAACACTAAAGAGAAACTGAGCTATGTGATGATAACATAAATACTATTGCAATTCTTGATGTAGTTTAAACTGCTACATATTACTTGTGCTATCTCTTGTAATACATGTATTTTCTCAGTCTGAATTTCTTTTTAGTTTTATGTGTTTGTTTTGCAATGAATTGCAAACAAACTGAACTATTGTTTCTCAAGATAGCAATGCTTTCCAAACAGCACATGTAATTCCCGTAGGATGGAGTTTATGTTTCTCTGAATGACAGGCAACACTGTGGAAATTTAGTTAGAAGAATTGAAGGTCAGAGATCTTGGATGTGAGTGACACTGGCAGCATAAAAAAAATGATCAGGGAATAAGATTTTTTGAACTTTGCCAGTCAATTTTTAAAAGTCAGTAGTCTTATAAAGAAATTGAAAGGAATGGTTTGTCAAGTGCAGTTATATTCCAGGAAAAAGAAAACATTGGAATATAAGTAAAGCCCAAAACAAAATACTTTTAGAGCTGAACTCTAACTCACAATTCTGGCTAAACAAAAAACTGTTTTTTTTTCTGACAATGTTTTATTTATTTTTTCTTGTTTACTTTAAATTGAACGTATATTTAGTAAACAACTTAAAAAATATGGCACTGTGCATTAATGTGCCTGAATCCAGCTATTCCTAAGGATCACAAATTATCTGATCTATTGTGTTTGTAAAAAATATGAAATTACCACTAGGCTTACGCTGTTAGCTACTTTTTTATATTTGACTGCTTTGCTTATGATTATTCTTTTTTTCCGATTCAAGATTCTATACCATAGTACAATGAGGAAATTTTGTATACATTTACTAGTCTATTTGTAGAATGTCTTCTCTCTCTCTCTGTCTCTGTCTCTCCATTACTCTACTCTAGTCTCGTGTATCATCTATCTGTATATCTATCAATCATCTATCCGTCATCTAGAGAATCTAACAGATTTCAAACTTTATTTCCATATCACAAGATTCATCCTAGCTTTCCCTTTCTTACTCATAATTTCTAAATCAGGGTTGGAAGTCTGACTCCTGTTTTCTATAAGCTTCTTGATTATTTTTTCAGCACAGCATTCATGTAGTTTTGGAATTACCAAGTGGAGTACAATGTTCACAGACATTTTCTTTGTGTTGAACTCTGTTTTGTGCAATCACAACACTGTTTCTCAAAGTTAATTGGAGCAGGTGCTTGTAATGTTCCCACTTCTTTTTGTGGTTTTATGCCATTCTTTTATTTAATGAGCAAATGTTCGATTGGAACATGAATATTTATTTACTTATTCTCTGTGGTCAATTTTGTAGTACAAAGCAAATTGAATGGTTGCAATGGAAGCAACCTGATCCTCAAAGCATAAAACATTTAACATATAACTCTTTATTAAAAACCAAACGTTTGCCAGATGAACTGCCATCTTGAATCCCTCCCCTCAGCATATAAGGGCTTAATCTCAGCATTTCTGCCCAGTCTCAGAGTTTAAGCCTGCCAGCAGGAACTGAGGTTTCCAAGGTGAGGTGGTGGTTTTCTTCGGCTGTAAGAACCACTAGAGACAAACTGGTGAGGCATGTCCATTTATTCAACACTAATTCCAAAGTTTTAAAGACACTGTAGTTCCCTAGATGACATGTGTATTTCTCTTGACCTTTTGGTCATGTCGGAGGTCATGTTCTGCATGTAGGCCTTCAAGTTGTGCCTCAAGTAAGAAGGTAGGCTCTAAGCCACCCCCAAACCCCCAGGTAGCAGACAGGGGCCCAGAAGCAATTCCCAACAGTCCAAAAGCCCATGAGCATCAACCCTAGCATCTTGCACATCCTCATTTCTTCTCAGACCAGAAAAAGTCCCCCAAATTATAGCACAGGTGCACATCAGTGGGAAAAGAACTGTTGGCACAAAGAGAAGAATTCAGAGAACAGCCAATAGCAGATCGTAAAAATGTAAGTTCTCCTTGAAGAAATTTAAGATAGGCAATAAGCCTAGTACAGAAAAGATGAATGTATTTATAATCAAAGATCTGCAATCCAATTTGACAACCCCGAAGTTTAGCTTCTCAGGCAGCACTTTGCCCATTACTGAATGTGTTGAAACAGTGCAGTCAATAAACCCGCTTCTCCTCAGCACCCCAGAATCTTAAATCAGCTTAGTGCAGACTCCTGCTAGAGTTTATGGAGTCTGGCTCTAGCTCTACTCAGTCTGTGAATGGAAAAGTACCACTTGATGAGATGACGATACTGAAGTTTCAGATCATGGGGAGAATTTGATGTGGTGTCTTAAGAATTGGGCAAACTGAAAAGTATCAACTTATTGTGACTGATTTTTTTAAAAAGAGTAAATGAAGTTTTGTATAACATGGTAAACAAAGTATTTATAAGCTATAAAGAAATAAGTGTAAATAAGACATTCTCAGACTGAATAAAGTGAAACCAACCATACACAAAGATCAAGACCCAACACAAAGTTGAATAAAATAGATAACATGTCTTGCTTATCTAGAAATCTTCTAGAATGTTTACATTTAAGACTTCATTTACGATGAAAACTATTTCTAAGCTAAGTATTACAACTATTCTTATCTTTCAGGTAATGAACTGGATCTGATTGTGGCTAACTAGCAAAAATTCACAAAAACCAGGAAATGTGACTGTTTTCTAAAATTGCTTTGTTTATAATCTGATAAAATCTAGATTTTTAATATTAGATTTACTAATTTTTATTTTTAATATTTATTTTTATGTGAAAGGAAGCTATGGAGAGAAGAAACACACGGAAAGAAATAGAGAGATCTTCCATCTCCTAGTTCACTCCCCAGATGGCTGCAACAGCTAGAGCTGGCTCAATCTGAAGGCAGGTGACAGGAGCCAGGATGTTCTTCTGGGTTGGCCATGTGGATGTAGGGACCCAAAGCATTGAGCCGTCATCTGCCGCTATTCCAGGTCACTCACAAGGGGTTGGATTAGAAGTGGAACAGTCAGGACAATAGCTGACATCCATGTGCAATACCAGCAGTGCAGTCAGAGGATTAGCTGAGGCATCTTGCTGGCCATGCTTTCTAAAATAGTCAAGATCAAGCCCCCTGGACAGTGCAGATCTTTCCACTTTCTGCTAATGCTTAATTCATTCTTCACAGCTAATCAAGCTGAAGAAGCTTGGGAATAACATCTGCATCGAAGTTTTTTTTTTTTTTTAAGGTTGCTGGGACTGGCATTGTGGCACAACACATTAAGCCACATTGGAGTTTTGTGTGCTGCACCTCAAATCCAGCTTTCCACTCATGTGTCTGAGAAGGCAACACAAGTTCACACCAGCATCTGGGCTCCTGACACCCACAGGACAGATTGACTAGAGCTACTGGTTCCTAACTTTGGCCTGGTTCATTTCCTGCACATTTGATAGGTGAACCTGTACAGGGAAAATCGGTCTGTCTCACTTTCTATTACACAGACCTCTCAAACAAATAAAAGGATTTAAAATGAAAAAACTTAAATAAAACGTGCATACTGACTATAGTGTTTTATAAATTCAATGCAATCCTCATGAAAGTCCAATGACATTTTTCGCAGAACTGGAAAACACAGTATTGAAATTCATGTGGAGCCACAAAAGACCTCATTTAACTAAAGCATTCTGAACAGGATGAGCAAAGCAGGCAGCATTGCACACACTTATTTTGAAATATAATACAAAGGCATAGAAATTCAAACAGAGTGGTACTTGCATAATTTTAAGATAACGACATTGATTCCACATTATGCATAATTAAATCACAGTCACCTTATTTTTTCCTATGTGAAGGAATCATACATCGAATCTTCTCTCCTGATGCTTGCATTTTTAAGATTACTTTGTTTATCACAAGCCTTTAAGAAAACATTCTGCTTCATACACATAGTACCCTGAGAATTTGTACTAATAATATATACTCTCTTAATGTATTCTTAGTTTTATTTTGTAGCAAATGTTTAATGCAAAATATTTCATGAACTTGAGATAGATGGTGTTTTCACAGACATACTCTTTAAATATTTATTTTTATTCCAATATCAGATTTACAGAGAAAAGACAGAGAGAAAGATCTTCAGTCTCTTCGTTCACTCCCCAAGTGGCCGCAACGGCTAGAGCTGAGTTAATCTGAAGCCAGGAGCCAGGAGCTTCTTCCAGGTTTCCCACGGTCATCTTACACTGCTTTTCTAGGCCTCAAACAGAGAGCTTGAATGGCATGGGGACATGAACCAGTGCCCAGAAGGGGTCCAGGCACATGCAAAACAAGGATTTCAGCCCCTAGGCTATTGTACCAGGCCCCATATGTGGCACATTTACAAGCCATAACTTTGAAGGACATCTATACAAGACAGTTTTGTGTAATATTGTTATGCAATTATTGTCTTGTTGTGTGGACTATGTTCGAAAGTAAAAACAGCATGGCCTTTTTCCATTTGGGGAAAAATGATGTTTTACCAGACTCACGTTATAATAACCTCTGCTCTACCATGATACTCCGATTTACCTTGTTTGCAATTTAATTTGGAAGGATATATCAGGGCGTTCCCCTCTTCACTTTAAGAAGAATAAAGAGAGATGGTGCCCTGAATTCTCAAATCAAGGTAGTTTTCACATTCCTTGCAATGATTTTTATGGTTGGAAAGTAAGACCAGAGCTTTAACTGAAATACACAGGGGAAGTTGAGGCTCTGAAGACACACATCTGGTCTCGAATTAAATTACCCAACAACAGGAATCAGGTTAGTACTGACACATGATGCATTGTCTGTAATGCTAGATTGTAAGCGTAAATGGCATGTCTTGCTGATGAAAATAATAACAGTCATCTCTTCATAAACGTTAATTCATCAATCCGACCTAGAAGGTACACATCATTATCATTACCTTAGATGAGAATCAGAGTAGTTCGAAATGAATGACTTAAATTCTCACTGGCAAATCTAAGTTTAGTGTCTTGCTACTTCCATTAACACTCACTTTTGTCATGAAGTCATATTCATTCACTTATTCTATCAACATGTTAATATCTATAGGAAATGGTAACTGACCAAATTTGCTGGAGAGGCATCGAAGACTACAGCTCAGTATGAGATCAAAGCCCATTCCAGTGCCTCTCGTGGTGGTCAGAGCTACACGTTTCAAAGCTTAACCTGTTCATTGACTCTGGTACTGTTTGATCATTTTCCTTTCAAAAATGTACACGTTAGCTCACAGATGATTAGCAACATATTTAGAATATTTTGCAAAAGACTATTATCATAATAAGAGTATAAGAATTCCTAAGCAGTTAGACTCATATAATGAAATCTCTTAGAGGAGAGAGGGAACATGCTAAGTCGGCTTTGAACCATTTTTCTAAAAAGTCTTTTTTGGTAATGTTTGGCTCATTAATTGTATTCCCTGAAAATAGAAATTGTAATATCTAATATAGAAATTATTTTTAGTTACAAATATAATAAATGAAGTTTGCATTAGATAAAAAAGCTTTCTAAGAAAGTTTAAATAAAAGTGGCTGCCCTTCCTAATAACCAATACGCAATTATCCTTGAAATCTGAAGACACAGGAATCGTCCCATTGGTAGACAGTGGATCACTTCGAACGCATATTAAAATTGGCTCTATTATACAGTAGAATCGAGTATTTGCCAAGACATATGCAAAGTCAAGCCTGGAAAACAATCTTAGCAGATCAGGAAGTACCCTTTCACCTTCTGTGTTGTCTGATGGAGTCCTAAATAAACACAAAAAATAAAAATGCAAATAAAACTAATCCTCCAAAACCTTTTGTTGCATTTTTTTCTTATTCTAGAATCTGGTTAATTTTCGATGATAAAAGAGGATAGAATAAGATTTTTTTTGTTTTTTTTTTTTTAATAAAAATTGTGACTGCATAGCAATAACTGAAAATAGATGGATTTATGGAATCTCTTCATTATAGCATTCTTTAAATGTTTCAAAACTAAATATTTGCTTGAAAAGAAAAAGAGAAACAGGGAACAAAAAAGGGAAATTTTAATTGTCTGGTTCACTCAGTGGTATTCATAAGAACCAGGTGGGACTGGGACAGCATAAAACCAGACACGTGGAAGCAGGTTTTGAGCTTTTGTAAGGTTTGTAGGGATCCAGGTAGCTAACCCAGCACCTACTGCTCTCAGAGTGCAGTGGCAGGAAGGTGGATACAAAGCAGGCTCAGGACTAGAGCCAAACTCTCGTATGAGATGCAAATGCCTACCAGAACACAATTTTTTTCCTTTTATGAAAAGTGAATAGAGTTCTCAGGGATAATTTGAATAGTTGGGGAAATTATTCAGTGGAAAACTAGTGGGCTATTTGCTGTATGCAAAACATCCATTAATAAGCAGAGCAGATTATCTTCTAGTGAAGTGGGCAGATACAAAACAAGCATTGATTATGATTGAGGAGGAGACCACTGTCATATCCCACCAAGAAATATGATCTACAAGGGGACCACAAGTTGGATTTCAGTGAATGATTGATGGTTGTTCACCTCTCAGCTCTACGTGATGAGTACTATAAACTTGGCTTCTCCGTTTAAAGTATTTATATTAAAGGACGTGGAGTACAATGACAGCATTACATTGTCTTATCACAACATAAGCTGTGACTGAGTTCCACCAAGTGTATGGGCATAAATGGGATTTGGAAACCCTCTTATTTGTCCTTTTTTCACCTTTAGTTTTACTTTTTACTTCTTGAGAGTCAAGAATCATTTGAAATGAAGCAAACAAAATTAATTTGATAATTGATTTATAAAATAGTTCTTTTAAAATATTGATTTATTTTTATTTGAAAGTCAGATACACAGCGAGAAGGAGAGACAGAGATCTTCCCTCTGATGATTCACATCCCACCTGACCAATGGCTGGAACTGAGTCAATCTGAAGCCAAGAAGCAGGAGCTTCTTCCAGGTCTCCCACGGGTGTGGAGTCTGAAGCCACTGGGCTGTTCTTGATTGCTTTCCCAGACCACAAGCAGGGAGCTGGATGGAAAGCAGAGTAGCCAGGATGCTGGCACAAGCAAAGTGAGAACTTTACCCACTAGGTAATAGGCTATTGCGCCAAGTCCTGGTAAAAGAGTTTTTATGTTTGACTGTGGCCTGTAGACTACTGAGTTACCTTAATAACAAGAGTAAATCATGAGAATAACACTTAGTGAGAAATCATTAAACATTTATCTCTGGGTAGGCTATCAGAGGAGCAGCTTACCTAGCGTGTTTATTTCATTTTGGAGGATTCTTTCTCCATGCTTCCCTACACTTAGAAATTCACATCCTTGAAATCGGTTTTACAGATACATTTCCTTCATGACAGGGATAACTGGAGACAATCCTAGTACTGTCAGTGAACCTCAGTGCCTCGGGGCTGAATGGATAACGTGCAGTTACTGAAGGAAGAAATACCTGCACAACCACAGAGCGGAGAGAAGTGAAGAATGCCCTTGTAGGAGACTGAGCATCTGGTCGATATCCATGCATGTTGATGTTTCATAAAGTGCAACGTTAGATTTGAAAGTTGTGAGTCAAGAAGTAATTATTCTAACTCAAGTGTCAAAAACATTCAGAAAATTGCTGAGACATATGATATGAAACTTTTCTACATAAACAGTAGAGAGATGACTAGAAAGATGAAAGTGGTGTCATTGAAATGAAGAAAACTCTATATATGATTATATGTATTATATATATGTATATATATATATATATATATACACACACACACATATAGATAAATTGGAGTTTCTGGAAATGACCATTCAGTATCCATAGAAGTTAAGGTCTGCAAAAATCCAGAGGTGACGTTAAGTTACTTTGTGGTGACACTGTGTGGCTGCAACCACTGTGCGGTTGGACAGGGATCACTGAAAGAACAAGGCTTTTAATGATGATTAGAATTAATATTTGGGATATGTTAGATTTTAATTGCTGGAGAAAAATTAGAGAAAGGCACTGAATTTAAACATTTCTATGTAGGACCAGTCAAAGAATGGGAAGGGAAGGTTGAAGCAGCATAAGCTCACATTTAAAAAAAAAACAAGGAATGATATTATTTTAAAGATATCACTGAGTCACTGAATATTAGTAAATTAATAAACACAGGAATATTTTCAGCTCTAAATTTCATAATTGTTCATATCAGAAGCTAAGATATCTCAATAAAGACCTATCAGCCAGATTGGATTTGATTTTGATTGTCTCAGGAAATAGTTCAGGCTTGTACAGGAATATTAGCCTGAAAACAAATAGTTCTGGTTCCTATATGAACATTAGTCCATAAACATTTGTGCCTTGGAGTGGTAAAATGACCACAAGAATTGAAGGATGCTCAAATACAAACACTATTAATGTAAGGCATTTTATGATTATGATCATATTATTATGGAGTACCAGCTAGCTAGATGTTAACATATCTGTCTGCTTATTCATAAATTTTTTTAAAAAGCAAGTCATAAAAATCAGAACTATACCTTAGTAAAATGTCAAGAAATTATGCCAAGGTCAGAATGCCAAACTACTGAAAGGAATACACATGAAGTGTAAGTTAGTTTGTGAAGGAATACAGAGAAAAATTCAGTTGCTTATTCATGTTTTGCTTTTTTATGTTTTATTCTTTCAGCAGAGCAATAAAATGCCTTAACATCCTCTTGGCTTACTAAGATTATACATCAAAACTCACATTGCATGTAATACTTCTCATCCTTTGAATAAAAATTTCTAATCATAAAGGAATAATAGAATGAAGAAATATATAATCTTATATAGGATGTGATGACTCATTAATTCTCCCTTACCAATAATTTGTATAAATCAGGGTGAATGAACATAAAGTACATAAAATAACTGAGAACCTAAAGAAAATTTACAGTAATGGTATCTAATGAATTTTTAATTCACATGAGTCTTAATAGAGTGTTATAGCAAAGGCATTTCAAAATTTATGTTGAGATACACTCAATTTCAATTAATTCACTGCATCACTGAAGCAGAAAGCAGGAGGCTTTATGAGGGTTAGGAACACAATCAGGTTGCATGGAACTATATATATCACATTTGACTTTTGCTACTTATTTTCTAGTGTGATGAAGAGAAAAGATTTGATATCTGACATTGGATAACTGAAATGATGTGGCAATCTTCTGGTTTGATTTAAATGAATAGTGTGTGTGCTGCGTATTGTTTGATCATGTCAATTTGTGTCATTTTGTTTTGCTTTGTCCTAGAATATATTTGAATAAGTATAAAGAAATAAAGTAACTGGTTGTTTCGCCGTGCAAATGCAGATTTCAGCTCAAAGAATATCTTTTCTGCTTAAGAAATCAGTTATTATTTGGGAAAAAAAACTTGTTGCTTAGTTTTCATTTATCCAGAAAACAGAGATGGAGACAGACAAATGTAACACAAAGCAGTGTGAGAGCTGGGTGCGGGACAGAGAGAAATCTTGAACCTGGGACTCGGTCTAGGTCTGCCACGGGTGTTTTATCAGGTGAACACTATCAGGATGCTGACCCTGAAGGCATGCCATGTGGGCGCCAGTTATGTCCTGGCTGCTTACTTCCAATCCAGCGCCTCGCTTATGGTCTTGTAGGGTAGCACAGGATAGTTCAAGTCCAGCGGCCCCTGCATGCATGTGGGAACTCAAAAGATACTCCCTGTCTTTGGATCACTCAGTTCTGACTTTATCGGTCATCTAGATAGTGAACAAACCAGTGGATGCATGAGCTCTCTCTCTTATGCGCTATCCTTTATATAAATCTGTCAAATAAAAACAAACTCAAAAATGCAAGTATTTGAATATATTCATGCAGCAATTGCAGTTTTACTATAGAGCCAAATTTTCATAACCACTTCCACTAGCTTATTTATGATTATGTAATGTACTTCTTTTTCTAAATCCTGTTTTTGTTTGGTTAGTGTCCTAGCAGCATAATTCAGTGACTGCACTATTGAGATGGGGGTGTCTTACCTTATCAGGAGTACAAGGACTCCTGATATTTCCACATCGGAAGATTGGTTTTGCCAAATGTAGAATTCTATTATCACAATGACTGTTTAAACATGTGCTTCAGTTATGCCACTGCTACCTAGAATTGATTTTTTATAGCTAGATGTAGATTTGTTTTTGTCATTTACTATTATTTGTTTGCTTCTTAACCTTGACCATCAGCCTACTGCTTTTTTATAATCACCAGATTATGAGAAAAAAAATTATAAAGCAAAATACCGGCTGAGCTATCTTTATTTTTTCTCTTCTGTCTTCACCATTTCAGCCCTTACAGTATCAACTACTAGCCATTTCTTTTAATTACATTGGTCTTTACTTTTTCTAGATCTAGATCTACTTTGTTCTAATCAAGTCTGGATATCAAATTCTGTATTAATTGATATTTGACTTCTTTATTCCGTGTTTTCAATTTTTTATTAATATGAAGACACTAGATAATTATTCATTAGAAATGTAGAGTTCCAAAGGATAATCCCATGTCCCTTGATGGCCTTCCCCCATCATAATCCTTTCTCTCCCCTCTCTCTTTAACAGTATTTTCGAAGTCCCAATTTTCATCTACTTTATAATCACAGGCTGAATTTGCAACTAGCCATGCTGTTTTTCAAGTAAAAGTTAACAAACTAAATTTCTAATGGAGTACAAACATGGGATAGCAATGACAATCCTACCCCAAAATGACAATCCCATTCATATGTTTTTGCATGTGTTTTTTATTAGTTGCTGCTTACCAGAGAAAACATGAGTTTGTCTCTTTGAGACTGCCTTATTGTACTAAGCATAATGGTTTCCATTTCCATCTTTTCATTGCAAGACATAGGATTTCATTCTGTTTTATGGCCAAGTAGTATTCCATAGTACAAATACACCACATTTCGTTTTCACTGCTAAACTATATTATCCTGAATTTACTATATTAAAACTGAAGTTGTAGTTAGCTCACAAAGTCACTGGATACAGTGAAAAAAAAATCATGCTTTTAAATCTAATATACTTAATCTCAGGTAATTGGACTCTAATCATTTTCACTAATTCCCTAGTGGATCCTAATTGTGTAGTGTGCTTTTGTGTAATGGTGAACTTGACAAAAAGTATGTTTCTCAGTCTGCTTAAATGTAACTGAGGGATAATAGTAGTTTTCCCCCTAAGATGTTTTTATAAGAATTTAGTTTTCCTATCTTATATTGTCTTCTGTTTAGAGAATACATGTTATTATAATTAAAACTAATTTTTAAAAATATATATGCTACTGAAGTTAATAGCATCTTGTTACAGACATTTATATAGTTACCTAACTATACATTCATATGAACTTTTATTATGCCTGATATAACGAATGTGTTAATATAGGCACACTGCTCTTACAAGCTGCTGAATCCTATTTGTGATTTTTACAACACACCTATAGAAATTGTATCTCAACCAAAAGTTAGAACTAACATATATCAGTTTTATCATATTGCAAATATTTTTGTTGAAATCAAATAAGACAATGATATTCACTCGCATGCAAATTTATAGCATATAAAATATGACACATATAAGAGATGGACATTTTTGACATTTCATTATGATTTACATTTGTGTATATTCTGGAGAAATGGTGATTTTTCTAGTATTTGTTGAATACATTATTTGCTGGAGGTTTAGTCTTCTAATACAAAATTAAATGCAAGTCTGTCATTGCAAAAAATAAAAATACATCGAAAAGAAGGAGGGGTGGTGGATGGGAGAGTGAGAGGGAGAGAGCAGGGCAGTGTCACCTTGCTCTTAAATCTGTGTACACTTAACACTGGGATAGACACATTATATAATTAAAAAGCATACAACTAATAAACAAAAATCACATTGCATCCAAACATTTGGGAGGAAACCACTTGTCAAGTCTCTTCATGTAGCCAAATATTTCTAAGTTATACGTTTGTCTGTATCTTTGGCATATTGAGGGATATTTAAATTATAGTACTATTTGGTTCGTTCCTAAGTCTGGAATAAATTTATATGTACATGGTAAATGAAATTGCTTTTTTGTATACATCAATTACATATATGTATACAATATATATTATATAATTTACAATATTGCAACATATAATAGTATATTATAATAATATGTAATGATACATTTATTTCATGGTAATGTATTATATAATATAATACTTTTATAATAAAACATGTTATATATATGTATGTATCTATAAAGAGAGAGGGAGACAAAGAGAGAGAGATCTTCATTTGATGGTTTACTCCTCACAGCACCCCCACAAGCTGGAGTTCATGTGCAGGAAGTTAGGAGCCTTGAACGCCACACAGGTCTCTCATGTGGATGAAAGGGGCTCCAACCATTCAGGATATTCCCTCTTGCCTCCCAGACACACGAGCAGAGAGCTCAATCAGAAGTGGAGCAGCCTGAATGTTAACCAATGCTGGTCATGGATCTAGGTGTCTTGGGAAGTTGTTTATCCTGCCGTGCCACGACTTCGGTCCTTTTATGTATATTTAGTTGAAAAATGTCTCAGTTGTCTCGCTCAGCTGCTTTTCTCATCCAGTGCTAGATGTTTAAGGAAGGATTGCTAAGCACTGAAGGGCATCTTTTGGCATCTTTATGAAATTCTGCAGGATGAAAATACCAATTGAGTGTGGTAGTTATGCAATTTCTATGCACTGAGTATAAAGTAGCAGCTTTCATTAGCAGGTTTTCACAGTCAAAACTGTTACTTCTGTACCAACATTTGTGATTCAAAATCCAAGCTGCTTGTTTGCAAACAGAGAAATTGCAAGTTGCCAATTATGTTAATCGTCTGTTACAAAATTTCTTAAATGCCTCATACTCCAGAAGACAATCTGAGGACTCAATTTATGTCTTGTCTGTAACTGTCTGTTTTTCTACATATCAGTCCGTATGTAAGTATTTGGCTTAACTGTGAAGGCGTTTTTCAAAAGCCATTCTTTTCAGTCATTAAGCATATCATTTAAGAGACGTAACTGGTATTGGCCCAAATCAAAACACTTTAAGACATCCAGGGAGAGGCAAAAGTAATGCATTATGCTGTAGAAGATCGGATTACTTTGACCGCTGTGCATAATGTTTGGACTTGGAAGGAAGTTGTGAATATTCTCAATAAAACTCATATAATTAATTTAACAATAAAATCTAAACAAAACATGGAGAATGTATCACTAATCACATTAATTTTGAAGCAATTTTGAATGTGTATAATCATTAAAATATTAAGTTTGGGGGTCACTGTTACAGCATAGTTCACTAAGCTTCTGCTGGTGATGCTGGCATATCATGTTATGGTTCAAGTTCTGGCTGTTGCACTTCTAATTCAGCTCCCAGCTAATGCTCCTGGGAAAGCAATAGAAAATGGCCTAGAGTCATTACAACCCAGGTGGGAAATCTAGAAGAAGCTCCTGGATCCTGGCTTCTGCCTGACCCAGCCCTGGCCATTGTGGCCATGTGGAGCATGAACCAGCAGATGGATGATTCTCTCTCTCTCTCTCTCTCTCTCTCTCTCTCTGTCTCTCATATGCCTTACACTTCTTTATGCAATTCTGTCTAATAATTCAAATTAATTCTTAAAAATATATTTTAAAGAAGATACCCCTCCAGATGATTTTTTCCTATGAAATTTGTAATGCAGTCACTCACAAAGCACATACTGTGAATATACAACCAGCTGCTTCATGATTGATTTTGTGTTTTTTTGTGTATGTATGTGAAAATGACAGTTTGCCATGCCTGCAGACTGAAGGCATTGATAGAAATATGCTAGTACTTTGACAATACTTATCAATCCATCAAGTAAAGTATACAAGATAGATAGCACTAGGGAAAAAAACCACTCGGACAAATATATGAGTATTTTAGATAATCCTACTAAGGAACCTCACTCCTATGGGCAGTCATGAATGCCATTGTCCAAATGCTGAAAGATGCAGTGGTTCTGGGGTGTTCCAAGCCTCATAAACAACTGGATTTACCCAAAGAGAAAAGGAGAACAGCATTTCAGCTGCTGAAATATTATCTGCACAAGTTAGGAACAGACAACTGTGGGGGTTGCTAGAAGCACAAAGGCAATTCAGCCTGGTAAGAACCAGTAGCCTATTACCAGAATCTGGGCAAGATTTAGTCACAGTACTAGGATACTCCACAGGAAATTGCAATTTAGTCATATTCCTGCAGTTCTGTCTACAATCGCAGACAACACTCACCAAAGAAAAGCCCAAAAGCAAAAGTTCAGAGTTTTGCCTTAGAATCTGTTCATTCACCTACGTGTCATTTGTGAGCAATGGATATTCCATTCCCTGTTACCTAGAAATGACAGTAAGCCAGTTCAAGGGGAGTGACCTTACTGATAATCCAATGTATAGGCACTGTTTCATTTCTGATACTTTTCCAAAGCAGAGAGATATATGATTACTGGCAAAACTGACCCAGCATAGTATAAGTTGGATTTAATAGAAATGAGGTTACATAAATAAGGCAATTTAGGTGTCACTGGAAGGCCCATCCACTAAGACATTGAAATCTCTAGTCAGCCAGTGATTGTTAATAGACATCTTCCATAAAAAATTTAACCAAGTTATTAAAATACATTTCAACCACTTCTTTACAGACTATAGTGCAAGATAATTAAATACATCTCTTTGAAAATTACTGGTTAAGCACGATATGATCAGCATTCCTCACTGGATACACGTGGGTTAACAAATATAAAAGGCTGCATGAGAAAAAGAAAAAAAAAAGAGAAGATTTAGCCACCACAAATATCTTTAATTTTCTTGTAAACCTATATTCATTGTTATGAGCTTCAAGTCTGTTTCTGAAAAAGTTTTAACTAGATTTTAGCAATGTATTTGGAACTGGAAATTCTGGGAGGCCAAAAACCAAATGAAAGATAGCTTCGCAAAGATTAGGAACTAATCATTTCCTCAGGAAAAGTCAGGGAAGATGCAACCTTTTAATATACTTTCCTTAGTCCAAACGTTGGCGAATCTATTTTTAAATCACTGGAGGAAAATAAAGCTTTCTAGACTAAGTTTTGATAAAAATTAATTATATTTTTAAATGGTTCCCATGTTCAGTGTTTCTCTTCAAGGAGTAAATATCACTTTAATTTACCAAAAATACAATAATTTAAAGGTCACAGACTTTCTCTCTCTCTCTGACACCTCTGTGCATCATCTCATTGTCTTACTGTTTACTTCATGCATTCAGTAATATAAATTCTCTGGCATTTAGCTGTATCTTTTTTTTTTTTCCTGTGTGGTTTGAAGTTCTTTCCCTTTTTTAATTAGATTGACCTTTTGGTTCACTTGACTGCCCTCAACCTGACAAAGAATAACTGTTCTTTTCTAAGGCTAGCAGAAATGAACAGAGAAAGAGTGAAAACACTGACATTAAATGAAATTTTTTGATGCAGTGATCTGAGTAATGTATTATATAATTATTGCTCTTCTTAGTCACTAACAAAGAGAAATATCTAGTTCTGCCCAGCTTTCAGCTTCAATGTGACAAGCTGCCTCACAGCTTCCCAGCGTAACACTTTCTTAACTCTCTCTACGACCATGCATTTAAAATGATGTGTAGAAATCTGGCCATAATTGACCTGCTTTTCCTTCCTAAAAATAATGTGAAGCATCAAAGAGGTAAAAAAAAAAAATGTGATACCTCCACACCCATTCTGTCACACATGTACGAGCATCCATTTTCATTTTATTAAAGCAAAATTTAAGGTGTATGATGGTGCTACAATTAAGACTGAATACATGCTACTCAATTATCTAAATAACTGTGACATTGAAATATTCATGATATATCCTGCTACATACATAAGCTATTGTGCAGCAATATAACTGTGAGACTAGATGGGATGGAATCCATCTAACAAATACTACTTCATTAGTCAAATCTTGATACCTAGAATAGGCAGGAATTCTTCATGGAAAGTTGTGTTGAAAATAACCAAGATAACATAATCGTTGTAAGATCACATTTCCATTACCAAACTATGGGGCAGGGGTGGGATCACTCCATGGTTCTGAGTTATCAGATATTTAAATAACTCCTTAAAGTCTGCCCAGAATATAAGAAAATATGATAATCAAATCTCAAAATGGTTAAAGCAATGCTTAAAGCACAGTATTTGGGTTAAATTTCTGTGCATAACAATTATATCTAGGGTATGGAACTAAGGAAAGAATAGACAACAGAAACCCAGAGAAATAATATGATTGTTTTCAAAATGTGTTTATTTTTACTGGAAAAGCAGATTTACAGAGAGAAGGAGGTAGGAAAAAAGATCTTCTCTTTGTTGATTCACTTCATAAGTGGAGCAGCCGGACACAAACCACATTGATGAGTCTGATATTTCTGCTAAGTTATGTTAGACCATTTCATAGTGTGAAACTGAATTTAGCAATAATAATAGCAATTCTAATAAAAGCAGCATAAAATACCATAATGGAATAACAATAATGTATGTCTGAGTACTTTGAAGAAATAAAAAATGTTTATGCTTGATGTCAAGGCAATTTTATCAGTATGGAGACTAGCTTGTGAACAAATGGTAGGCTGTTCTGGAAATTCTGATATGGTCAGTTATACATGTGGAGAAAGATGAACTAAGACCCAAAATGAGCTAAAATCAGTAACAGAACTAATAGTTCCCATATAATAAAACATACTTTAAAAGACCCCGAGGAAGACAAATGCTCTTTAGTCACAACAATAAAAAAAAAATAACACAATTTATAAAGAAAAAAATACAGGGTATTACAACAAAATGAAAAAGGATTTGTATTTCAAAAGACATTAGTGCTTGCAATGAAAGAATCTTGACTGGATTTGAACTGTTTTACTGCAACAAGGTGGAGGAATCCACCATGGGAGTAGGGTATGGGAAGGGCTTGGGGGAATCCCAGAGCCTATGAAACTATATCATAAAATGAAATGTAATCAATTTTTAAAAAGACATTAGTGAGAAAATCCAAAGATAAGCCAAAAATTGAAGAAACTATTTTCAATTTACATATCTGTAAGCAACTTTTATGTAGAAAAAGTGAATAGTTGATGTTTTAAAAGATTTATTTATTTTTAGTGGAAAGGCAGATATACAGAGAGGAGGAGAGACAGAGAGGAAGATCTTCCATCTGACGGTTCACTCGCCAAGCAGCCTCAATGGTTGGTGTTGAGCCAATCTGAAGCCAGGAGCCAGGAGCCTCTTACAGGTCTCCCATGCAGGTGCAGAGACCCAAGGCTTTGGGCTGTCCTCTACTGCTTTCCCAGTCCACAAGCAGGGAACTGGATGGGAAGTGGAGCTGCCGCAGTTAGGACCGGTGCCCATATGGAATCCTGGTGAGGACTTTAACCACCATGCTATTGCGCTGAGCCCTATGAGATAGCTAGAAGATGCCACAGGATATGGAGTGATGATTCCTGATTATCTAAGTGGCTGGGGAGGAGGGATGCCTGCAAACACACTTGAGAGAATTCTTTTTTTTTTTTTAAGATTTATTTTTATTATTTTTTCATTGGAAAGGCGGATATACAGAGAGGAGAGACAGAGAGGAAGATCTTCCATCCGATGATTCACTCCCCAAGTGAGCGCAACGGGCCGATACTATGCCGATCCGAAGCCAGGAGCCTCTTCCAGGTCTCCCATGCGGGTGCAGGGTCCCAAAGCTTTGGGCCGTCCTCGACTGCTTTCCCAGGCCACAGGCAGGGAGCTGGAAGGGAAGCAGGGCTGCCGGGATTAGAATCGGCGCCCATATGGGATCCCGGGCGTGCTAGGCGAGGACCTTTAACCACTTGCGCCACCGCGCAGGGCCGGAGAGAATTCTTTAACATAACTTTTCTAGAATATAGTCGTGGCATCCCAACTGCAAACCAGTGACAATCCATGACCTTGTATTAATGTATAGTGTTCAAACAATTCCTAAAAATGCTGTTTAAAAAGGTGAATGAGGGTCAGGGACGTGTAGTTGGCAGGATGCTTGGGATATTGGCATCCCGTGTCCAACCACCTGGATCGGAGTCCTAGGCCTGCTCAGGAATCTGGCTGATTGAACATGGTCAGCCCAGCAGGCAGCAGGAGACGGGTATGTCTCTGCCACCATGATTGATGCAGCCTGTTCTCTGGGTTTCTAGCTTTGACCTGTGCAGTCTCAGCTGTCAAGCATGTAAGGACTGAAGCAGTGGACGGGAGATATCTCCGTCCGTCCCTCTGAGTCTCTCTTTGTCAAATTCAAAAACACAGAAGTGAGTTATTTAAATGTCTTCCATGAATTCACATGTGGATAAGTTCACTCACCAGTTCCATATTACATTTTAGTAGATGCTATAATCATTCTAATGAGGAGAACAAGAAATAAAAGGCCTGAAGTTCCAGCTGAAGAGATAAAAACACTGAATAATTTGAAAATCAGTCAGAACCAACTCATTCGGACATTGGGATCAAATAAACTGCTTCCAAGAAGCAGAGGTGTTAAAAACATGGAACAAAGTTCAAACTCGGTAAGAGAACCAAGAGCATTTCAGCGTTTCTCACTTCTGAGCCTCAGGACAAACTTGACAGCATTGTATCCCTTGGTGAGGATTTAAGGAATAGTTGACTCCTCGGTCTCTAAAAGTCAAGGCTGTGTGTTATCATCTGTTCAGCACCCTTCCCTGTTGGATCCTGGAAGAATTTTATTTTATCTGCCACAGATCTTCATCCAATCCCAAATCTCATTGTGTTTCGGAGAAATATTTGTTGAAAAGCGTTTTAAAGACAAATAATTAGGGGCAAGCAATATAACAGAATATGAAACATAAGGGGCTGTGAAAAGGAAATAAAAGGAAAAGGGCTGTACAAAATTCCCACAAACGAGCAACATACAGGATTTAGAGAATGCCTATGCACAGATTGAACAGAAGCAGCTTGGAATGATCATGAACTTGCGCTGCTTCCTGAGGCTCTACCTACGGTAGAAAGCACAGGCATTTCCACTCTAATGTATCGATCTTTTAACATTGATACTTTAACACACTTAAAAGTTCTGCTGAGCAGGGACTAACTCAGTCAGTTCTTAGGTGATAGTTATGGACTTAGGAGGCAGCATGCGTTCAATATGCAACTAACCAAGGAAAAACCTACCTTTACTATTTGCCCATAGACCCCAGGAGAGAGCATTTTCTTCTCTTACTCATCTTAGTCCAGAAAATGCTGGACTACTAAGCACCATTTATTCACTTTACATGCTACTAAAATGGTTCAAATTAAACCACTCAAGCTGTTAACCTTACCTCTTTTTGTGGAAACCCAAGTTAAGGTCTTGGCCTAAACATTTCCCCTCATTTCTGTCTTTTACATCCTGAGAACCTTAGAGTTTTGGGTAATAAAAGTAATCTAGAAATAATTTGAATTATGTGATATGGATAGGCATTTGGTACGGAGATGAAAACATTGGTTGGATTGCTCCCGTATTATTTTGGAATGCTTGGGTACAGGTTGCTGTTCCACTCCTTTTTTTGTTTGTTTGTTTCTGCTAACTTGCACCCTAGAATGCAGAATGGACAGCTCAAGTTAATGGGTCGTCCCTGTTCTGTGAGAGGCTTGCATTGTGTTCCTGGATCTTGGATTTGGCCTGGGCCAGCTCTAGCTCTTGTATTTAGGATATCAATTAGCAAATGGAAGTTCTGTCTTGGCTTCTCTTCCTCTTTGTCTTTCACATTAATAAAATAAATTATGTGTGAAGGTGTGTAGAGATTAAATGCAAAGGCTGCACCATTTTATATAAAAGATTTTAGAATCTGTAGATTTTGACATCTGAGGGATATTATTTTAAAAAGATCCCTTGCAATTACTCTGTACTTAGGAATTTATTTTCAAATGCAGTGTGATATTAACTTCAAAATCTATAAGACCAGGCTGAAAGAAGGCCTAAATAAAAACACAACCTCTAATTGTGGTATAGAAGTATTAAATGTTGTTAGGATAACAGTGTTCTTCAAACTGTTCCACCAGTTCCTTCAACCCCTTAAAAAATGCTAACAAACATTGTTACCTAAATGGAGAAACTTCTTTGAATATTCATATCAAACTTCACTTGTTGGATACAATCATTATTACAATAGTGATGATGGGCCACACGTAGGAAAGCTTAAGCATATGCAATTCATTTGCTTCAACTGTATAAAAATGCGGCCATTAAAAGACATATTTTTTTCTGTGTGGCCCGAATTATAATAACATAATACTTCATTGAGAATCAGCATGGAGCTTGTATGTAAGCTTCTCAGCTTTCTTGTAAAGCAGTATTGCATTCTCATTTAAATATTTTGGAAATATAAAGGTAAACACATTTCTCAACTTATACTTGAATTTATTGATGAAGTTTAAGACTGCGGTTATTTTAAGATTTTATTGTGAGAGGCTTTTTTGATCTGTGGATATCTTAATTTTTTTTTTTTTTTTTACTTTTATATTACTAGGCTGACACTAGTCTCCTTCTGGGGTCATTCTGTTTGGAAAGTGTGGATTGAAATCCTCCAATAATCAGAAAATCACCATGTAGTATATGCAAAGCTGCTTGGACAGTGCCCATACGAACGAATTGTTCCTGTTCAACTCCTGGTTTAAGTGTTCAGTGGCTAACTAACACTAGATTAGCAAGACTGACCTCATCTCATGGGAGGAAATGACTGACTGGAGATACTAGAAAGACTAGTTTCAGAGCACAATTCAAATGAAAAGCAATGTCTCTTGAAGAAATGTGAAATCTTATTTTCTCATTCATGCTTGAATCAGTAAATGCTTCTAATTCACTAGAAAAAAAGAAAGATAAATATCAGTTGCAATATTAGTACAACAGGCTGTGTCTACCCAGCATGAGACAGGGAAGTTTTGGAATGTCTTTTTTGCTATGATAAAAAGAGTGTTATTTAGTGTCGTTTGCTCTTTTTATTTTGATCTAAATAATAATAATAACAAAGCATTAGGTCTAATTTAATACTGATGCTGTATATGGTGTTTGGAATTTTCTGCTGAATACAGTATTGTTTTTTACTGTTTTATGTAGACTATGTAATTTACTGCTGCAAGACTCAGCAGTTATCAGAATGAGGTATAAATGGTAATGATGGTGATTAACTTACTTGCTTGGATATATTGAAGTTTTATTATCATGCTAGGATGCTTTTCATAATATTCTTGACTACAAGGAATGCATGTTAATTGAACTTCACATCCAATTCCAACTAAATGCATTAATAGTACATTAGATTAACTTAGAAAAAGAGAAAAGGGGGAAAGTAGAGCTCTTGTTTGGGGATCTTATAAGAAATGCATAACTAATCATAAATTCACCTTGGAGAAAAATTTTTAAAAATCACAATTCATATATTTCATTTCAATTCTGTCCTTGGCACATATTTACGGCTGTATGTGGGAGGAGAGGGACTTTCCAAAAACATAGGCACCCTCTGACATATTTTGTTGCACTATACTGACAGCACACACTGTTTTAGGAAATATCTGCTTGCTAATAATAATACCTTCAATGTTGTTATTAATATTTTTAAAGCAATTCTGTTTACTTATTTGAGAGCAGAGGAGGAGAACACAGATAAAGTATGCTCCCATTCATTTGCTCACTCCCCAAATGCCTGTACCCACCGGGACTGAGGCAGAACCTGGGAACTCCATGTCTCCCACGTGGGTGACAGGAAACCAGTTACTGGAGCAATATTCTCCAGAATCCCGGACCACTATGGGCTGCCAGTTTTATTTAGAATCTGTAGTGGGAAAACAGACTCAATCTAGTTTATGCATTCTTTTCCTTTTTTTTTTTTTTTACTTGTTAAAGATTATTTATGTGAAGGATACAGAGACAGGCAAGGGGGAAGAAAGAGACAAAGAACAAGCAAGAGAGTGAAAGGGCTTCCATCCGTTGGCCCCCTCCCCAAGGACTGCAATAGCCAGAGATGCTCTGGACTGAAATCAGGACGCAGGAGCTCCAGTCAAGTCTCTGAAGCCAGTGATAGGGACCCAAATAATTGAGCCGTTGCTTGGCCATGTTTCACTGCTTTCTACAGTCGTAGAGAGCTATTGGGAAGAAGAGTAACCGGAAGCTGGAAGCATTCTGCTATTGCCTGTTTGCATTACTGAAAGGAGCTTATTTCCTTACTGTACAACCCACAAACACCCTCTCCTACAGACTCATATACATGCTTCTTGTCTTGCATTTATAGATCCATGGGCTCCCGTGAGGGTAGATCTTGACTAGTCTAATCACGGAGATTGCAATCCTGTGATTAGTGACTAGCTTAGATGTAGGCATATGCCATTACTTCAGCTAGTGAGACACACCTGACCTCTGACATCACAGAGTGACTTTCAACAATAAAGTTGCTTTTCTAGAACCCAATGAAGGATAACGATTGCGCACACATACTTAAATGAAAATACAGGTAATAGCATACTTTCTTACTTACTTTCAATTTTACATAACAATATGTTGTATATATTTGTTCCATGTTAGCAAATATAAGCCTGAATTCATTTAATGGTTATATAATATTTATATGTACGTTGTCAGGTTGCCTAATCTTTGCTGCTTTCACCTGAGTGTTGCCAATATTATATTATTGCAAATGACTATAATAGATTTGTCTGTAGAATACACACACACACATAAACACACATCCAAAACCATTTCTGTGGCTTTTTTTAGATCTCATCTGATCTCTTCCCAGCACCTGATTCAAGGGCAGCTAAAATGGCCTTGAAGATGGTGCCTATGGCTTTATCTTTGACAGTCAAGCTAAGCAACAGAAGAAAGTTGCTAGGTGCTTCTCACAGGAGGAGTTGAGGGTTAAGGTAGAACATAAACTTATAAGAGATAATATAAATTTAAACTGACAAAAAATAAGTGAAAACAAGAACTTATTCTAGAATATCCAATGGAGCAAAGAGATAAAGGTACTCTTTAAATATGTCTAGTAAATCAAACCTGGATGGAGAAATATAATGTATTGCTCTAGAAAATGATCATTTTGAAATGAAATAAGCACAGTATATGAAGGCACCATTTATTCTCAATTATGTGTGGAATGCAATCACTCAAAAAGCTTGAAGAGTGATATAGAGCAATGGAAGTTTATATATAGTGACAGACTGAAAAACCAGCAGTATGTTAAACAAAATAATGTAGAATACATTTTGCTGCTGAATCATTGCAAATGCCATGAAAATTATTTTTTTCGTTGAAAGAATCATCTCTTGCCTAAGACTTTTGTTTTCTCTTAAAAAGTGAGGAGACAACTTTGCACCTTGCCCTTAACATTTCTGATGTGAGGAGATTATGCCAGAAGCTGGTCAGTGAAATGCATCACTGTATAAGCTGCCAGGCCACTGCGCTGGGCCTGTATAAAGAGTTTAAAATTCATAGAAGATTATTGAAGACAGTTATATTTCCTCCATGAAATGCATTTGTGCAACCATCCAAGTGGGGAAATGGATGTTTCATATAAACTTATTAGAGTCATTGAAGATGGAGCTCTCATTTTGAAATTAGAAATTCCATCAGAGACAAGATGGATGGACACCCAGTGCAGATTCTGGGACAATGTATCAGTGTGTGCCTGTAACTCCATATACTCCATATTCAGGTTCTAAAATGACTGTAAAATTCTTTGAGTTACACAGGTGTGCACCCTACACAACTCAAAGACCTAAGATACTAACCAGTGATTACCAAACTAATACAATTTTTAAGGAATTCAGCAACACCTCTAAGATAGCTTAAAACCAGTTAAACAAGACATTTCAAGTGAGAAATAGAATAATGCTAGACCCCTAAGGGTGGGAACAAAAATTTACAACATGAATGAGTTTAGTATTGCTTTTAAAATGGTGTCTGAATATTTGAGTAATTTCAATTATTATGCTTAAAGAAGCATCAATATTTAAAAGATTAATATCAATGCATCATTAACAAAAGAGCATGACAAAGGAACGCGAATGCTAATTAAATTTTGAAAGTATTAGCAATGAAATCCAAATTCCTTAAAATGTTTTAATAAAACAGGTTTATTTCATGAGTAGCAATTAAAATAATTATTGTAAGATTGTGTTTTGTAAAAATCCTATTTTATTTTTTATGTTTTAATCTGAGCCACAAAGAGCCCCCTTTTTGAAAAAAAGAATATTGTTTTACTTGATTAGCATACATATGAAAAAGCCCATAAGGCTAAACTTTAATTGGGTTTTATAAGTCCAATTCATTGTATGTAAGCCAGAGAAAAGAGAACAAAAACTGTTTTAATGTTCAAAATTGCAATATTTTACAAAGCAAACTCGTTAGATGCGGGGCAAAGCTGTAAAGAAATTGTTTTTCACTGAATTTCTCTAGCTTCCCTCTTTATCACCAAGTGGCCTTTGTTGTAGTGTTCTTGGCATCTTCTCTGTCATGTACAACCTTATCCCACTTTATATCCTATTTAATTATCCTCCGTGGCTTAAAGCATATTCGGCATCAAACCAGCTGTGCAACCTTGAATGAATACCATTTCAATAATGCACTGATTTTAAGAAAGCACAAGGTAGCTATTAATTTTACTTAAAATCCTCCCTCCTGACTGTTGGCGGAACACAGTTCCCAATGCTGTATCCATTCGCTGCTAAGTAGTACCATCCCTAATACACTCACTATGTCAGTGGATTTTCTCAGTCTGACACTATGAGCAGAAAACTTTTATTAGCAGCTAGGAAAGGCACCTTGGCGATAGGAGAAATCTTTCTAATTACACAAGAAATACATGGATTCTATCCAAGAAAAAGAAAAATTCTGAACGCCCTTTCTTGTGGAAATCCATCACTAAAACCACTGACCACCTGTGCAGCAAGAACCCGAATTCTTGAAAGAAGGAGGTTGATGTCCATTTCCTCGGTTGGCAAGTAAGACCTTAGAGGATCCAAAACAGGAGCACTAATGATGATTAGTGTCTCAGCCTTGCTGTTGATCACCAATCAAGAATAGGACTTACTGTAAGCAAATTACATGGATTTGGCCATGGACTCTAAATGTAAAGTTTCACCTTGGGCGGCCTGTGCACCAGTATAGAATTAATAAATTTTGAGGCATATTGTATCCCATCACTTTATCCCACTGGGAGAATGACACAAAATCACTATTAGTGTTGGAAAGAATCTTGGAATTCAATCCAATTCTTTGATTAATAGATTTTAAGTAAGCTAGAAGAGCATATATGGATTACCAAATAAGTGCTCTTTTTAAGTAGTATTGTTATTATTTCAGTTTTTAATAGTATTGTCATTATTTAAGTTGTGCATATTTGTGGGATATGGGGAAATGAATTCAAACACATATTCAATGTGTATAGAAAAAATTAGTATACCTAACATTTTCAACTCCTTGGGTTTTTCTTTCTTTTTCTTTAACACATGATATTGTATATATTTATCAGGTACAATGTAGTATCTAAACAGACTCATATACAAAGTATGCAGATCCAATCATAGCAATTAACATTTTTGTCTCATCATTCCTATTATGTTTTGGGCTGTTGAGGTCTTCTGTTCCAGTCATTTATAAAATATTAAGCAGATTATGGTACACTATTGATTATTATCTCTGTAATTTTGTGTATTATAACATGTTTTTAAAATCTGATTGTTTTAGGTACCTATTCCTCTGTCCTACTCTTTGTTCTACCCTTATCCCCCCAAAACTTGAGTAATCACTATTTTGCATTCAGATGGATTTCTTTCTTAATTTAATTTCCATGTATGAGAAAGAATATATGGCATTTTTTTTCTGTCTGTGCCCACCTTACTTCACTTAATATGATGTCTTCCAGTGTTACCGTCATAGGTGCAAGTATGAGAAGATCACAATTTTTGTAACTAAAAATTTTATTATGTATGTACATCAGATTTTCCTTACCTGAACATGTGTCAATAATGCCTAGATTTGTTCCACAAATTAGCTATTTCGAATAGTCCAGTCATAAACTTGAAGATGCAGAATGCATGCTGATTTAATTTCCTTTGGGTGGTTATTCAGATGATGGGTCTCTGGGTCATACAGTGGATTTATAGATTTTGAGAAACATCCATGTGGCTTTCCATACTGAATGACACATTTGTATTCCCATCAAGAGAGCATGAGGATGGACTTGGCTCTAGATTCTTCCCAGCATTTGTCTTGGTGATAATCATCATTCAGGTCAAAGCGGGATATTTCATTGTGGGTTTTTTTTTCTATTTCCTAACATCTCAGCTGTTCTGTGTTTTTCTGAAATTTAATGGCCATTTGATTTTTGCACTTTGAGAAGTGTCTGTTCATATTATTTACTCAATTTATCAATTATTATTATTACGATGATGCTCATTTTTACAAATATCAATTCTTTAACATACCTTATAATGACTATCACATAATAATATGGTGCATAACTATGTTTTGCATCATGTAAGATTATGAAATAAGTGTTATAGATACTACATTCCTATATTAGTATGTGTTTTCTCCCACTTGATAGGGCATTTCTTTATCAATTGTACTTGAAACTTCCTGGAATCTGGAATAACTAGGCCAGAGTTGTAAATGAGCACATACAAACGGGACAGGCGAAATCCAACGTGTTCTTTGCAGCCCGAGAAACGCCAGGAATCCCCCAAAAGTATATTCAAATTACCAGATCAATACATGAAGATCTTAGAAAAAATAATAGACATACCAACTATAGTATTTAATACATTATTAACTTGCTGAGAAAAGCATCATGAAGCCATGTATTCAAAATAACTTGGCCCAGCACAAATCTTCGCCTTGCAAGAACCAGGATACTTTATGGGCTCCTATTCATGCCTCAGTTGCTCCACTTCCCATCCAGATTGTGGTTTGTGGCCTAGGAACACAGCAGAGTAAGGCCTAACAGTCTTGGAGTCCTGCACCTGTGTGGAGATCCAGACGAAGTCAGGCTCCTGGCTTCAGATTGGTTCAGCGCTAGCCATTAGGCCAGTTGGGAAATGAATAAGCAAAGCTCTTTCTTTCTGTCTCTCCTTCTCTCTGTAATACTGCCTCTCCAATATAAATGAATAAATAATAAATAAATAAACAAACAAATAAAAACACCTTAAAAAATAGACCAATGGAACAAAATAAAGTTCTTAGAAATAAATCTATGGATATACAATCAACATAAAATAGTGAAAGGACAGACCCTTTCAAAATTGGTGCAAGGAAAATTTTAAATCAAAACTGAATTTTCCTTCCATTCCCATCACTCACCCTAGAGAAAACTGAATTGATGAGATATAACTTGAAACTACAAAACTATTGGAGAAAAACATGGAAAACCTCTCACGACATATGTTAAGGCTATGCTTTCTGGCTCTTCTCTGGGCCTCGCAGTCTTCTTGGTCAGTTAGAGGAAGAGAAGAAATTGAAAGGTTTTTGTTTTATGGTTGGGCTTTTCCTTTTTTAATTTTTAGTTTTTGTTTTTATTGTGGTTTGTTTTATATGGGAGCCCAGCCTCAAAACAATGTTATTTGACACAAGTAGCTGCTCTCGTCTTTGCAAACAACTTGGTCATCCAGCTATACGTACATGTGAAATCATATAAATTTAGTATCATTTCTCCCACAGATAGTAGTAAAACTTAAGGGACATATTATTTGAAGTTTTAACATATATATCACAAACATAGAAGCATTGCATTTAAAAGTATGTAGCAAAGGTCATCAAGTGACATCATTTCCATCAACACATCTCTTGGGCATATGGAGTAATAATTTCATTCCTCAGCTGTAATATCCATAAACATTCAATGTAAGATGGACTCCATATTAAGAAAGTTCCATCATGTCAAACAGTTCCAAAGGCCACTGTGCAAATTTACCAGTTAGTTAAGTGCGGGGACAAGCAATGAATGCATAATTAAAGGAAATGACTTTTTTAAAGTACTATTAACTCTAAGACTATATAGATGTAGAAAACTAAATTTCGCTCTGTTTCTATTCTCCTGAAGTGTACCCTATAATTACATTTAATAGTCCCTAAATAAATACCATGTAAACTAGTGTTCCTTAAGGAAGAGAAGCAATCACACATTCAAATTGTAATGATGGGGTATTTAGATGGTAATCACCAAGCTATTATATTGTCTTTTCTTTAATTTTGTCAACTATGGCTCCAAAATCCTTTCAAACTGGTTAAGTAACTTTCAACCACCAACTATATATATTTTAAGGCAGTTGTCATTGGCATTAGCTTATTTATCCTAGTTTAATAATTTGAAAAAATAATATTTTAGCAAAGAGTTAAACATTTGAACTGTTAATTTACTAAGCTGATTTTTGAACAAAAGTATCTATATCCACTATGGAAATTGAATAATATAGACATATATAAAGAGTCTAAAAATTATTGTAAAACTGGTGCTAGCTCAACAAGCTAATCCTCTGCCTTCCCTCGCTGTTATCTCATATGGGTTCCAGTGTCAAGTGGGGCTGCTCCACTTCCAACCCAGCTTCTTGTTTTCAACTGGGAAAGCAGCAGAGAATGGCTCAAGGGCTCATGCCTTTATGTTCATGGGTAAGATCAGGAGAAAACTCAGCATACGCGTTTTAATTAGCTCATCTCCATCTGTTTGGCCATTTGGGGTGTGAGCCATAGGATGGAGGGCCTCTCTTTCTCCGTAAATCTGCCTTTCAAACAAAAAATAACAAACAAGGGCTCTGTGTGACAGCTTGGTGGCTAAATGCTTGCCTTACATATTCCCTGATCCCATATGAGTGCCAGTTGAAGTCCTGACTGCTCCACTCCCCACCCAGCTCCATGCTTGTGGCCTGGGAAAGCAATAGAGAATGTCCCAAAGCCTTGGGACCCTGAACCCAACTGGAGACTGGGAGGAAGTTCCTGGATTCAGATTGGTTCAGCTTTGGTCTTTTGGCCACTTGTGGAGTGAGCCAGCAGATGCAAGATTTTTCTGTCTCTCCTTCTCTCTATAAAATCTGCCTTTCCAATAAAAATAAATACATCTTTAAAATAATAATAAATAAATCTTACAAAAAGAAAAACTGAAAACCCATTATAAATTATAAAGTGGGACTACCATGATGGCTTAGTGGCTAAATTCTCACCTTGCACAAACTGGGATTCCATATGGTCACCAGTTCATGCCCTGGGCTGCTCCATTTCCCATCAAGATACCAGCTAGTGGCCTGGAAAAGTAGTGAAGAACAACCCAAAGCCTTGGGACCCTGAACAGGTGTGGCAGACATAGATGAAGCTTCTGGCTGCTGACTTTGAATTGGTTCAGTTCTAGCTGTTCGTGACCACTTGGGCAGTGAGCCAGCAATACAAATCTTTCTCTCTGTAACTCCTTCTTTCTGTAAATCTGTCTTTCCAATAAAAATTTAGCAAAAATAAACAAACAAAAAAACACTTTAAGAAAAGAATGGAATAATCCATTTAATTCTTATGTTTGAAGATAAGTATGTGTATGTCATACTAATTTTTAGACTAGCTTGACTGTTAAATGTTTGTTTAATTGTAAGACAGTATCAGGGGCAAGGTGGAGGGTGAAACAGAGAGAAAGAGACAGATTGCTGTCTACCTTCCCCTGAATCAACTATGGAAGGATCACAGCAGGTAGGTTGGAGTCAGGCAAGGCAAGGAGCCAGAAAGTCTGCCTAGGTTTCCAGACTCACATAAACTCCATAACAAACTCTAATTGGCATGCTTATGTTGCAAAGGACAGCTGAATCTGTTGTGCCTATATATTGGTCCCTAAAGTAAACTTCTATTTGTAATATTACATGGATAAAAAAATACACAATGTATAATTGTGTGGCTTGTTGATTTTTCATAAATTATTTTTACCTATGTAATCACTTTTTATACCTCAAATGGAACATTATCACAAAATTCCTTTTAAATCAAATTTAAGTCATTATTATCTTACCTTCTATACTGATATCTATGGCCGAAGAACAGTTTTAAATGATCAAACTGGAATTACACAAGTCTGATATAGTGGAAACTGGGTTTTACTGTCAAAAGCTGCCATCCAGACCAAGGCACTTCTTTTCATGGCTGACAAATGCAGGTGTTTCCTTGTTAGAGAACTGTGCCTGGACATTTTCACAGTCAGACTGCACATGACCACGGCTGCCCACCACGCCCCCATCTCAATTAGGGACCAATGTAAAAAACTCCCAAAGGCATCGTTAGAGACTTTGCTTTCAAATTATTGTGGTTGAATTCAGCTTCACCAACCCATTTCAATGATTTCGTCATCCTGGAAACTCGAGTCTGAGAAACCTCCACCGTAGAGTTGGTTCCAAAAAGTATAAGTGGCACAGTTGTTAACTGTAGTTTTTCTAGGAAATCTATAAAGTGAGTTTTTGCAGTTGACTTAACTGCTAACAGGGTGACAGTGAGGAGCATCAACAATGAATGCACTCGCTTCAGCAGAACACATAATAAAACTGGAACGATGTCGAGAAGATTAGCATGGGCCCTGTGCAAGAATGACACACAAATTTGTGAAGTGTTCCAAATTAAAAAAAAAAAAAAGTGAATGCAATAATGGCAGCCTCAGGCATACGCTAGTGGTGCAATTGTCAAAAGGTTTTCAGAGATAAGTGGAGGTGGGAAAGGATACCCTGGCAATACAAGCTTCAGGTTTTAGAGAAGTGAGGACAGAGTGAGTACTATCTCATTGAACTGCTAATGCTCAGTGCTCTTCAGGCGCGAAAGAGAAGCCATAAAATTTCGAGTTTGATTAATCAGCAATTAAGACTAAGTTGTAAACCCAGAGCGTCTTTAGCAACTTAAGATACTCCTGATTCTTGGAGTTGGATGCAGAAAGAGCTGAAGGTGCAGAAAGAGCTGAAGGTCCAGAAAGAGCAAGAATGTAAGTTTGTATCTTATGCCCTAAGAATAGTAAGTAATCTCCCAACAGGGACACTTACACTGTTTTTGTTTCTTTCTATTTTTAATTTTTATTTTTCCTGATATAGTTCCATAGGCTCAGGGATTTCCCTTTCACCCTCCCAATCACCCTCTCCCCCTTCCACTGTATTCCCCTATGTTATTACAATAGCAGAGTCCTTCAGCAACAGTCAGAAGTCCATCATTCTATTACACTGTGTCTAAAAAGACCAGTGTATCCATGTTCATTATGTCTGCACTGAGAGTCAACCACTCTCCCTAGACTTATCTTTCTCTTTGATACTAATTCTGATTAGACTATGAATTCCTTTCATCTGCTTGTTCTGCTACAGGTTCCTATCAGGGTCAGGCTTGAAGTATAACAAAAACTGAAACAGAATTCAAAAAGAATAGACTCCCAGCCCAAGTGGCTCTCCCATTCAGAGGTCAGGTTCCTTTGGTGGAAGAACAGAAACCATGATATGTGCCATGGAAACATCTAGGTCAATTTACTTGAGAAATTTAAAATTGTATATTTCATTGATGTTCAGACATTATTTCATATAATTTCATATCCATTTGTTCGAATTTAGTCACAGAGAAATTAAGAACAGGAATCTTAAATTTTGGAATAGGGATGGACATCTTGGTGCAGCAGGTTAAAGCACAACTTGAAATACGAATCTCTCAATCGGAGTGTCAGTTTGCGTTACAGATCATGTGCTTTTCTCGTTACAAATGCACCTGGAAAATGCAGCGAACGATGGTACAAATAACTGGATCCCTGATACTGTCAGTGGAGACCAGGCTGGAGTTCTAGGCTCCTGATTTCAGCCTGTAATCCCTGGGCACTTGTGAGTCAGTGCATGGAAGATGTTTCCGTCTCTTCATCTCTCTCTGTCACTCTTTCAAATAAATAAATAAATACAAATAAACAAATCTTTAAAGAGTTGTGAGTATCCAAACATCAAAATACACACATAGATTGTTTATTACAGATACGGAGCTTGTTATTTATTCATTTCCATCTAATTTCCATGTTAAATATAAAATGTGTGGGCATCTTAGTTCATGAGTTTATTTTTTAAGATATATTTATTTGAAAAGCAGAGCTATAGAGAGATATGGGGGGGGTGCTGGGAGAGAAAGACATATATTCACTGATTTATTCCCCAGAGGGCCACATTGATCAGAGTTCTAAAGCCAAGAGTAAGAAGCTCCAATTGGATATCCCACATGGGTGCAGAGGCCCAAGCATTTGGGACGTCTTCCATCACATTCTCAGGTGCATTAGATTAGCAGGGAGTTGGCTTGGAAGTGGAGCAGCCAGGATTCACTCTGTCATCGATATATGATACTGGTATAGCGGGCGGCAGCTTGATCTGTGATACCGCAACAACAGATCATCAGTTTTTGTGCTCCATACAACTGTGGAAATCATGACATAATGTCATGCCTGTTGTCCCTGAAGGAAGAAAGTAGCCTCTCTGGATTCTAACTGACCCTGAGGTATTTCAAAAGGACTGTTTACTGAGCTACGTTTTTGGTCATTTCAGAATGGTATAACTGGTTAAAATTTTCCCTTGCTTTAAATTTAGTCACATTTAATTTTACATTCCATTATCTGATAGCCTTTGCATAATAGAAATTGGTAAAGAATTTTGATAAAGATTCCAAACTAAAAGAGCCCCACATTTCTGGGCCTTTCTTCTATTTGGGATCTAAAGCCGCGTAAGCAACCAACATCCCTTATCGCATAACGCTGACCTCTGCCTCCTTGTACTGTAAGATTTCAGCAATGCAGTTTGTTTGTATTACTCTGCAATGGACTTCTGTCTAGATTTGCCAAACTCAAGTAACTGACCTAAAATGATAAATTGCTCGTGTCTCTAGTTGATTTCAGTTTCTCTGGGATTTTTTAGCTTTTGAAGATTTTGCTGCTCTAGCAGATTGCCCTGGGTTTTACTTCATCATTACATTTACATGCATGTCTACGAATACATAAATTTGGTCTGATTGTTCAATGGGATTATGGCCCTTTCAGTGCTTTTTCATTTCCTAGGAAAAAAGTTCATCATTCCCATTTTGAATTTTCTTATGAAAGCCTACAAGCCTGCAGAAATACCAAGATAAATATTAGGAGTCAAACAAAACAAAGTGCAAACCGCTTAATGCACTACTGCAACCACCTGTAAGCAATTGCAATTTTTGATAAAAATCAAAATAATATTCTTCTTTAGTCATTAAATTCTATAATTCTGTCCATCCTCTATATAAACTTTTTTTAAACAAGCTAATGATTTTTAGATAATGTCTTGCTGGTGATGTTGGTTGAAGTAATCTCTACAGTATTACTGTCTTCACATTTTAGTATTACTCCAATTAGATGAATTTCATATCAAGCATTTTTTTAAATGCACTCACTTGGAAGGTAGTGTAGCAGAGATCAGAGGCTAACGGCATTGTTCATCTGCTGCTTCACTCAGGGCTGAGACAGGTTAAAACCAGGAGTTTTAGCCGAGTGTCCAAGTGGGTGGCAGGGACACAAACATTTGGATTGTCTTCAGCTGTTTTCCCAGTTGCATTAACAGGAGGCTGGATTAGACAGAAGTGGAGCAGCCAGGACTCAAACAGGTATCCATGTGCAATGCCAGCATTGCAGGTAGAAATATAATGTACAAAAATGACAACCCTTGGGCCTGGCGCGGTGGCGCAGTGGTTAAGGCCCTCACCTTGCACGCCCGGGATCCCATATGGGCGCCAGTTCTAATCCCGGCAGCCCCGCTTCCCTTCCAGCTCCCTGCCTGTGGCCTGGGAAAGCAGTCGAGGACGGCCCAAAGCTTTGGGACCCTGCACCCGCATGGGAGACCCGGAAGAGGCTCCTGGCTTCGGATCAGCATAGTATCGGCCGTTGTGCTCACTTGGGGAGTGAATCATCGGACAGAAGATCTTCCTCTCTGTCTCTCCTCTCTGTATATCCGCCTTTCCAATAAAAATAATAATAATAATAATAATAATAAATCTTTAAAAAAATGACAACCCTTGTATCCAGGATGCTCTCACACTATATGTTATCATCCTATCAAACAGATAATCTGCTTTTCTACTTCATAAAACAAATTATTTGTGAAAAATTTAACTCAATAAAATTATTTGTGCAAAACATTTAGCAAGCAGAATCTCTCTGTGTGTTTAAATTTGAACTAATATCCACATGTTTAGCAATACCATATAGCAACTTTCTACCTGTAAAACCAGACCATTAATTTATATGAACAGTGAATTCACATCTACAAAAAATTATCTACAGTGTTTGATATTGGTTGGTAGAATCAGGCGTTATTTTATACCAAAGATTCTGCAGCAGAAAATTGGAACTTTAATTGCAATTTTCATATTGTATGTGAAAACCACAATACAGAACTAACTGCTGGCATGTAGGTACTTCGTGTAACTGCTGGATTCTGAATGCTTTTAAATATATAACCATTGGATGATGAGCATCCTGTAGTTGCTTTCTTTTGTGGTAAAAATATGATTAAAATTCTGTTACATACATTAAATATCAGATTGATCTATTTCATGTACTAAGAATATTTCTAAATATTAAGTTAAAATATTAATTTTAATAGATTTAAATACTAATTTGATAAATTTAATAGATTGGTAAAGGTTATAAAACCTCAGCCAGGTTTGTAAACGAATGGCAAGAAATTGGTAACCCGAAGAAGTATTTGATTTTACATTTTTTCTTCATTTTTTTATTCATGTATTCATTATGTATTGAACTGAAGCATCATTTTTTAATTTTCTTTTGTGTTTTATTTTCTTCTATTATTCCACCTGGAAGCTTGGTTTTGTTTTAGGACTTGAAAATCCAGTGAAATTATAGTCGAAGAGCTGCAGGGCACCATAAAATCTAAGCAGGAGAGTCTGAAGTGTTGATTAAAGATCAAATAGTAGCAGAATTAATTATCTGGAAGCTGTGAAATCATTCATAAACTGCTTAAATCCAAGGTAAGGGAATTGAAAACTTATTGCTAATTAATTTCCATTATAGATTAATAAAAAGGACAAGGTGATCTTAATGCTTAAGTAGAAAGTTAGTCATAACCGAATTCTTTCCTCAACGATATATGATTCAACTGATTAAGCTCTAACAATTGGCTGTAATGTAAGAATGTCCAAGTAAACCTTGGAACAAGTGTAAGTGACACTGAGCTGCTAGATTGGGGTATAGAAATTATTAGGTGGGTTTAGGAACATAAATGTAATAGCATGGTTGTAATGAGATATGCCATTTTCAATAACTGTAGAGAAAGTGGAGTAATTCAGACTCAAACACTGACTATAGAGTGAATGGTACAGAACAAAAAATGTAGAACCAATGAACTGCCATGTACTTAGAGTATTTAACCAACTTCTACCATTTTACTAGTTCATAAATACTAATGAGTACTTTAAATCAGACGTAATGCAAAGAAGTACAAAGCATATCTACGCAGTTTGTTACTTTCTGATTCCTGTGACTTATACTGCTTCAGGGTTATAAGTAGCCATTTCAGATTTATATTTATTAGTTCTTTTTTTTTTTTTTACTATTTTTCTGGATATTTTATAGAATATGGAACTTTAATTTTTTTAAGATTTTAAAAAAAATTTTAATTGCAAAATCAGATATACAGAGAGGAAGAAGAGAAAAGAGAGGAAGATCTTCCATCCAATGATTCACTCCCAAGGTGACTGCAATGGTGGGTGCTACGCCAATCCAAAGCCAGGAGCCTTGAACTTCCTCCAGGTCTCCCACATGGGTGCAGGGTTCCAAGGCTTTGGGCTGTCCTTGACTGCTTTCCCAGGCCACAAGCAGGAAGCTGGATGGGAAGTGGAGCAGCTGAGATTAGAATCGGAGCCCATATAGGATCCTGGGGCATTCAAGGTGAGGACTTCAGCCGCTAGGCCATCGCGCCGGCTCCAGAAATTTGATTTTCTAAAATCACTTGAATTCTGTTTCAACTTTGGTTATATATGGATCTCAGAAAGTTTTATAAAGAAGGATATTTTTAAGACATGTTTATATTTTTATATTTGAATTTACATGTAAATTTCTTTTTTAGACTTCCAAGTGCTCAAAGCAATGATATATCTTTTATAAAAAATAGCATGTTATAAATATTTTATAATTCAACAATTACCTTTTTGCCATACACAACGTTTACTATTATGATGCTTTTGACACAACATAACTTCATTTTACAATGTAGTCCATGGTTCAGTACACCACTAAATAGAAAGTTCAATAAATAGAAGAGGAAAAGACTGTACTTATGTGAGGATATGAGTCACAATGACAATGAGAAAGATATCAACATCATCAATATACTATAAACACCCAGGAAATGACTCATCATCAAAATTCTAGTAGTGCATTACAAAGGATAATTTTTCCAAAAAAAAAAATCAAAACAAAGTTTGACCAAATAGTTGAAGGATTTACAAAAGCATAATGCTCCTCAGTAGTCCAGAGTATTGTTGATTGCCACCTAGAGGCCATACAGAGCCAAACATCTGGACGTTCTTTGCAAGATGTGAGGATAGTGGTCTTGTAACTGCCTTGTTCATTCCAATTCTAAGAATCGCAAGGTGAATAGCTCAGATGAGTTAACAAAGAGATAGCGTGGAGAAAAAAACAAGGGGGCAAAGGATTTGAGAAAATGACAGAGCAAGTGTTTGCACACCTTAAAATGGAAACCTACTGACAATATAACACTCAAAAAAAAATGGTGTGGTAATAGTGCTTAAGTAGGCAATAGTTTTAAATAAGACCCATCAAAAAAAAATCTCTGAGCTTTTATGCATACTTCGTGATTAATGTGCAGTAATTGTACATAAAGTCTTTTAACTCAGTGTGTGTCTATGTGTTTAGCGGGACATGGGAGACAGGTAATACTTTTTTTTTTTTTTTTTTTTTACTTTTTCCTCTGTCAGGAAAAAGTTTCTGTGTTCTTTGTTCTTTGTTTCTGTGTTCATTGTGCATTTTCTTGAATTACTGTATGCCTGAAAGTATCTAGGTTCATAATTACTTTGGTAAAAAAAAAAAAACAGTTGAAACTTTTACCATTATGAACAATGCACTCTGGCAGGGTGACAAGACACCATATAAAAATACATGAGGCATATTTAGATGGTGCTAAATATTGGCAGACTTTGCACAAGGAGAGTATGACAGGTAATTCAGATCTCACCAAATAATCATTCCACAACAGCGAGGATGCCTTTTCTTGGAACTCATGGTGGGACTATACAGCAGCTGGGGATACACATGAAAAATCAAGACCACATAAAGAACAGAGATCAAAACTGGTGAAAATGATAAAAAAAAAAGAGTGTGGGGATGTTTTAGAAATGCAATGTTATTTCTAAAATGCATTGATGTTAAAAATGAGACTAAACAAAGAAGCTGTAAGATAAATCAAGAAAATGTCTGCAAGTTGAAAATCTGATAGAGAAGGGCAGGAGACTCAGAGTAACTGGAAGATAAAGAGAGTCTATGGATAAATCAATTTTAGTATCTGCGATCATGGGCAACATTCCGTTTGTGAGATTGGGAAAACAAGGAAATTAAATCGTTGTGCCCAATTTTCCTCAGCAGAGCTCAGAGGTGAAACTAGACATGAATGGAGAAGTATTTAGAATTCCTCACAATGAGGGTGCAGAGCCGTTGCAGAATGCAGAGCCTGGGGTCTTCCAAACCAGAGAGACAGGTTTCTGCAGGACTTTGTACACGATGCTGTTAATTGAGAAAGCTCTCCAGAACATTCTAACCTAGATTTTCAGACATAGCTCCTGCAACACGTAAACCACAGGCTAAGTCCCCAACATTGTCTTCATTTTGTATGCATCCTAAACCTTGGGCCAGTCCAAACACGCAATGAAACAAATCATTTCTTAGCCAATGGCTTTTCTGTTGTTTTCTTATCAAATCTACTACAGAACTTGCTCCTAAATGTGAGCTTTGCCGTGACTATTAAGTCATTATTAGCGTTACTTAGACTATTACTAGATAACTTTCTCGGTTTTAACCAGTATGTCAGGATTATTTCTACTGGAAAGACTAGAGGTCTGGGTATTTGTCTTGCCATATATATATATATATACATAGTATATATATACAAAATACATATTTCTTAACTCATTTAAAAAGGGTATAATCTTTTTTCATTGAAATTTTGATTTTTAATAATTAAGAATTTCTTTTCACTTTGGAACTTGTGATCAGTACTCTGAATTTCCAGATTATGACTCCACTGGGAGGACAATCAGATTTATAGTACAAAACATAAGTATTTTTTAACATTTTAAGTTTTCTTCTGCAGTGATAAGGATGTAAATAAATAAGAAAGCTTATTTTCTACTGTAATTTTAATTTTATTCCTGTATTTGTCAGCTTTCTCACACCACGATCTTCAAAATGTTCCTGGCCCTTGGAGTCAGGGTCTACTGCAGTGAATGTCGTCTTTGACTTGGAAACTTTCATCTGTCCAAAATTTTATTCAAATGTTTTCCTCTCTATCATTTCCCAAGCATAGTATTGTTTTGTCCTCTTAACTCAACTTGTATTTTACCTCTCTTGCCTTGGAATCCTGATTGAAAATCAGGGTATGTCTCCTGAAGGATCCAGACAGGAAGTATCTCAAAACTTCATAGGATGAATTTTACAAAAAATGATTCATATGAGAGCCCAGGGCCTGAAAAAATTCATTTCAAAATATATGGTTCCACACATTTAGAGTACCATGGAGCATCTTTATCTAATCCTTTGTTAATTTCAGGTCATTTTAGGCCACTGTTCTGGCTTTGCCCCAGCTGCGGGGGACATTTGGGGAATGAAAAATTGAATTATCTCCTTTTATGTCTACCTATATTTCTGTCTCTCTGTCTTTTGAATATTTTTAATTAAGAAAAAAACACAATATACCTGAATATTGAGTTAGGAAAATGAACGTCAATTTTGAAAATATCATCCAATTCGCAACGATAAAATTAATACTGATACATAAATGATTTAATTAGTGTGACTCCAGAGATGATAAGAATTTATATATGTTATCACACATTATATATGTGATTTAGCTGAAAATCAGCACTCCTTATAAATGCATAATGCTTTACTATTAAACAAAATCATGAATTCCACATTAAATGTCATATTTATTTCAGGAGGAATTGGTAGAGGGACACAAATACTAATTCATATATTTGAATCATTTTATGTTGAATGAAGTATCTGAGGAAGGGCATCTGGCACAATGGTTGAGGTGCCATTTGGGAACTCCTTATTTTATTTTTCATCGTGTGGATAGAGTTTCTGGCTTACTGCCACTTAAAGTCTTCTGTTATTTATCGCCCTGAGAGCCACCATGTCGTGAGCATTTGCCCTGTAGTACTCATGTGGCAGTTCCTGGATAATGGCTTTTTTCCAGTTCATCTCTGAATGATATGGGTATCTGGGAAGTGGACTATCAAATAGGAGATCTCTCTCTCTCTCTCTCTCTCTCTCTCTCTCTCTCTCTGTCTTCATCTCTCTGCTTTTCAAATAAAAATGATAATAACAAAAAAGCAGTGTTGCAGGTATCTTATAGAGATTTGTAGGATCAGTTCTCAGTTATTACCTAGGTAACAAGAGACTTAGAGGTATTCAGGCAATGACAATTTACAAATAGCCTATAGAGCAGAATTCGCTTTGTCACAATACTATACATTGCACCATTGAGCATAGTACTGAAGCATAGGTCAACCATTTGCTTTTGTCTTTAATCAGGCAAGTTTCCATTTAACTTTAAGTTAGAAAAAAACTGTCCAGTGAAAGTGCTACAGACCATAGAAAAGGTCATTTTCTAAGAGGTCATTCAGTTACACAGGCTAGTGGTTGTACCTACCTTAGTCAGTCTGCAGCCTTCACAGCCCCTATGAGGAATTCAAGCTTATATAGACAGAAGAGAGTGGTTTTGTGATCCATTTTTGAACACAGTGATACACTACCATTTGCTGAACAATAACCACACACACGAATAATACTTACTTGCAGCCCAAAGTGAGAAATATATGCCAGGAAGAAGTTCAACATATAACCGTGTGTGTCCGTGTCTTCACAGAATTTAAGATGAGCAAATGAGGAATAGAACTGCGATTCTATGTTAAGATATTTCAATCTTATCTGAACGTGTTAATCCTCTCTGTTGTAACTCAAATGAGAAAGAATGCATATAGGAAGGAAAAATGAAGTGAGAAATCTAATGAAAAGTTCAGCTGTTTTGAAGCAAAATATCTTTCAAAATCTTCCAACCATTTCATATATATATGTATATATATATATTTGAATGAACACAATCATTTACTATTTGAAATGTAGAGTCATCTTGCTGTGTATAATGCAAGTATTCTGTAATAAAAACAATGGATTTATAAAATTTATTGATATTCAAATGATAAAAGGTTTAATGCTCTTGCATTATAGAGTTTCATGTATGCATTTTTCAGATATTGTATCCAAAATCAGTTTTGATTTTTCACTAATCTGTCAACTTACCTCATAAGGAATTTATTTTTCTGTCATTAACTATTCTTGTGAAAGTATGCTGTAATTATAGTGGTTACACATAAAGGTTCAAAATCTCAATTTTCATAATCCTTTCTCTGATATTCATTTCATTTGCCAATGAAAGTAAAATTATTGAAAGTTTAATACATCTGAATCCCATCTATTTAAATATATGAAACTTTTTCTGGAAAAAAAAAAGGCTGAAGTTACAGTAGCACCTTGAGATTCAACAAAAGTATCGGTACAGCTTGCATTTTATCATGTTTTATTACTGCCTAGCACCTTATTTACAATAAAAATTAATGAGTTTGAGAGTTATCTATTAAGGGATTTTGTGAGAAATGACTTCATTCTCACTATGAGGCTGAATCTAGGCAGAAGCATAGCATTGTTCAGGATAAATGACTATGTGATAGGCTGATTATACCAGGAGGGATAACCTTCCCTGTGATGTACAAAGATACTGAGCTCAGAAATCTAGCCACAGACAAGAATGAGTGTCCCTGAGAGACCTTTGCTGGCAATAGATGAGAGCTTTTTCCTTGAGGACATTCAGAGGTCAGTGCCTACATTCACACCAGCACCAAAGTCTATTTAAAGTGTTCCCTATTAGAGAAATGATGGAGATTAATTCACTGCTCAAACTGAATTCCAAACAGGAGGAAGCACTATGAAGAACAGATGTGCAAATGTATCTGGAAGTACAAAACTGAGCATATCTTTTTTGTAACCCATCCATGTAAAGGAAGACTTCACAAATAAAATATGTTCGTGCAGCTGAAATTAGGACACAGAGCTTAACACTGGCGCTCGCTCAGTTTGCTCCTTTCCAGAGGCACTCATACCTATAAATCATGCCTATAGTGTGGTTCTGTAGGATTAATTTGCCAGTCTCCATGTTCACTTCAATCAATGCCAGATAATCAGATACTGATACACAGAAATGGTAGCTAAGAAGAGAATACAATTGCAGAATCAGACACAAAAGTAGTTTTATAGGGTTGGGTAGAATGGCTCAATGGCTAAATCCTCATCTTGAAAATGCTGTGATTCCAATATGGGTATCAGTTCATGTCCAGGCCGCTCCATTTCCCATCCTGCTCACTGCTTGTGGCCACGGAAAGCAGTAAAGGATGGCCCAAAGTCTCCGGACCCTACACCTGATGGGTGACACAGAAGAAGCTACTGGTTTCATATTTTTTCAGCTCCAGCCTTTATTGCCATTTGGGGTGCAAACCACTGAATGGGAAAGCTTACTGTCTTTCATTCTCTCTGTAAATCTGCCTTTGCAATAAATATAAATAAACCTGTAAAAAGAAGTATTTAAATAGTCAATTTATTTATCTATTTATTTATTTTAAAGAATGTAAACATTCTTTTTTGTGCTTTTTTAAAAAAAAAAAGATTTATTTATTCTTATTGGAAAGACTGATTTATAGAGATTAAAGAAAGGCAGAAAGATCTTTTGGTCTCAACAGCTGTAGCTGAAACGATCTGAAACCAGGAACCAGGAGCTTTGTCTGGGTTTCCTCTGACGGTGAACGATTCCAAGGCTTTAGATCATCCTCTGTCACATTTCTAGGCCACAAGCAGGTAGCTGGATGGAAAGTAGAACAACCAGGGTACAAACTAGAGCCCACACAGAATACCATGCTTGGAGGTAGAGGATTAGCCAATTAAAGCATTGCACCAGCCACAGTAACAACAAATTTCAAACTTCAGTATTTCCAGGATTCACATACACATTTTTAGAATCATTAGGTTTCTTAAACAACTTAGAGAAAGAAGAATAAACTGGAAATCATGTTCTTCTGATATGTATGTTAAAGTTCAGATGAACTTTAGTGGATTTGGAAATATTTTCCAGGCATATTAAATTACCTAACCATTGCCTTCATATGTGAATTCAGTTACTGCAGTGATGTGTTCAGGGGTATACTGTGGAAATCATGTGTAATCTTCTTGAGAAATGTAGAAAATTTGATTTATTTGAGAATTCTGTTTTGATTGGTGCCACAAAAGCTGGAAATGCATTACTTAAGCATAAGAAAATTGAATGATTATTTTTTTATGTTTAAGTGAATGAGAAGTATTTAAATATAAACTTTTATGTAAGATGTGAGGGCTCTGTGCATCTTTGCATTTTGTGTTGATGAAAGGCCTCCATAATCATTAATGAAAAAAAAATTTCTAATGAAATACATTCTCTACCATGTTGAATAGAACTGTAATTTCGTAATGGTCATCCTTCGAGTCCATGTTGTTCTTGATGCCAGTATTATTACAAGTGAGCTATTTTACATCATGTTCTTGCTTCTATGCTGGGAACTGAATGAACAGTTGCCAGGCAGAAGCAGAAAATTGCATTTTCCAAGCAAACATCCTTGTACATCTTTGGAATAGTTTATAAATCTTTATCCATTTTACAGAACACAGATACAATATTCATTTTGAGTGGTACCATTTCTCAATTCTCTGGCTTGCAAGAACTCTCTCTGTGTGTCTGCATCTGAATATCCATGTCTATACCAATCTCTCACCTGTTTTAGCCTATTCCCTCCAAATCTCTGGAAGTCTATTTAACATAATGGAGCTACCTGCATTCTCAACTCTTTGTATCCTCTCTGTATGCACTCCTTGTTTAGAAAAAAACTAAATCAAAATTGTCAGTTATGCAAAAATAGTCTCAATAAGAAAATTTGCTCTTTATTGAAGATTAATTTATTCACTGTTGAGTGTTTCACATTGCTAAAAGAATCCAGAAGATTATAAATGATTAGTTCTTTCAAATAATTTTATACATTACCAGATGTCTGAGGTCATAACCACTTGAGATTAAAACTGAGAAAGGAACATTTTCTATGAATTTTGGGGTTGTGTTGATTTTTTTAAAATGATGACTATGGAACTGAAGGCCTTCCATCTATTTAATTAAAAGAATTCCTTACTTCATAAAAGTAAGTTATAGATCCAGAAGTTCAACTTTCTACTTAGAATTTAAAGTGTCAGTAAAATTATTTAACCCTTTCAAGATTTTATTTTCAAAGCTATTTTATTTAAACATATACTACCTTCTCAAATATCCAATATTTATGATTTCTGAAAATGCTATTGGAGATTTCCTATTTCATATATCATTTAGACTTTGGAAAATCCAACACTATTATCTCACTTCCACATATTGACAAAGGAGACTTAGCTAAAGTAACATTTCTCTGGTCACATCTAGAAAGTTGTGATGCTGGTTTCTGTCCAGATAGTATTAACTATCCAATTGTTTTTATTTCCTATTACATGCATTTATTTTCATACAGGCTAAACCACATGTTTATTTTTCATTTATAAAATTCATACAAAAATATTACAATTCAAAAGACAAAGGCAGGTGTTTGGCTTAGTTATGAAGATGCCTGCATCCATATCATAGTATCTAGATTCAATACACATCTCTAGGTTCCCACAAATGTGAATCCTTACAGGCAGCAGCGATGGCTTAGGTTATGGGGTTGTGCCACTCACATGAGAAATACATGTTGAGTTCCTAGCTGCTGGATTTGGCCTAGCTCAGATTCGGTTGCTATAGGAATTCAGATCAGCAGATCGTAGACACTCTCCTCTTTCTCATTTTTCTCTTGCTCCCTCAGGAATCAACGAGTTTTACTAGACCCATTAATTATATTACTTATCTATTTAAATGTCTTCTGTATATGTAAAACTGTAAAATGGTGAAGTCAGGCAAGAATTAAGAAAACACCAGGCTGAATTTTGGTTAGAATAGTTTTTAATGAAACACAAGACAGAGAGATCTTTCAGAGAAGCATCACCATATTCTTTGTCTTTTCTTAACAGAGTATTCCATCATTCGTGCTGAGTCTGACAGCTTGTTGAGACCACTATCAGCAACTAGCAACAGTGTAAGGAATCATGCCTGTTGATCCATTCTCAAACTTTTTTACTTAGAGATTCATGGTTTGTTTGTTTTATAGATTTTTTGTAGTAGCTTTTTGTCATTTAGAGTCTTCAAAGTTTAAGATGTGAACCCATTTTGTACATTTCAGCATTATTCAAGTTCAAAGCCTTTATTCATGTCATGTTGTCCATGAAATATTTGATAAATGTACTCTTTCCTTGGGCATCATCTTTGCATCTATAAACATAGCTCAGAATGTAAGGAATTTGTTAGTTTCATTGTAACTGGCAGTAATGACAAAAACAGTTCTCTCACTTGACTTGCTGCATGTTTTTGATGTGCATAAATGATGAAAGCAGCGTTTATTTGTTTACGATTTAAAATTCTCAAAGCAGCAAAACAGATTACAACATAGCCTTATTGAAAATTATATGGAAATGGTATTTAAATTGCTTTTAGAGGGAAACACTTTGTACTTTATTCTCAAAAGTTGAAAGGGTTTCGTAGCACAAAAAGAATGCAGGGTAGATGAATTGCAAAAAAATCATCATATCTGTAAGTTAAGTGAACAATTTATGTCAATACTTTATTTTCATTCCTGCTTCCAATACACTTTGGTTAGTGCCTTCACATCCAGAACTGTTTTGCTTTGTAGATTCATGGTAATAAAGTGCTTTGTGTTTCTAACTTCAGCTTGTTGAAAATTAAATCACCATATTTATAGAATCAGAAACACCCTAAAAAATGATGACTGACCACTGACTGCTACCTAGAGGCATAAACATGGCCTTGTCGTGATACTACAAGACTGCTTATTCTAGAACATGACAAACCGAAAATACAGAAAAAGTCAGTGTATTTGTCACTCAGACATGAAAGATAACAGAAACATGATCCTGTGCTGTCCCATTGTTTTCTGCACAATTTTAAGCTCGCACTATGCTCTTATTGGCAAATGCCTGGGGGTATGATGCCTTCATTTTAAATTACACCTATATATGTTTAAGAGATCGTGCTGGCATATATTCAAGGAGTTGCTTCTCTGTATTAGATATTTTAAATGCAACAAAAGGCCAGGCTCAAATTCAATCCTAATGAGCCATGTGTTAATGTCAACATCTCTGCTGTCCACCCAAATGCCAAAGAACACATCTGACTTTATAATGAGCCAAACAGTTGTCTCTTCATAATCTCTGTTAGCCTTCTGCTAGGTAGCTGCATCCAAAATTTATAACACAGTGGTGAATGCTGTTCAGCGATGGCTGAAATCCAATCAAAGATGTAAAACTTTTCATATTGTGCCAGTTCAGTTGCCAAATCTTTACCATCCTATCTCCACATAGAATAAACTGACCCAGTGAACTCCAGATGGAACGTTGCCTGCTTTTTATTGACTTTGTGCACTAATGCGGGAGACATCAAAACCAGATGACAGGCATCAAGGCCATCATCTAGTGGCCAGGAGGTTGGAACAAGTACAAATGTCTCAAATGGCCTTGCCAAACCTCCTGATTCCCTGGGGACTCTATTTCCAGTTAGCCATGAAATTAATTGCACTATTAACTTCTAAACTTTACTTAATTTTTTTTTAGATGAGACTCCCTGATATTCCAAAGCCTTAATGTTTATCTTTTCTGTTTGCTAGGTTGTATCTTATCTGGTTAATATGAAAATGAATGTCTTAGCACAGATAAGAGTAATGAAATGGGTATTTAGAGACAAGCGCATTCTATTATTTTTGATAATGTCTTTTATATGTGTATGCATGAGACTTCATATACATATATATGCAACATTTTTATATATACACATGTATATACACACTTTAAAATCCCAAGCTGAGAATGCATAGATAACTCAGTGAAGCCAATAAAATTAACACAGCGATCCCTCAGTTTGCAATTCTACTGTCCTTACCCCTCTTTCCTGCATTTTCCTTGGTCCTGGCCTTCTGTTCTTCCTGTTAGTCAATCTATTTCATATACTAATGAAAAAAAGTATATTCCCTGTCTGTAGGATGAAAGGTTCTGTAGATATCAAGTCCATTTGTTTTCGTGCCTGGGTGAGTTCTTTTGCTCCCTTGCTGAATTTCTGTCTTGTCGATCTGTCCATTGATGTTAATGGGATATTCAAGTCCGCTACTACTATTGTATCAGAGTCTATTTCCCCTATTAAATCCATTAATATTTGTTTCACATAGTTAGCTACCCTGGCATTTGGTGCATGTACACTTATTACGGCAATCTCTTCTTGTTGAATGGACCCTTTGATCACTGTGTGGTATCCTTGCTCATCTCTTTTAAAGTTTTTCACATCAAAATCTGTATTATCTGATATAAGAATGGCTATGCTAGTTGTTTTTTCCTTTCCATTCTCCTGGAATATCTTTTTTCATCCTTTAACTTTCAATTTGTATGTATCTTTGTTGCTGAGATGTGTCTCCTGTAGGCAGCAAATAAATGGATTTTGTTTTTGATCCAAAATCCTAATCTATGGCATTTGACTGATGAGTTTAAACCATTTACATTCAGGGTTAGTATGGATAGGAAGTAATTTGAAGTACATGTTGAAAAAACTACATCATTTTAAATATATCAAATGTGTGAACTTCCTACAAGGCAAAAAACCAAATCTGTACAATACTTGTACCATGAATTTATTTAAAAAGGACAATAGAGTTTAAAATTGATATGAAACTTACACATGACAAAACGATGATTTGAAGAACAAAACCAGAGGTCTTTGGGCTGCAGATATCAAACTAATCTCAAAAATATAGTAACAGTTGGCAACTGGTGTTACAAATTACACAACATAGTTATGGACTAGGTTAATTTACTTTCCATCTGAAAATGGGTTAAGGAAGTGGTGAAACTCCAAATACAGAAGTTTAGGGAGAAAGGGGAGCATGGAACAAATAGGAAAAACAGGAAATTGAAGATCAGGGAAGAGAAAGGGAGGGGAAGGGAGAGGAAAGGAGGGAAGCAGGAGCAACCTTGTATGGTAAAGTTTGCATGGTATAGTCCCTCTAATCAGAGTCTGTTTGTTTCCAAGCTATAGGAAATAACATTGAAGCATGTTTCTTATGAATTGCTATTTTGGAAATACATAGCTGACTACAAATGCCACACAACTTTAAATCAAATTGTGTCAATAATTTCAAATCTGTGCCTTTGGCTCTCACCTCTCCCTAGCTTCCAAATCCTTATAACCTGTGATACACACAATTGGCAATGTCCTTTATTGTCCTATATTTACCTTAGAAGGTTTTCAGAACCTTAGAAGGTTCAGAAAAGAATTATTGGTTTTCTGCAGACATCTTTCAATTCCACATCTTTCTCATTCAATGCACAATTTTACAGTTCCACTGAATAACAAAGAAACAAACTTAGGAACTATCTATTAACACTGCCCTACCTCCAACCCATAGGCAACTCTCGCTTCTCCAACACTCCCAGAGCTATCTGGACTAGTTTTACCTCTGGAATGGTTCCGAGGCTTTGGGCCTGGACTGCTTTCCCAGACCACAAGCAAGGAGCTGGATGGAAAGTAAGGTCACTGGGATTAGAACTGGTGCCCATATGGGAACCCTGCGTGTACAAGGTGAGGACTTTAGGCACTAGGCTACCACACTGGGCTCCCACTTTCATTTTTAAATACTCCCTCTTTCTTACAAGGAACCAGTTTGCACCAATTATTATTTGACATTTGACTCATAATTTTTTTTATTTCTCTTTTTGATGTTATAATTATATATTGGAATTTCTGCTATACTAATTTACTTAATTTTGAATTTATATTAGATTGAACGCATGATATTTTATACTTGGGTTGAATAAACTTAATAATATCATTATTTCATGCACAGTTATTCCTTCTTTAGCTATTAGTTTGAATCTTAGGATCTTTTGATTCTTAGGATCTTAAGTGCTTCAATCAACATTACCTAAAGTCTAAAAAAGGGTGCATGATGTTATCATGCATCGTGTGTGTGTGTGTGTGTGTGTGTGTGTGTGTGTGTGAGAGAGAGAGAGAGAGGTGATAACAGAAGCTACATATGTGATCTCTGAAGATTTCAGTATCCTTACAGAAAGGATTTTAGTGTCACAAGCACATGAAAGCTCAAATTCCTCAATATAATCCCTGAAAATCAAAAATGGTAAAAGAGATAGCAGAAATGTATAAAAAGAAGAGCAATGCATCCTAAAATTTTCCTTCCATATGGAGTTTGTGCTGTTTTGTTTTGTTTTGTTTTGGAATGTTTGAAAAGGAAATTATAAGGAAACTAGGGAATAATCAAACTTGTGGAATATTTAACCCAAAATGAAGTAGTATTAGAAAAAGATGTATTCTCAACCCATCACATATATTAAAATCACTCAAGTTTTCTAATACGCTGATTAAAAACAAAAAAGCTCTCTTAATGTATGTGACTCCTCAACCTTGGGGTGTATTATTTGGGTGTGGTAAGGCATTATTTTTAATATCTACAATGTCAGCTCACTGATTTCGCAAGTATGCATCACAATTAGGATACTACAAGCTGCTTAGAAAGTCTCTAGATCAGACGAGATCGGGCGCGTTCAGGGTGGTATGGCCGTAGATGAATCTCAACTGAACTTGAACTATGGTTATGCAACAAGGTGGAGGAATCCACCATGGGGGGAGGGGTATGGGAGGGGTGGGGGGAATCCCCAGTGCCTATAAAACTGTACTACATAATACAATGTAAGCAACAATAAAAAAAAAAAAAAGAAAAGAAAAGAAAAAAAAAGAAAGTCTCTAGAACACAAACCAGAAAAGTTCAAATGACTAGTGTGCCTTGTGAGCACTTAAGTGTAGAGGAAGGTAAGTGCTGTTTTATTAGTCACTGTAATTACTTACTAAGACAACAATGAGTTTTTAATCATTTATGTGCAACACACACTTCAATGTGTACGGAAGACACATTTGAAAAAAGAAAAATGATACCTGGTCTCAGAAGGGAGAGATAAGTATATAAGCAAATGCCTACGTTAGATCATTTCAGAGAGTGAGGTGAACTGTGAATGCTATCAAATGGATAATGGAATGGTTGAGAGAAAGAATGCAGAATTGCGTTTAGTAGGATTGAAGTCAGTCTTCTTAGGGGTGAGATTTGGGGTGACAACTGATCAATGTGACAGTGTTAACCATGTGATGATGTAACGGAGCATGCTTCAGGCAAACCGAGTCATTACTCAAACAGAATAAGAATGATATTTTAGGATTAGGGGTAGAGAGAAGTACAGCTTCAAGAGAGAGGGAATCTTAGCTGAATATAAAATTGGAGAATTATACAATGTGCTGATTTTGAGAAATCTAAAATGTGATAAGACATTTGTATATATACACACACTCATATATATATATATATGTATATATATATATAATTTCTCCGATCTAAAGACAAAGAAAGAGTGGAACAAAGCTGCTTTAGTAAATTGCGCTTCCTTTTCACTGAATGGACACCATCAAGGACAATGAACTGCTGCTCTTTTGTGTCATCATACATTTTGACGATTATTTCTCCACTTTAACACTCTAAGCACTACAAGCTTCACTGTTTCTTTTCTATATTAACAGAATGAAACATCTTGGAACTTGGTTCCTGTGTTAGTCACTAGAATGGTGTTGCCTGAAAAGCCTCCAGTCAGATATACCACATAGTCCACAATGTTCATATGCACAATGTTCATATGCTCACAATGTCCTTATGCTCAACGCATAAGCTCTTGAGTGTCTTCCAATGTTTCAGGCCACAATTTCTGTCTATACAAACTGCTCAATGGGTGCATGTGGTTTTTATGAATGTTGCCATAATTAGGTACTGGGTCATCATTTTACTTATTCATTTAACGTTTATTTTAGTCCAAACATTCCTGATGAAATATTTATCTGTCGTTAGTATATCACAATTTTGGAGAGAAAGTCAATGAACAGGTTATTTTAAGTTTGGATGAGAAAAAAATGTGGCAAAATTTATAAGATGTTAGAAAAATGTAGAGTACTTTATTTCTCCAGTACTGAAAGTACTTTTGGAGTCTGAATCTGTAGAATATAGAAATCTTACCTACTTGTTTCCCCTCAATCTTTTTTTTTTTCTTTTCAATAAGGAGACTGCAGTGCTTTTAGTAACATACACACACACATATGCATTCTTTTACACACTCTTATATACACAAATTCAAAAAGTGGAAAGTTAAACTAATGTCTGACCAAAAGAAGCTCCATACTTAACTTAGTAGTATAAATTTCCTCAATACTTGAAAGATCCAAAGCAGAGACAGGTTGCTATTCTGGTTCAGCATTATTTTATATCTGGTTCAGTAGATTATAGCTACACATAAAAACAAACATTTTCAATATAATGGTGCGTTTAATGTGTGCCACCTAGAGTAATTTGTCAATAAATATTCTAATATAACAGTAAATACTTAGGTGCTTGTCTCTGCATCAAGCATCCCTTGCTTTTTGTATTGTCAACTCCTGCCTTTGGTAGTTGACAATGTTGATCAAGACCTTCTCATTTCTCTCTCTCATTCAGTTTTACGTTCCGTAGTACATTTCTTTCTCATCAGCCTGGAATTAAATTATATGTAGGATGCTTTGTTTACATTAGTTTATGTAGATTTTTAAAAATGATTATTTAACTACTTGAAAATTATACAAGGATAGAAGGAAAAACAGAGAAAGATCTTCTATTCATTTTACTAGCAAGATGGTCACAATTGCTAGGACTGGGACAAGCCAAGCCAGGAGACAAAAGATTCATTTGGGTCTCCCCAGTGGGTACTAGAGCATAAACACTGGGTTCATTTTCCACTGCTTTTCCCAGGCACATTGGCAGGGAATTGGATCAGATGTGAGCAGGTAAGTTATCAAAAAAATGACACAAACAAAAAAACAACTGATGCCCATATAGGAAGCCAGAATTGCTCCATGGCTTTACTTACTACTCTGTAGCGCTGGCTCCTACACATATTACTCCTACATACATTATACTGTAATGCTGATCTGACCATTCAGATTGCTTAGGCCATGTTTGTGTTTGATACCCTACTGCTTCTATGATGGCTATGTAAGAAACACAATTCTGGCGAGCAGATTTTTAAGTCTATTTCTTACTTGAATATTTCATGGCTTTTGCTTAGAAATTAGTTTTTTCCTAGGTTCACATCAGAGTAGCTTTGAATCCATGAGATTAATTTTATCTCTAACCTTGAGATAAAATCCTTTCATCTAAAATCAAAACTGCAAACAATAATGATTTTCATGCATTTGTTATTTGCAAATGCATTTGTTTACTCAGCCATTCATTTAAGATTCTATGATTTTCTGTCACAACCATCTGACTTCACATGATGGATGCAGTTCAAGCAAAAAAAGAAGATTTCAGTTTTTGGATTACAGTATTCTGGTCAATTTAATTACAGGATGGCTTCTTCTCATATCAATGGCTAATGATGTCATTCAGTTATTCCTAGAATATGCAATCTTTTCCATACCCATGTTCATGAATAGATTCTGAACATCTTGATTGTTCTCAGTATGCTAAATAACCATATAAGTTATAATACACAGTATCATGATTTGCTGGAACACAAAATGTACTTAACTGATGTTGACTTAACTGAATAAATGACAAAAAATTTACAAAAATACACTATCAATACAGGTTCCAATGTAATGTGAGAGCATGTCATTAGAAAAAAAACATAATTTCATTTTTCACACAACTTCAATCATAGTCAAAATAGAAGTAATCCATTGGCTTTATAATCTTTCACAAACACTGATACTTTATTTATGGAACAAGTTTTTCTCAATATTTCTATCATACACTTGAATTCTCTTGAGATTTTCTGAACTAAGACAACTGGTTTTATGGACTAGTTTATTTTATTTTCTCTTCCATCCCCATAAATCACTTCTTTCAGGACTTTTACATTATAAACTATAGGTTCTGGTTTTCCAAAATACATCTTAAGGATAACAACTTCTTTATGTTACTACTGAAACATAAGGTATATATGAAGCAAGAGTTTCTATACTTTTAGTTCTCATCATTTTTTATGTGATACTGCATAAATAACATACAACTTGTTTTGAAATTGCTTTCTATACTCATATCTTTGTCACATGTATTAAAACCACATTAAACTTTTTCTAAGCATTCAATAGTCTTTAAGTTTTATGTAACGTACTCTTTTATACACTCTTGACTATTTCTCTTTCTTTGATTTTTAAAAAACCAAAAATATGTTTTGATGGCCAGTGCAGTGGAGTAGCACCCTGAGCTTGGGGTGCCTGTATCCTATATGCTTAGTGCTCCAATTCTTATTCAGCTCCCAGTTCATTTCCTGAAAAAGCAGTGGAGGACTCTCATACTCTCTCTCTCCCCCCCTCGTGTGTGTTTCTCCTCCATTGTAATTCTGCATTTCAATTAAGCATGAAGTTAATTTTTTAAAAATAAATGTCAGATATTTATACAGATGAGTATATTTTTAAAAATGAATGGGCTTTGGGGTTTTGTTTGCTTTTTTATTTTATGACACAATTCCACAGGCTCTGGAACATTCCTTACACCTTCCTAAACTCTCTACCCTACACTGATTTTCCCTGTATTATACAGGTTGTGTATCACTATGTACGCGGTCTTCTTGGGAGTATCCTCTTTTCAAGTATTTTTAAAGGAGCAGCATTAGACATAACTCTACAGCTAATTAATGTTATAAAATTAAAATGCATTCTCCCTCAACAAAGGACTGAAAATCTCCAAATAAAGGCAGATAAAATACCTTTCTCATCTTGTGCTCCTCCGACTCCAAGAGTGCCTTTCAACTGTAGTCACTGCTGACATAAAATTGTCTACCTTGCTTTGAAAAAGATAGCATCTACCAACATTTACAGAGAAAAATGTTTCATTAATGTAATATTATATATTATACCTCCTTAGAAATGGTATGTATTTCCATATCAATAGCTATGATGAAAATTTATGTTTTTAATCTGAGAGCATAATTTCCCAGTTGAATTCCAAAAAGTCCTTGTAAACAACCAGTACGAACAACAGAGTACATTGCTTATGTGTAAATATCTGCCTTTCTTGCAAAATCTAAAAATAATATACTAAACATGGTGTGCCAGATCATAGAAGACAGTTTAGGCAAAATAGCTCTACCTTCAGACCAGAAAAGGTCTCCCCAAGAGGCCACTGAACTTATCTGGACAATAAGACGCTGGACTTTATGCTCGGTATATGCTTGCTTGAAGGAATCTCAACTGAACTTGAACTGAGGTTATGCAGCAAGGTGGAGGAATCCACTATGGGGGGAGGGGTATGGGAGGGGTGGGGGGAATCCCCAGTGCCTATAAAACTGTATCACATAATACAATGTTAATAACAATAAAAAAATAAAAAAATAAAAAAGTAGAAAATATAAAAATTAAAGCACAGTTATTAAGATTATCATTACCTGGAGCATAAAATGATCATCTGTAAGAAGGTGAATAGTGGAGAAATTTTGTATTCCATTCCTCCAAATTCTAAATAACTAGAAAAGAAAAACTATATTTATTTTAGGATGTGTATGATCTGTTGTCAAGTTTTTCTGTAATAAATGTTTGTAACAGGGGTTTATAAAGCCTTTACAGATAGTTGCAGTCAGTATACTTTTTCTTCGTTTTTTTTTTTTTTTTTTTACTTACATTGTATTATGTGACACAGTTTCATAGGCTCTGGGATTCCCCCAACCCCTCCCCCTTCCCTCCCCCCATGGTGGATTCCTCCACCTTGTTGCAGTATTACAGATCAAATTCAATTGAGATTCTTTCATTGTAAGTGTACACCAAGCAAAGAGTCCAGAATCTAATTGCCCAGGTACCTTCAACGGTTTCTTGGGGAGATCATCTCTGGTCTGAAGGTAGAGCTGGCAGAATGTCATCCTGATCAATTAAAAGCCCCAACAACATCAACAACAGTTACAACATTATGGAATTAATTGTCATGGTATTGAGTAACCAATATGTTACTAGATGCAAGTTCTTAACCACATCCTGTGACGACTTCATTGACTTTTTGATTTTAGTTTATATACAACCAGCTTCTACACACCTTAAAATGGCTAGAGGGTACTGTTCAGCTGTCTCGTGTCTATCCTTATTTTAGTATTTAGCAATCCATAGTGTTGAAGCATAATTCTACTGAACCTGACAGATTTTAGGATAGTCTAAACTGGCTTATAACTCTAGCAAGGCATATGTCAACAGTTGAGGTGTAGAGCTATTTTAGGAGGGGTGTGCAGAGAAATCTTCCATTCCCCAGGGAGGAGTATCTAGTCTCTGTGTCCTACCTAGTAAGGTATATGTGAATCCACGCTGACCGTTTCCTGCCCGACTCTAAGCTTTCCTTATTGTTCTCTGTCTATTCTAATTTTGTTTGTTTGTTTGTTTGTTGGGGTGGGGGGCTCCGGAGCTACCCTGATGGGCATTGCCAGAGAGGATGGGGTGCAGAGTTGGAACTAAGTAAGAACCAGAAAAAGCTCCTCTCCCGAGTCCCGAAGGAAGTTTGCTGTTCTTCTGTGTCTATGGACTGCTCAAGGCTCCTGGCTGTTGTTCCTTCGAGGAAGGGTTTGGGCTTCTTCCATCCCATGTGGTAGATCCCAATGGGGGTGGTTGACCTCAGAGTCCTCAGCCTCCGGAGGCACTCCCATTCCCCTTGGTCTCCTTGGCATTTGGAATGTAGTCCTTGGTGCCCATACCGATAGTCCTTGGTGAGGATATACTTTTACACATTGTTTAGTTTATGTACAAAGTCATTAAATCAAATTAAATACAATCTCAACTTTAACATTATTTGAAATAATACAAATAATTAATATAACATGACACTTCTGACTCCTAGGTAGCATTCATATTTCTGTAAATGTTAGAAGCTGCCTTATAAAAGACGAAGTGTGTGGGTCAGTGTAGTAACCTAATGGTTAATATTCACCTAGCATTAGCTGGGATCCCATATGGGTTCCCGTTCATGTCACGGTTGCTCCACTTCCCATCCAGCTCCTTACTTGTGGCCTGGGAAAGCAGTAGATGAAGCCCCAAAGACTCAGGACCCTGCACTCACATGAGAGACCCAAAAGAAGCTTCTGGCTCCCTGCTTCAGAGTGGCTTGGCTTTGACCCTTGTGGTCACTTGGGGAATAAATCAGCCGATGGAAGATCTTTCTGTCTGTGAATCTGCATTTCTAAGAAAAAGAAATAAATATTAAAAAAGAAAGAAGTGTGAATGCAAAATAGCATACAAAAGCATACACAGCAAATGCAAACATGCATTAATAAAGTTACCTTTAAATAATATATGTTTTAACAGAAACTACCAAGCAGTATTTTGGAAGCAAAGCATAACATGGGTTATAAAAACAGATGATCTTTAATAGTAAGAAGCACATACAGTAATTGTTGGGAAATGCATATGAAAATGAAGTACTCAATGCCTTAAAATCCATAGTGCTTTGCGGTGAGTCTCAGTCGAATTCAAAGTCATTGCTAATGTCACATAACTGTGATATATCTTATGTGCATTTCATTTTGTACATGATTCAAAGATTTCCTTTTCCTGAAACATTTTTAAGAGGTGGTCATGCCCAAAGAATAGGATACAACATATTTCTCCCACATAGATAATATTACACAGCACAAATATACAAGGAAAGCATAGTTACCAGAATTTTACCTTTATTTTTAAAAAATGTCCATATTCAGTATTTTCCTCCTTAGGCAATTGGTAATCTCTCTTTCTAATAAACTCATTTTCAGTAAGATGTGAGAGATGACATATGCTATTCTATCCCAAGGGCATTTTGGCTATAACAATGATGAAAGCTTCCTAGTAAGGGGTTGTATCAAAAGTGTATGTTCCTGAGCAAAAAAGCAAACTTCTGTTTCCTAATGTCTGGTTTTCTACCTGGTTCTGTATGATAGCTTCCCCACATGTGTTGGGATTAGTGCAACTGAAGTATTTCTACCAAAAGAAATTTTACTGCTGTGAGGATAAATCTATAGATCTAGATTTCAACTTGTAACGCAGTCTTTTAAAAAAAGAGAAAAGCTTTATTCTTAAAATTCCTCATATCAAAGCTCAGAAAACTACTCTACCAGTTTATGGAGTTGCTTTGTTTATTTCCTTCCAACAGCTAAGTCATGAAAAAACACAATCTATCATAACTAATTTATCCAGTTTGCTTTAGAAGAGACAAATCAGGGATCTTAAAAGTTGGTAAAGCATGATGGGAGGGAAAAAAAAAAACCACAGCATATTTTCAATTGTGAGTAGTTCACATAGCTTCCCTGTTTGTGTTAGGTAATGATGGCTCTGAAAAGGAATTTGGGTAGGAATGAATTAGAAAAAAAAAAAGGAATGATATTAAGATGTGTCATTAATTATACATGTGCTTGATTAATGACACAGAAATCACTTTCTTTAAACAACATATTCTTGGGAAGAAATCATAGACTATTTTGTGCTAAGGAAATTGTTAACCCTGAGCAATAGAAGAAAAATGAAATGAAATATTCGCTATTCTATTCTCTGGCTTTTTTTCTTAATGAAAATACTGATAGTAAAGATTGATTTCATTTAATCCTATTTCTGGCATATAATTAGCATCTTTGTTTCAGTTAATGTCCAGCTAAAGGGGACAAATTTGGAAATATAGGTCAAGTAATAGATACATAAGTAGTGTTATTCTAGCATTGACTGTTTTCCGTATGTGGAAGCACTGGGGTGGGTGGGTACCTCAGAAGATGTAGGTGAGACATGCAGGTAACAGAAATGGAGATTTATAGGGAAACTTTTTGAGTAGTTCCTTAACAGATTCATATATATGCAAAAATCTTAGGTGGGCGTGGTGGAAGAAGAGCTGATATAGTGGGATACTAATAACAGAACTAAACAACCACAAAAGTAGGGACAGTAACTTCAGAACAGGTGTCACATTAAAATCATTTTCCAACATATGGTTGACATTAGGAATTGTTACGTAAGCTTGAAATAATGATATATAGGCAATACAGAAGGAATAGCAATAATGATGGTAGCAATAACTGCGGCGATTTTATCTTGCATTTGTAATGAACTTTGCTTTTTCCTATGCACTATCCTAATGTGAATTCACTTAGTCATAACTATGAGAACACCTTTGTATTCTTCAGATAGAGTAAAAGACACTGAATGATTAAAAGAAAGCAAAATCAAATCATGCAAGACTACGTAAGCAGGATTAGCATCTTAGTGTTTTAACACAGGCAATATTGCTTCTAGCTTCTGACTTCTGCATTGTCAACACTTGTTCTAAGGCTGACTCTCTCAGTAAAATGACTGAAGCAGCCACTTTCAATTTTCAAATACCATGAGTACATTAACTATATTATTTTATAATTATTTTCGTATAAATTTTATATTATCAAGCCTTTTTTCTATGTAATGCCTGTGCTACATAACCATTTACAATTGTCTTTTGCAATTAATCAACTATAATAAAGTGCTATATTGTATGCTACTCTTCAATGTGGTAAATTCTCTATTGATTAATTTAACATTTAGTGAAGTTTTATTCAAAAGTGCTTGGAAACATTTGAATTATTCTAAAAATAATTTGAGAATTTAAATTTCTATCCACAATTATAAATACAACTAATATGAATGATGAAAAGTACTAAAAATATATAGGAGCCATCTTGAAAGAACTCCATGTTTAAAGCTGGGACAATTTCAACAATGTGATACAGAGCCATACTAAGGTATTGTACCTTAAAATAATATTCAGTTACTTTCCTTATGCTAACTTGACTTTAGTTTGCTCTGCCTTTTATAATTCCTTGTTATAAAATAAGATTACTTGCTGTCTTTGTGGCTATAAGCATTTGTTGACATAAATTTCTTGATTCTGTCTAATTTATTCTGTATTGCAGCAGCACAATCTACAACAGCAAAGACATGGGAACAACCCAGACACCTGTCAAAAGAGGACTGAGTAAAGAAACTATAATATGTCCACTCTACGGAATACTACTCAGCCATTAAAAAGAATTAAATTCTTCCCTTTGCAACAAAACATCCCAGCTAGCGACCATTTTTCTCAATTAAATAAGCCAATTCCCAAAAGACATTCTGATAAGGCAACCTTCACACAAAATGCAAGACCCATAGATACATAGGTAAAAATGCACGTACATATAGTCATCTAGAGAAAGTGTATAATAGAGACTATCATATTGAGATGTGAAGATACAACACAGTATGTATCTCTACTTCCAAATCATAGAAGGACTCCCAATCAAACTGCTAACTATATCTTGACAATGGAACTCTAGACTCTCTTTTGTTGTCTATATGTACATCATGACACACTTAATAGACTGCTTTTGGAAGACTATACTCTTGTAATAATATAGGGGAAATCTGGGGAGGAGGGGTTTCTGGGGAGAGGAGAATGGAAATCCCAGAGCCTTTGAAATTGCATCACAAAATGTTATTTTTTAAAAAGAAAGAAGAGAATGCTAGAATATTTGCTGATTGTATTAGGCTCTGACATAATACACACTGAATACAACACCATAACAAAAGTAAGACTGCTATGTGCATACGTACAGTGCTGCTCTCCCTGCTAGCTGAATGCTTGGATGACTTCAGAATTCAGCAATAATTTAAAAATAAAGAGGGTTCAGATCTTTTTCCTGAGCGATGTGTTTGCTTTTTTCCCAAGCACTACGCAGACACAAGCAGCAGGAAGACAACTGCAATGCCCTTGATCTCCAACTTTCCCCACTCTTCCCTCTCTTCAGCAGTATGTGCAGTCATAAGGTTAATCCACTCTATATTGACAGGCTTAATACTCCACTAATCAGAATATTCAAGAACTGGAAAATAAAAAGACAAGGCCACATTTTAATATTGTATAAACATAGGCTAAAATGAGAATGCTATCCCAAAGCTACCCAAAGCAATAATTTTATTCTTACCGCTTCTAATGTAGTCTATAGGCTGCCACTTAACATGGAAAATGCATAATATTTGTCTCTGAGACTTGTTTATTTTGCAAAGCAGGATGGTTTCAATTTTGCTACAGAAATAGAATTTTCTTTTTATGGATGGATAGTATTCCATAGAGTATAATACCACATTTCCTTTGTTTCCTTTTAAATGCATGTATTTCTCAACGGTATAGCAATATCTAACTTGCTGACTTCTAAATTAATCTCAACTTGCTCTACATATAGAAAATAATCTCTATAATCAATACAATTAAGTATGCACATATGCATGTACGATGAATACCCTGAAGGAGATAAAATGATTTACAATGTAGGAGAAGTTTTTGCAACTTAATATCAATCTTGAATTCTTATAGTTGCACACATTCTTGAAAAGTGCAAAACTTTCTATAGGTTGTGCCCAAGGCATTCACAACAAGTAGATTTTGTGTGTGTGTATATAATGCATGTATTTATTATACACAATGTATCCTTGCATGTTTTCTCATGTTCAAATAATCATGCTGGAATTTATAGCAACTTAGTGATTGCTGAAATAGCCATGTTTTATTGATTGGGCAAGCAATGTAACTAAATAGTTTTAAATTATGTAGTGATATAATTTTGTAGTGATGTAATGATTACTGTACATGAAAATCAACTTGAGAAGATATTGTGTCATTTTGTATAGGAAACAAGAAAAACAATGATGTGAAACTCCAAACACTTCCATTCTTGCAAAATGCATGTCATTTGTGTCATATACATAACTCTGTAGTTAAGAACAGAGAAAGGAGAAAACGAATTATTTATGCATACATAGTGAGGGGACAGAGACAGAATTTCCTTCAGATTCTGGACAGCAACAAAGCACTAAATCTAACATTGCAAAGATAAAAGCATTAAGTGACTAGATTTCATTTGTAATTAATTTCACTTATATGAACAGTTAAGTATAGTATCTGGCTTTGATGTACATTTTTTGAATAAGCAAGGAGATAACCAAATGGAAGACAAATTAACAAGAATACAGGATCTTAAAGCCACAAACACCTGTTAACTACTTCTAGCATCTCCAATGCTGATTGTGTCATTTGGTTTGGCATCTTTGAATACATGGCACTGGAATTGTTTCCTGACAAGCTAGCTAATTAAATCAGCACACTGTATATTTTATCCAAATAAAGAAAAAAATAGTAACATTTTCATATCTGTAGTGAACACTTACTTTTTCACTAAAATACTAAAATAGCTGAATTTAAACCTATCTCAAGTCACCACCTTTTTTTTTTTTTTTTTTTGCTTTTCTGGTTACCTGCTTGACCTATTTTCTTACTATTGACTAGGTGTTATTTACTTAAGAGGATTGTTAGCAGTGCAGTCCAGGAACACTTGCTTCTGCTAAAAACAAAAGCCTACTGTTGAGCTCAGTGTCAGATCTGAGGTTTATAGCATTGAAGTATTGCCTTGATAAATGGTCCTGACATTACGGTTTCCACAACTCCACCTTCAATGTCATCACTGCACAGTCTAAGTGTTAAAGTATGGCCTTCGCTGCCTCCCCAAAACATATTAACTTGATGTTTACTCTATCTCTCGATCCTATAGGCACAATAAATGGAGAAAATAACGCATTTACAAACTGATAAGGCCCAGCAAAGCTAATAAAATAAGATACTTCATGGCTTGCCTAATCGTGTCCTTTGAAGGGCATCAAATAACACATCGTGTATTGCTCTTGGGGAAATCAAATTAGGAGCAGCCACGTCCCTTCAGAAGTAACACATTTGGATAGACAAGAGCAATTACAGCTAATCAGTTTGTAGATGTTTTATCATTGAAACAGCGTTTATGTTGTATGGGCATTATGCAGTTTGGAGATGAGGAAAAGAAAGTGATTCTCTTTCTGTCATTCAGCTCATTTTGTGAAACTATTTTCTGTTTAGATTTTCAATAAATTTGAGTATTACAGTGTGTGCTCAACAGTGAAAATAATCTTCAAAACTATTTAGCCTCCAAATCTGGAGTTTCTGTTCAATTTTCAGAAATCTTCATTCATCTGTTTGTTGCAGCTCACATCAACTTTGAATGACCATTATCGTATAAACGCGGGCTGATACAACTTACAGAGCCACATATCTTGCCATTGAGTATTTAGTTTTGTCTTAAACCAAATCTACATAGGGAAAGCTTCTTCAATTCTTTTTTCCACAAATGCTTCATTTCAGGGTTAGCGTTTAAGTTTTGGACCACTTCTTCCCCCTTAAGATGTTTTCATTTTATTATTAATCATTGACAAATGCAATCAAATAACTTTATGAGGCACAAAATGGAGTTATGGTTTTAAATCTAATGCTGAATAATTAAATCAATCATACTAGCATACATTTCATCCTAGCTATTTTTAAAATTCAACTCTTTATCATTTATTCTCTTACTGCTGTCCAATGTGCAATACTCAGTAAATGTAAGAATATTTACCATATGATGCAACTGATTTAAAAAATAGCAATCAAACATATTCCTATCTAAATGGAACTTTGAATACCTAGCTATGTGTCTCTCCATGCCACTGATCCTCCATCTTATGGCAAACACCATTTTACACCCTACTTCAGTGAACTCATTTGTTTTAAATTTCAGATTTAGGTAAAATCATGTAGTATTTGTCTCCTTATGAATCTTATTTCATGTAGCATAATGTTCCATCCACATTATCAAAAATGATAGAATTTCTCCATTTTTAAAATGCTTAATGATATTCTGTTGGGTGTTCTTAAGTTGCCTTCTTTAATCATTTCTTGTTTGATTGGTGGTTGGGTTTAATTTCATTCCATGAATATGAATCCGCAGGACTGGAAGTTTTTGCTAGACTGTGGTGATTAGGAAGATGAAAGAGCATCTGGGAGCAAGGATCTTAGAGAAGAACGAAAACATTAAACTAAATTTATTTCCACCAAATGATTAAATTAGCATTCAAAGGCAGGGGCCAACAATTTACAGTTTGAAAGCCAAATCTGTCCCATGTTATTTTCTCATAAAGTACTGTTTGACTCATTCACAATTTTTGTTTTTCATTTTCTGTGGCTGATTTTCTGTTGTGATAGCTACTGTCTGTCCTGCTAACTCAAAATGCTTAAAAACTAGACTTTCTCAGAAAATATTTCCCAACTTCTATCCAAAGATTTGATATGCCTTACAAAAGAAAATGGTATCAAAGATTCAAAAATAAGATTCTGAGAAACAAGGCTTATATATTTAAGTATCATAACATAATATTTGTCACAAAAATTACAGTAACTAGTAAATCCTTAGTAGTTTAAATGGATGATTGTATAAAGAAATGAATAGTGAGAATAGATAAATCTTTTTTTAAAAAGCATTTATTTATTTTTATCGCGACATTGGATATAGACAGAAAGGAGAAGAGACAGAGGAAGATCTTCCATCTGATGATTCACTCCCAGAGTGACTACAACGGCCGGAGATGAGCTGATCCGAAGCCAGGAGTCAAGGGCCTCTTTCAGGTCCCCCACACGGGTGCAGAGTCCCAAGGCTTTGGTCCATCCTTGACTGCTTTCCCAGGCCACAAACAGAGAGCTGGATGGGAACTGGAGCTGCTAAGATTAGAACCAGTGCCCATAAGGTGGGATCCAAGTGCGTTCAAGGCGAGGACTAGAATAGATAAGTCTTTTGGAAATTTTCCAAGCAATATTTATAGATCTTTCACCATTATAGAGAATGAATATTTACTTTTTTCTACTTACATGTGAATTGTGTATAAAAGCTCTTCCAAAAACTACTAAGTGAAAGAAAAAAAAAATTTTCTAATTTAAAGAAAAATTAGAGAAATGAAATAAAAACATTAATTTTTTTGTTCTCAGTACCTCATCCAGGTGACCAAGGTCAACACCAGCAATAATAATTCATGTTGATTGCATACATCTTTGATAGGTTTTGATGGAAATAACAGTTTATATCTTTGTTTTTCCATTCAAAAACATGTAACCTCAGTATCATCATGAAAAAGCACATCAGAAAAATATATTTGTAGAACATTCTACAAAACCCTCTCTAGAATTAGTAAAAACCATCAGATTGTTAAAAAGTCAGAAATTTAGGCATGAGAAGCATAAACTAGAATGCAATTTAATTCAATTTGATTTCATTAATGGGATCCTGAAACAGAGAAAGGGTTAGATTATTTTAAAATCAGTAAATCTGAATAGCATGAAATAATGTGACTATTAGCCATTAATTATAACATTAGATGTTCCATACCAATATAAAGTATTAATAACCAAAACATTGAGTATAAAAATTGGAATTTCCTCCTCTCTGTAATCTGACTTCCCAATAAAAACCAAATAAAATAAATGTTTAAAGGAAAAACTATCACACCACATTCAATGAATAATTTAAAGTTTCTTTGTAAGCATACTTAACTGTTGCAGACAAGGTAAACAAAAGCTGATGTTATTTTGATTACAGATATCTGCACAAAAAGGGTATGAGATTCAAAATCTGTTTTACTTTTTGTAGTACTGCTCTGATATGGTTGTATATCATACCCCTCAGGTCATGTATAAAAACTGAAGAGTTGAAAGTTAATTATGTAATGTTGGGGGGAGAGATAAATTTACACTTGAAGGTATAGTAAAATGTTTTCTTTAGGATATCATCAGAACATTGGTACCTCTGAAACAGTAAATACGAAAATATTAGGACATGCTTTTGTTATTAAGTACAAACTCATTCAGTAGCATCAAAAACAACAATGGAACTGGTAAATGTATCTTGACACTAGAATTTTGAACTTTATACCACTCTCTATACCTACAATGTCAGGATATACTTAAATAGCAGAATGATTGATTTGTGACCATTACATTAGAACTAAACTATGGTTACAATATCGAGGAAACTATGGGGAAGGGAGTGGAGGGGAGTGAAAGGGAACTCTCAGAGCCTAAAAATGTATAAAAAGAAAAAAAAAAAGGAAAAACAACAAACAACACTTAAAGGATGTAGTTTGCGTTTTGTTTTTTATGCTTTTAAGTTCACAAAATATATTCAAGTTCATATTTGGGGTAACATATTTATTGAAAGTGCAGTCACCATAGTCCAGATATGAAATTGTATGCCTATTATTTTCCCAAACATGATATTTGTATGTTACTTCAATTATTATTTGCATTTCAGTTTTTTCACCATCAAACTGGTTTGAAGTTGTGAAATTTTGTCAGTAGACATTACCACTTTGCTTTAAAGAAAATAGCTTTCTGAAACTTAGTAACTATAAATAATAACTATAAACAATATAGAGTTAACTATAAATAATAAAAAGGATTATAGCTATCATTTCTGTTTTTGAAGTCGGTTGTTATTCAAAATCTTTAAACCAGTTGTCTTTGTCATAACTGGAATTTCTGATCTACAATTAAGAAGCTTTCTACATTCTGAACCCCAGATTAAAGAAAAACATAAAGATTACAACACAGCAGTATTACTTTTGAAAACACAACAGGTAAGAAATGTATTAGGGAGTATGGGAGCCAACGGGAATTACTTTTTGTTATCCAACCAATTTTTGAACAGGAGTGGCTCCTGAATAAATTTAAAGACAAACAGAAAGAAGGTTGGCAATGACACACCCTTACAGTTGAAAGCTTGCACTGGGACTAGCATGGTGGCACAGGAAATTGGGCCACTGCCCTGATGCCTGCATTCTAAGCTCTACCCATTGTTCCTGATCCATGCAGTGTACCTGGCAAAGGAGCAGAAGATGGCCCAGGCCTTTGGGTCCTTAACACACTTAACACCAGGTGAAGTACTTGGCTCCTGCCTTCAGCCTGTCCTACCCTAACCCATCCTGGGAAGTTGTGGCTATTTCAGATTGAACAAGCAAAAGAAAGATCTATGGCTCTCCTTCTTTCAGTCACTTTGTCTTTCAGCTCAACGTATGAGTTTTTGAAAACATCTTGCATGGCACATATGTTTCTTCGCATTTAAAGTATTTTCTTAATGAAACTATCCTCACAGTATATACATTTACATCTGTATACTTTAACATTTCAGAGATAGTCATAAGTTACAGATTAGTGATGTGAATGCAACTTAACATTCCTATAAGACATAAAAGCTGCCTTCTTATTCTGGAAACTACAACTAATTGAAAACTCAGTTTGATAAATTTAGTTCCTCTTTCATAGAATATTGAGCTGCTAATATCTTGAGTATTAGTTAGATGGCAACATAAACATTTAGTTATTCAAGAAGTATGTTTTCATATTATTTCCAAAGTTGTTAATAATTAGGGAAGAAGCAGACATGAAATCTGGCAGGCGATGAGTTACACTTATTTTAAGATTTGCTTTGAGCTTGGCATGATGGCTCAGTGGCTAAATTCTTGCCTTGCACACATTGGGATCCCATATGGTGTCAGTTTGTATCCTAGCTGCTTCAGTTCCCATTTGGATCCCTGCTTCTAGCTTGGGAAAGCAGTCGAGGATGGCACAAGACTTGAGACCCCACATCTGCATTGGAGACCCAGAAAAAGCTCCAGGTTTCTGGCTTTGAATCAGCACAGCTCCAGCCATTGCGGCCAGTTACAGAGTGAACCAGCAAATAAAAGATCTTTCTCTCTATATCTCCATCTCTCTGTAAATCTACCTTTTCCAATACAAGTAAGTAAATCTTTGAAAATAAAAGGTTTGCCTTGTGGCAGCGCAGTGGCATAGCAGGCTAACTTGTGGATCTCGAAATCACATGAATGTTGGTTCAAGTCTTGACTGCACCACTTTTGATCCAGTATCCTGCTAATGTGCCTGGAAAAGGCACAAGGTTGAGGTTGACCAAGTCCTTGGGCCCCTGCATTCACATAGGGAACCTGGGTGGAAGTCCTGGCTCCCAGTTTTGGACCAGCCCAACTTCAGTAGTTGTAGCCATTTGGGGAGCAAAGCAGGATGGAAGATCTCTTTCTCTTTCTCTCTCTTGTTCTTACTCTTTGTAACACTACTATCAAATAAAAGTTGTTTCTTTTTTTTTTTTTTTTTTACATTTGTGTTACATAATAAGAAGCATAGGAGGTAATTTTATAGGCTCCTATTAAGTTCGGCAGCTATAAAAAGCCATGAGATCTAGATCCATTAAGAATAAAATGAAGGGGCCCGGCGTGGTGGCACAGTGGTTAAGGTCCTCGCCTTGCGCGCCCAGGATCCCATATAGGCGCCGGTTCTAATCCCGGCAGCCCCGCTTCCCTTCCAGCTCCCTGCCTGTGGCCCGGGAAAGCAGTCAAGGACGGCCCAGAGCTTTGGGACCCTGAAACCGCGTGGGAGACCCAGAAGAGTTTCCTGGCTTCGGATCGGCATAGTATCGGCCATTGCACTCACTTGGGGAGTGAATCATCGGACGGAAGATCTTCCTCTCTGTCTCTCCTCTCTGTATATCCGCCTCTCCAATAAAAAAAATAATAAAAATAAATCTTTGAAAAAAAAGAATAAAATGAAATATAATTTTAAAATCAAGTGTTGCATTTCTGATTAATTAACCCTTAAATGTATTCTGTTAACAACTTTGTGCCAGTTGGTCCACTAGCCATAAATTTTAAATACTAGCATATTTTGCCACATAATTTGCATAAGTTAGACCTCCAGAAAAAAAAGTGCTTTAGCATCAATAACATACCTATTTCACATTAATTTTCTTTCTTTATAAGTATTGGTCCCAAATTCTTATCATAAATTACAAATAAAATAAGAACATGTATTTCATAAATCTATTATAGCCTCCAAAAGAACAGATTTTTGATGCTATGCTTTTGTCAAATAAATGCAATTTTTAATAGTCCACAGTGAGGTCAATTATTTTTGTTGAACTATGCTAAGAGAAAGAAAGAAAAGTGTTTTCAAATTCCGAGGGATTGTTTGTGACAGCATCATCTTTCCGTACTGCTAAAACAGACCTGATACAGTTTGCACGCAAAAGTGTAATGGCTCTCACATCTCCCCTTGTAACTAAAGTCAACTGTGACCTCGTTTCCCTTGGCCATCTAGTGGACATTACTTTAGGTTAAAATCAAGACAATTAATCAAGCTCTCCAATCGTTTCCAGAGAAAGGAAGCATTCTGTTTGCCAGAACACCTGCACTACTCACTAGCCTTGGCTCCTCATTGCTTCCAGATGCCATACCTACTTCTGTGGTAGCTCAGCAGCATTGTGCATATCTGCTTCTGGAAAGCAATTTGAAAGTTGGAGTTAAGCTGTAGAACTCTCAGAATAAATGCCTGTGTTGCTCACAAAAATGTAAATTGGCCCATTATTAATATTTAATTATTTAAATATGCATTTTGTCCTTATTTGAAGAGTGGAGTTGAGAGAGAGAAAGAGATAGGAGACAGAGAGAGTTTTCTATCTACTAGTTCACTTGCCTGATGGCCACAATGGCTCTGGTTGGACAAGAACAAAACCAAGAGCAAGGAACTGTTTGGTGTTCACTAGATCGATACAATGACCTAAATCCCCGGGGCTATCTTCCGCTGCTTTCCAAGACACATTAGCATGGAGCTGGATTAGCAATGGAGCAGTCAGGACTCAAGCTGGTACCCATCTGGGATCTGTGTATTATAAATGAGAGCTTAACACTCAATGGCACAAAACCAGCTCCTGGATATTGAAGTATTCAACAGTATTATTTATTATTATTATTACTATTGAGGGAGTCCAGCTTTATAAACCCGAGAGACATGTTTATTTGTATTGGTGATTATTTTGTGCTTTCTCTAAATATATATTTACTGACCACTCTCTATGCATTAGAAGCTTGAAATAGATCCGTGAGTGAGCAAAACACGGTCCTTCAAATGTCTATATTCTGAGGGGGCAATTCTTTTCTTTTTTTGTCTTTCTACCTTACACTGACAAATCCTTGAATGGAAAAATACATGTTTTATTCTGATCCCTCCTAGGTTTCTTCCAGCTATACAGCTACAAAAATGGAACAACTTGGCCCTGTTCAGCAGTTTAAGTTTATACACCAGTTGCTCTACTTCCCATCCAACTTCCTGTTTGTGGCCTAGGAAAACAGTAGAGGATGGCTCACAGCCTTTGGACCTTGAACCCACATGGGAGACTCAGAAGAAGCTCCTGGGTTCCAATGGACTCAGCTCCGGCTGTTGCAGTCATTTGGAAAGTGAATCAATGAATGGAAGATCTTTTGGTCTCTCCTTTTCTATATGGATCTATCTTTCCGATATAAATAAATAGATACAGTTTTTAAAAAGAAGAAACTCATTTATTAGTAAATACATGCATTTTTGTTTTGAACATATATAAAACATTTTTAAAGGCTTATATACTATACAACTGACACATGGAATTATATGTATGATACATAATGTACAATGAACATTTTGATATACATGCACATTATGAAATGATTACCCTGGTCAAACTAATTAAGTTTCCATCACTTTAATTTCTTATTATGTATATTTGTTTTGTTACAATGAGAACATTTAAATCTAATCCCTTAGCAAGTGCTATTACCTGTGCAGCAAACTGTATATCACATCTCCAGAAATTACTTATTTTGGATAACTAAATCTTTTAATATTTGAAAAAAACATTTCAACATCACCTCTACTCAATACTGGATAAAGACCAGTCTATTTTCTGCTTCTGTGACTTCAACTTTTTGAAAATCCCACATCAACTCTGATTATGTGACCTTTTATTTCTTTGTCTAACTCATGTTGGCTAATGCAATGTCCTCCGAGTTCACTCATGTTATCATAAATGACCAGACTCTCTTCGTTTTTTAAGATTTATGTTTATTGAAAAGTCAGAATTATTAAGAGAAGGATATATAGATAGAAATATCTTCTATGTGCTGATTCACTTGCCAAGTGACCACAATGGCTGATGCTCAGTTATTCTGAAGCCAGGAGCCAAGAGCTTCTTGTTGGTCTCCTACACAGAAGCAAAGTCCCAAGATCTTTGGCCACAAGCAGGGAGCTGGATGAGAAGTGGGGCAGCCAAGACAGAAAACTGGAACCCATATGGGATCCAGGCACGTGCAAGACAAGGATGTTAGCTGCTAGACTACCATGCTGGGCCCTGGATTTTCTTCTTTCTTAAGGCCAAATAATAATTTATTACAGATTATTTATCCATTCTTCTGCCATGATACTATGTATTAGATATTGTAAATAGCGATGTAATAAACATAAAAACACAATTACATTTTCAAGATACTGATTTCATTTTCTGTGCATAAATATCCAGAGGGAAATGCATTTGATTACATTGAGTTTTGTTTTTAATTTTTCAAAGAAACACACTACTTTTCTCCGTAATAACTAATTTAAAATCTCACCAATAATGCACAAGCACTTTTTATGCTCCAACGTTTTGTTTAACGTCATTCTCCCAGGTGTAAAGCGTTGCCTTCTGTTGGGTGGTGTGGTTTGCATTTCCCCGCTGACTGGTGATAGTAATTTCATACATGCATATTGATCTTTTTTATGTCTTTTTTAAAGGAGTTTCCAATTCGACCCGTTTGCCTTTTTGTAATTAGGCTATTCATTTTCTTGCCATTGGATTTTTCTTTCAGCTCTCTGTCTGTATATTAGCTGCATGTCAGATATAATGTTTCTCAATGTTAATTTATATTTAAACTTTTTCTGTTTGTTTTAGCATTACTAAAGGGTTCCAATTTTTACTTATATTTTCAAAAAGGGAATATTTTCATTGTATTTTTTGCCTCACAATCTTTCTGTGTGTTTAACATGCGTTACATAGCTTTGATTGTCTTAAATTTGCGACGACTTGTTTTATGTCCTAACAAGATCCATTCTGCAAAGCATCGTGCCTATGCCTGGAGAGAACCTGCACTCTGCTGCTGTCGAATACTTTGTATGTGTCTGATAGATGCATTGGTCTGGAATCTTATTGATTTTTCTGTCCTGTTGGTCCATTCTTGTTGGTTGTGGTGCATTTAGGTATCCAATCATTATTACGTTGCAGTCTGCCTCTCCCCTCGGTTTATCACCTGTTTTATTTATCTGGGTATCTAGTACTGGATGCATACACAGTTGTAATTGTTACACCCTTATCTTTATATGATAGTTCATTTTGTCCTCTGACACTTTTGACTTCAAATCTATTTGGTCTGGTGTAGCTATTGCACTGTTCTCTCTACGGAATTACGGTATTTGATTCCTTCTCTTGCAGCTTTGGTGTATTCCCGAGGCTAAAAATGTTCTTCTGTTTGTGGAATATAATTATATCTTGTGTTTGGGTTCGCTCAGACATTTCATGAAATTTGTTTATATTCAAGGCAATTATTGATAGATAAGTACATTTCACATTGTTGCCAGCTTCTGGCTGGCTTGGCATTCTTTGTTCATTTTTGTCTCTATCCCTGTCTTCCTTTTTTATGATATATTGATTCTCCTGTATTCTTTTCTCTGTAACTTTTCCACTGCTACTAGAAGTTTTTGCTTCGTGGCAATTAGATAAGTCTGCCTATCATAATTTACAGTAGGGTATTTTGAGATGGCATCAATTTCAATTACAATTTATACCCATACATTTCCAATTTTGCTATTTTCTTTTGAATTCATAATTAAATTCTTTTTTATAGTATATATCCATTAACACATATGTGTGGCTACAGCTATTGTCAAAAATCTTTTTGAAGTTATTTTTTACTTCTAAATTTTATGCTACGTCATGAGTGATTCACATGCAACCCTTATGGTATTAGACTATTCTGAGTCTGACCAGACATTTACCTTCTGTAATGACTGCTATAATGTGTTATGTTTTCAAGTAACCAATTGCAATACTTAGATTTCAGCTTGAAGAATGTCTTTGCCATATTTTGCAATAGAGGTATGCTGATGAAGAATTTATTTTACCCTTTCTGGTTCTGGTATGTACTGATTGGCCTTGGTAAAGAAAGATTTTTGATTAGCAGGAGATTCAGAAAGGAGTTATTTGGAGTATGGCATGACATTAGATCTAGTAACATGAAGAGAAAAGTGAAAGGAAATGTGGCAGTTCTAAGAGGTCACGATGACTGTGTGAAGTTTAGGCCAGCGGCAGGGTTCAGGACTGACCGCATGTACATGGCTGGGAATGGAAGAAGATACCATGTGTGTTCACATTATAGAAATTGTCCTGATGGCACACGCACATGCCTTCTACTGGGTCGGGCTGTGAACATACCCTAACAGTGGGTCTGCACTGGCTACACATCCGCACATGGTCGTGGGGGCCAGGGTGGCTGACATAACTGCTTTCAGACGCAGAGGTCAGTCATCATGCAGTCACACAGTGGTAGTGACCGGCAGAGGCAACCATGGTGGGATCCTGGACTAGTGATATAATTCCAGAGCATCTGTTGGTATGCGTAGGGTCCAGAAATTGGGCTCAAAGACTCGGTGCCCATGGAAGCTCAGGAATTTGGCAATGGCTTGGATTTTTTGCTACATTGTAGTAACACATTTTCATTTAGCTTTATAATCAGTTTCTACAGTTTCATTCCCTTTCCTCTCAACATTGCAATGTTGGGTGCCATGATGCATGATGTACCCTGCAGGTTCTTGTATGAAATATAATCCTAGATCTTCTGGCCTCACCATGATGCATAGCTTATTCAGCACAGCTATTGACTATCTTGTTCTAACTTTTGCAGAAAAAAATATAGGTAAACTAGTTCTCTCAACAGTATTCTTATTGTGTGCAAATAAAAACCACTGCATTGGGTCTGGCACGATGACTCAATGGCTAAATCCCTGCCCTGAACGCGTCAGGATCCCATAAGCGGGGGTGGTTCATGTCCTGGATGTTCCAGTTCTCATCCACTTCCTTGCTGGTGGCCTGGGAGAACAGTGGAAGATGGCATAAAGTGTTGGGACCCTACATCCACATGAAAAACCCAGAAGAAGCTCCTGGCTTCAAATTGGCTCGGCTCCTTGGGGAATGAGTCAGCAGAGACAGGATCGTTCTCTATGTAACCTCTGTCAGTGAATCTGCCTTTCCAGTAAAGGTAAAATAAGTCTTCAAAACAAAACAAAGAAAAACAAAACACTGCACCTGTAAATTCTTAGAATGCTCTGGGATCTTTGTTACATTAATTGTATCCCCTAAGTCACATTTTGATGTTTAGTTTTAATGTTTAATCATACTCTGTTCCTCTTGTTAAGAATGCTCAAAATTCAATCCTGTAAAAATTCTAGAAATACTCTGAAGTTTCCTGCCAATTCTTGTATCATCTTCTGAGTGCACACTTTTTTAACCCTTTTCATACCTAGCATAACCTCATATGAATTATACTAGGATTTAACCCTTGCTGTTTTCTCAGCAACAAGGAAGAGATTCTGCAATATAACCCTGTCCAAGAGAGAAACTAACCCTCAGCAAGTTTTGTGGGTCACTCTCAAGGTTATAGGTCAGCAGCATCTGCAGAACCAAAGTATTCGAGAATATCCCTTCAGATATCCCAGACCATTGGTTAAAATTTACAATTTTTTCCTTCTGGGAACCAGCTTTTGGGAAACTCTTAGTGCGCTGACCAAAAACTGTCTCAAACTTATTCTGTATACTTCCATCACAGATGTGCCCACTCTTTTTCAGCAAGATACAAGGGTTCCCTAACTGGCTTTCTGACTCTAAGACACAGTTTTTAGCTGCTTTTCAACTACGAAGATTTCTCTTCAGTTCTTCATAGTCTGTCACCATACCTTGGTAATGATTGTCTTCATAATCATTGTTTCTTTACAGATTTTTTATGCCTGGATAATTGTATTGTCAAGGACACATTCCTCTGTCAGTACGTTCATGGTTACACTTACATTTTGGGGTGCTGAAATCACTGGCGACTTGTTAATTACGTTTTTCCCAAGTTGAATCACTCTCCAGTTTTCATTCAAGATTTGGTCTTTCTTGCCAACTATATAGAGAATCATATAGTTATTGGGACAACACTTAATTTTCTATTTCCAATGAGTCACCTCTGGTACCAGTTCTGTTAGTTTTGTATCTTAGAGAGGAATGGTCACATGCAGAATTTTATGTGTAGTATATTTTTAAGAGAAAATGCAGAGAGATAACACAAAATTAAATCAGTAAATTTCCCACACAGCATCGCAGACATGACAACAAAAAGAATAAGCAAAGGTGATCTCAGTGGGCATCATCTTAGATTGCTGTGTAATTCGGAGAAATCTCACATAGGCTATTTTCACCCTTCACTCAGTGCTTGCTGATTTCTTTCTTTTCATTTATCCCGAGGTATTGAACTTATAAACATCTGTTCTTATTCTAGGTCATTAACTCTGCAGACTTGCCACTGTATACTTGTATTTTGTTTCCTACTTCCTATTAGTTATGAAGACATTGTATGTTATATATTTTGATTTTTCCCCACTGCTGGATTCTAAAACTTGTAGCTTGCAGACATGAATGATACAGTTGATCAAATGCATGTGAGTGAATGTAGGGTAATTACGGAAACCCCAGAGTATTTTATTAACAAACTGATTCTGTGTAACAGAATGGAAAGATAGTAAGTTAGAATTAGCAGGATTATGTAATTAGTGAAATGTAAAACTCAGGGAGTGAATAATAACATTCACTTAATATTTTTGAGTTTTCTCACTACCTGTAGCATTGTTGAAAAAATATTTTTGTCATTTTTATTCCAAAAATCATTCCTTCTTTCCAAAACTGAAATAACTTTTCTATTCATTGCTATAAATGTTCATGACTTCCAATATATTTCCAATTTGAATTCCAGTATAAACATAAGCAAATGCTGAAATAACACAACTGTGAAATGCTCTAAGGGGTATAGTATATGTCTTAGTTATATTTTAAACATAACTTGTTAAGAGGGGACTTGATTTGGCCCTTTGTTCAGAGTGAGTTTGCAGCCAGGATATGTATATGTATGTGTGTGTGTGTGTGTGTGTGTGTGTGTGTGTGTGTGCATGTACCCTTTTAGAATTTATGGTGCCCTGATCGGAGCTTTCATTCAACAATATCTTAACCTCTATGCTTCTAATTAGCATCCTGTTCACATGTTTTCTTCAGAATTGTCGCATGTTGATTTTGATTAAAATGTTTGGAATCCAAGCACAGATTTCCCATAATATACTGTTTCTGTGAGCCTCTTAGAAACTGCTTTTTACTTGAGCATCAGAGACAGAGAAAAAAGAATATTTCATATTTGCTGGTTCACTTTTGCATAGCTGGACATAGTTAGGTCAAAACCTAGAACTCTCCTCTGTGATTGGCAGGAACTCAAATAATGAGTCATTCATGAAAAGCTTTTCAACATTATCATCATTGTAATAATAATAAATAAATGACAGGATGTATATCTTTAGCTTTATTCATCTCTTGCATGGTTTTAAATGATGTGGTCACTTTAGAAAATGTTCGTGGTCCCTTTCACAATTATTATCTACTTATGTGAGTTTAATTAATAGGCATCAATCCAAAGGAATAAAGGCATGTCCACAGAAAACTTTGTATGAGTACATTATGACAACTTACTTATAATACCTGCAATCAGAGATCATGTGTATGGATAAAGTGTGTTGTGTCCATAACAGGATACTTTTCATCACCAAAAATAAATAAATTATGAAACATGAAAGCAACAGAAAAAACCCAAAAGTACTGTGAAGAGAGAAAACCGCGAGACATTCAAACAAATAAACAAACCAAAAGCATACAGCCTGAATGCTTCCATTCACATGGAATTCCAGAATAAAATTTAGAATGTCCTATTAGAGAGGGGATCAGCGATCGCTTGGTATGATGTTAGGGTGGTTGTGCTTATGGTAATATGTCACAAATCAACTTTAAGGGATGACGATAACATAATACACATTGATTTTTGTGTCATTTATGCTGAGTGTACATTTATCATTTTGCATTAAATTCTGTTTTCAATAGGATTAGCTTTTGTGTAAATTTAAGGATGAGGGTGGAAAGTGCAGCATTGATGTATTTGCATATCTAGTTATCATCTCTGGAAATGTATCTAAGGACTGTACACACTCTCTGTTTCTACAGAAGAAACCTATAAGATTGGGTAGAAAGACTTCCAGTCAGTCACTTTGGAGCAGGCCAGTGTTGTGGCACAGTGAGTTAATCTGTTCTCTGAAACATTATATCCCATGTAGACACCAATCAAGTTCTCACGCTTGGATGCTCAACTTCCAATCTGGCTTCACAGTAACTCATTTAAGAAAGTGGAAGAGAAGGGCCTGACTGCGTGGCCCCGCATGTGGGAAACACAGATGGAGCTTCACGCTTCTGGCTTTAACTTGACAGATTCCTAACCATTATCCCCATTTGGGGAGTGAACCAGCAGAAGGCAGATATTGTTATTCTTCTTTATGTCTTTAGTGTAAATAAATAATTATTTTTTAAAAGTCGTTTCATTTTAGAGCTTTAGTTGTCTTTCAGTAATGAATGAAACTATATAAACAAAAAACTGAATTGAAACATTGTTGAATTTCAATTTGTGCAAGGAATAAGTGCTTTCTACCTATTGTGAATATTCATTTGGAAACAGGGTTCCTTTGATCTAAATGCAAGAGTACACATAATGTAAAAAGCATTTCTAAATTTCTGACATTAAAATACCAAATCCTTTTTTTTTCCAACCAGATATTCACTGAAAGTAAATCGGAGTCTAATACTTCTATACTTTTACCTGAGTAATTGTTCGCTCTCTGCTCCATGTAGCATTGTCTTTCAGTTTGAATTTTGTTAAACAAACACAAAGAAACTTTTTTTTCTCTAATAAATGGAATGAGGATGAAACAGTGCTGAGCAGCGGTTTTAAGACCCCTTGTTCCAAGTGCAATAACAGTAAAGCATAAATGGACCTTTAAGTTAAGCCTGAGTTTGATTTTCTTACTCTGTGATAAGGCTGGCATTGGGCTTCATTTAATCCTTTTTAAGGTATTTCTCTTATCTTTAGAATGAGAAAAATGTTAATAGCTGTGTCATGGGGTTGTAGAAAGATTCTGTGATGAAATAGACATGGCACCTAACTCAAACCAAATAGGAAGTAAACACAACATTGCATTATTGCAAATGATCTTGGCTTTTCTGTTCTACTAGTGCACACCTATATATATATTTGTATGTATATATGTATATTATATGAAGACATATATAACATATACATATGATAATCGCACAGTATTATTTAATCCATGCATACCTATGCGTATGTGTACACATTATTATCTCATATATGTGTATATATACATGTAAAGACAGGTGCAATTTTATCAATTGCATATAACATTTTGCCTTATGGAGCTGAAAGCTGCAACCCATATCTACTTTAGTAGCTCGAGGAAGTTCTATAAACTTTACCCAATAACTTTTCAAGGATTGATTTAGAGTTCCCTTTTGCTCGGTATCACTGCCAGAAATAGATAGGAAATCCACACAGAAAGAGCTGTATATGGTAGTTTAGAGAACTGATTCAGCACACCATCCTGAAATGCAGGAGCGTTTCTTAATGGTGTTAGAATATTGGTTTAGTTAAGAGTTCACTGCAGGTGTAGTTAGAGATCTGTGCCTAACGCTGTTTATAAGGAGAACTAACTGTAAATTTTCTGCCATTTCTGAATTGTGGAATGCAGTGCAAGGTTGGAATAAGCAGCTTTAGAGCCAAAGGAAGAAGGAATCAAGCACTTCTCCACACAGTTACTTAGCATAGTGAGTCTTGAAAAAAAGGCAGAACTGGAACTCAAAATAGAATAGTGTCTTTTTGAAATCAAATTAAATTCTCATTAAAAGTAACAGCAATTATGAATAAAATATACACATTATTATTTTCATGTCATAATTAAATACATGAAGATACTTCATTCGGAAATAGAAAAAGACGTTTTTCATAAACCCTTACATTTGTACAAATATTTTAAGCAGTTTTTCTTTTCAAAAATATTTACCTATTTTTATTTGACAAGCAGATTTACAAGTAGGGAAAGACAAAGTGACAGAGATCTTCTAACTGCTGCTTAACTCACAAATGCCAGCAAGGGCCGGAGCTGAACCGAGAGCTAGCAGCTTCTTCCAAGTCTCCCACATAGGCACAAAGCCCCAAGTGCCTTCCCAGCCAGGAGCAGGGCACTAGACTGAAGGTGGAGTCACCAGGACTTAAAACTGACAGCCATACAGGATGGGATGTCGATGTTGAAAGAAGAGGATTAGCTTGCTACCCAATGGCCGTAGCCCTAACAGCTTATTTATTTATTTATTTATTTCTGCTCTTGTCAAGTGCAATAAGCTTTTCACATTGTTAACATATTTTTTTAAAGAGTTATTTATTTTTATTGCAAAGTCAGATATAGAGAGAGGAGGAGAGAAAGAGAGGAAGATCTTCTGTCCACTGTTTTACTCCCCAAGTGGCCACAATGGCCGGAGGTATGCTGATCCAAAGCCAGGAGGCAGGAGCCTCTCTGGGTCTCCCACGCGGGTGCAGGGTGCCAAAGCTTTGGGCCTTGCTCTAGTGCTTTGCCAGGCCACAACCAGAGAGCTGGATGGGAAGTGGGGCGCCGGGGCACGAACCGGCACCCATATGGTATCCCAGCAGGTGCAAGGCAAGGACTTTAGCCACTAAGCCATCACTCCGGGCCTGATAATGTATGTTTCATATATTTAAGAAAAAATACATTTTGGATAATAATGGATGTAGTCTAAGCATTATGAAGCCTAAGAAGGCAAAGTACCCAGGTCTCTCTGATTACTTGGGATTTGCACATGATCTATCCTGAAATGTCTTGTATTACATTTGGTTTGATAATTCTTTAGTACGTATGACTGGAAAACTCTTTACCTATCATTAATCAAATTACTGTTACTAAAAAAAATACTATTTCTTCAAGCCGTACATATTTCATGAACATGAAGAATGTATCCTTAAAAGTATGATGAGCCTCGTTCGATTTGAGTAAATTTAGAAACAACGTGTGATCAGAGCAGCTGAAGCTTTTTCAGATGATGAGTTTCTCCAATGTCAATTAATTAAAAAAAAAATGAGATCTTTCATTGAGGCAATGAATTTGCAACTTTTGTGTTAAGAGGCTTAGAGCCTTCCTCTGTTAAATAGTTATTAAATCTGCTCTGTGTCTATGTGCGTGCTTACACATGCTTAATGCAACTAATACTTTGATTTATAAGGAACATATTATAGGGATTCCATTTGATTTGTTTAATTCTTCATTGGCTTAATTGTTGTATAATTTTCCATTCCTATGAAATTGAAATGCAGGACCAACAGTATGATTTAAAACCCTAACAACCAATTGTTGAAACTTGAAAAATCTAAAGAAAACAAATTGACCCATTTTCTGTTTAATATTGCTAGGTAAGTACAAAGTGGCCCTTAATTTAGAACAACAATTTTTATAAAACTCTACCTCATGCATACATTAGATTGAGATTTTTTTCAATTTTGCTAGTGTGGGTTCTGACAATATTTGAGATTTGGGTATTTTTTTTTTCATTTTTTCTCAGTTTTTGCAGTTTCATTCTGTGAATTGCATGCATAGAGAAAAAAGGGAGGAAAGAAGAAAGGAAGGAAGGAGAGAGAGAGATAATATATACCTGTTTTCTCAGTTCAGCAGAAGAGTCAGCTGGGACTATATTCCCATTGTTGTCTCATAGTGGTAACATGGTACAAGAGTGAGGCACCTTGCAATTTGTTTCTCTGTCCTCACAAATCACGATCTTAGGCTTTCTTTTACTAGATGTCTATAAACTACTGTGACATTCCCCCCCCCTACTTTGCAAATCGCTCAGAGCAACAAAACTGCTCAGCTAGCAGATATTCTTTCATGAGCTGAGGCTGAGATCAGAGAAGAAATTTTAAGAAATTAAGCCTGAGCTTCACAAACACTGCAGCGATTCTTTTGCTAGGTCTATGCCATGGAGAGATTACGTCACATATCTAGAAAATAAAACACAAATATCCATAGCAAGTGTATTTATAACAAACATTTGGAAGAATTTCTAAATCTGCTAAATTTCAGTGGATTCCATTTTTCGTATATTTATATGATGTAATAGTAGTCAAAAACATAAGATATACCTGCAGGTATTCTACGTAATTTCATTCCTAGGAAACTCTGGAAAAGCAAAAGTGATAGTGACACTCCTTATACTGGTTGTTGTCCGGAAGCCAGAATCGAGGAAATTGCAAACTAAACCTTGTGAGGATGTTTGTATTGTGACAGAAGTAACAGTCCTCTTACTGTTACTGCTCTTGCATGTTTCTCCCATGAATTGAATCTAAATGCAATTTATACAAAAAGTAGTAAAGCATTTGGAAAACGTTGGAGAGTAAATTATAAGGCTTACTGATTGAAAAACAACAACAAAAAGTGAAATACTGGCGCTTTCAGAACGATTTGGAAATTTATGATATCGGTACAACTTAGATATTGTTATACTCCCAGAAACAGAGTCTCAGAAAGGAAGTAGACAAGAAAGAGCTGAGCTACAGCAGAAGCTTGTCAATGATTTCAATGTTAGTTGCGAAATATTTTAAATACATGAAAGTAAAAATACCATGTAAAAATGCATGGGGAAGACGGGTGCCCAAGAGCATCGTTTGGAGGAATTTGGCCGATATTGTCATGTAGGAATAAGTAAACCATGGATATAAATTTAGCTACTGGATAGAGAGTGAGAAGAAGTGGGTACTGAGGAATAATAAATTTTGCCCATATTGTTAAGTGGGTGCAGATAAGGGATGCACATTTGGGATTTGTTCATTGAATCGACAAGTAATATGAAATGCTTTTATTTTCAGATACTGTTTGGTAAACACTATAAACAAGCAAAAAGTTAGGTTGATAGTTCCAACAAGGTGTGGGATTATATTGCTACTAAGTGCTTAATCACCAGATAACTACATGCATTCATATTGATGCACTCTGTGCTTTTTTAATAACCCCATCTTAACCAATAAATAAGCAAGTCAACAGATTGGCAGTCATTGACAGTCATTGACAATCATTGGTATGTTGATGGATACGGAAGGAGGTAATACTAATTCTACACTCTGTTTTTGCCAAGGTCATCCTTTCAGAAAATAAACATGTTAAATATCAATGATGAAGATGTCTGTTGAACAGAAAAGGGTTGCTTTTCACACCAAGTAATGCACAAAACTCCATGCTCCATCCATATGTGAAAGTTCTATGAGTACATTTTCACATTAGAAGAAAAGCTGGCTACATGCACACATAAATGTACAGACACGCACAGGCACACAGAGCAGTCATGACCGACCTTTTCTTAACACACCCTTCTCTTTCCGTATTGTTAAACAGATGGGTTAAGGCATTGCCAGTTGCACCAGTAGCTGCTTTATTTCTACCAAGAAAAACTGCTTTGCAAAAAATTATAATAGGAAGTATGCTATCTACCAGATGTTCTCTCTTTAAGGTTAGAAAAGTTACTTTGATGAAAGATTTTACAATGATTCAAAACATATTGAAATTTTGGTTATGTAAGAAAAAATGTTTACCTGTTAAACACATCAATTTTGTACTTTTAACGACACAAAGAACAATTTACACAGAAACTTTTAAAAATGATCTAATGTTGCAATTACATTTCAGAAAATGGAATAAATGTTCATTAACCATTAAATTAAAATTGAGCCTATTGAAGTGGCAGATGCTTCCACAAGCAAAATAATAAAAGGCATTCGTTCATCATACAGTCCGAGCAATGAGGAATGGAAAAGACACACTTACCCAAGCAGGCCGTTGTGTCATGTCAGAGAGCTATGTTCCATTGACAAACACACTGTACCGGCTTCCCAATGCATTTCATTTGCACTTTTATTAAAAATACTTGGAGGACTCCTCCAGGAGTCAGTATCATATTAATTTATAAATAACTACGTTACTTAATATTCTGGTTATAAAATAATACGTGGATATTCAGCTGCAAACATCATTAGTCTCTATTCATTCTTAACCTATATCTCACCAGGATCATTCTTTTCAATAACCTTTGACATTTGTACCATACTACTTCAGCCACAGCTCCTAGTACACACACACACAATTTCAAATCATCGTTCCTTTCAAGAAAATAACTTACATGGTTCCCTTTCCTCATAGGATGAGAAATTGCCAATTATCCCTTTGCTAAGATCATACACAGAATCTGGTCATTTGCAACTTGTTTCATTAGCAGAGTTTGGTCATTTGCAACTTGTTTCATCAAATAACCGGATGTAAAACGACGGATATCAGATCACTGTCTTTGGAATAAGATTACTTGCATTGCATTCTCGTCTCACTGTATGAATCTTTGTAACTGCTAATCTCAGTGCTTCCGTTTTCTTATCTGCACAATAGTGAGAATAACAACATCTTGTATCACTGAACACATAAAATATGCTGAGCAAAGGAATAATATATTTTCATGTAATACTTTGTGAATCTGCTCAATAATCAATCAAAAGATTATCATTGGTATTTAACATGAAGTGTTCCAGAACAGAAAGCATAAATAATATATCTAATGTCATACACTTTGAAGTAAATACTCCTAGCTTTAAGTAATCCAATTCGCCATTTAGGATAAGCAGAACCAATAAAGGAGTGATTGAAATTTGATTCAACCTTCTGTCTATTGAATTTGTTTGTTCTTGATAATGCACAGTGAGAACCAGCAAATTATGACTTAAATACATGGGTCTCTGCCATTCATGTCCTGGACCCAGATGGAATTCCTGGCTAATAGTTTCAACCTGACACATTCGCCACTGTGGAAAGCTTTTAGGGAGCAAACACGTGTGTAAAACATTCTCTCTCTTTCTCTCCAGTTTTGTTTTAAATATTAATTGAAAATATTTACTGATTTATATTTGAAAAGCAGAGTTACAGAAAGAAGGAATGGGGGAGTGAGAGAGAGAGAGATCTTCCATGCACTGCTTCACTCCCCAGATTACTGCAACAGTAGTAGCTGAACCAATCTAAAGCCAGGAGCTGGGAGCCTCTTTCTGTAATGTGGGTCCAGGGGCCCAAGGACTTGGACCATCCTATGTTTCCTTCCCAGTTCATAAACAGGGAGCAGGATCAGAAGTGGAGCAACCAGGACACAAATAACCATCATGAGATGCTCACATGGTAGGCAGAGGATAAGCAGGTCACCATGCTAGCGTGTGTCTCTTCATTTCGAAACAAACAACCTATAAATTTGCAATGAGAAAACAAAATAGAAACGTGTGATTAAGTTCACAAATGAGTATGTCAGTACTATCTAAAACAATCTTTCAATTCAATGCAACTCCATTCAAAATCATCATGACAAAATGTTTGATAACAGAATCAGAAATTCCAAAAGTCATATAGCACCTGAAAAATATTAACGAAAGTAACGTTAAGAAATGACAAAGTCAGAGGTATCACAGTTCCTGTTTACGCCAGTAAGACACTGTGACCTGGAGATGGCATTTGAATCCCACTTGCTCTAAATTCAATCCAACTCCCGTCTAATGGATGCCCAAAGAATTACCTCAACCCTTCAGAAACACAAGGAAGAAATATGTTTGATGTGTTTGATTTAGAATATTTCTTAGAAAAATTGCAGATGTGTCTGTGTTGTGCTTGGCTTATTCCACTTAGCATGTTCTTCAGTTCCATATTTCCTCCTTGTTTGTGACTGAACTATGTCTTCTTCTTTATGCACATCACATTTTCTTTATCCTTTCATCAACCGATGTATTTAAATTATTCCCGTTTCCAGCTATTGGAATGTGACACAGAACATGTGAAGGTACAATTCTCTTTAACATACTGATTTCATTTTTATAAGACAGCTTCACAATTAAGTAAACATTTCAAATTGCTTAAAAAGATTGATAATACACATGACCTTTAGAAGTAAAGTGAGCAAGGGAGCTGAAAATCTTGTATGCAGGATACTGTTAAGGATGCATAAAAATTAAGCATGAAAAGTAAGCAGAAACATTCCCTTTGTTCATGAATTGGAAGATTCAAATATTGCTAAGATGAATAACAACAAAAATATTCTATTTATTCAGCACAATCCCTATCAAAATTCCAATGTCTTTTTTTTTATAATAATGAAGGAAATCCTAGCTGTTCATATGGAACCATACAAGACCCTAAACAGACAAATTATGTTGTACAAAATGAGCAAAAAACATGTTGCATCATACTTCCTGACTTCAATTTACATTATAAAAATGTGATCATCAAAACAGTATGATACTTGTGTAAACATACATATAGGGCCTGGCACTATATCTCAAGGGCTAAATCCTCACCTTGCAAATTTCTGGATCTCTCATATGGCTGCCAGTTTATGTCCCAGATGTGCCACTTCTCATCCAGCTTACTGCTTATGACCTGGGAAAGAAGTCAAAGCATTTGGACCTGACACTCACCTGGGAGACCTGGAAGAACCTCCTGACTCCTGCTTGGGATTTGCTCAGCAGTAACTGTTGGGCCCACTTTGGGAGTGAACCAGTAGATGGAAGATAATTCTCTCTGTTTCTCCTTCTCTCTGTAAAAACTAAAGAGGCTTTCCAACAATTAATAAATAAATCCTAAGAACAAAGTGAAACAAGCAAAAATACAGTCAGACTTATGCAACTGAGTATAGGACAGGATCCAGAGATATTTTAAAATGTAAACAGATAATCTTCAATAAGAATGCAAACAGAAAATGATTATCTTTCAATAATGAGTCATGGGAAAATTAGATATTGATATGTAAAAAAAATGAGTATATTATACCATACAAAACATCAGCACACAAAATAGATTAAAGGTTTAATTATAAAATGTGAAAATTAGAAACTCCCAGAAGAAAATATAAACAGAAATCTTCATTACATTTATTTTGACTTATTTCTTGACTATGAAACCAAATATATCAGAAAGAAAAACAAAGCAAGTAATATTGAATCCAACTAAACAGATACTGAAAAGAAAAAAAAAAAGCAAGCAAGATTTAAAATGAAATGTATAGGAGAAAAAATTTGCAGACTATGTACATGGTAAAGAGCTTACTATTCAAAGAAACTTCTGTATCACACACACACACACACACACACACACACACACACACCCCAAAGCTAAATAATAGACCAAGGCCATTACAAGACATTTTCCCAAAGATGCTATACAAAAAGAAGCTTTATTTATTTTTATTGGAAAGTCAGATATACAGACAGGAAGATCTTCTATCCCATGGTTCACTCCCCAAGTGACCGCAACAGCTGGAGCTGAGCCAATCCAAAGTCAGGAGCCAAGAGCTTCCTCCAGGTCTTCCAAACGGGTGCAGGGTCCCAAGGCTTTGGGCATCCTTGACTGCTTTCCTGGGCCACAGGCAGGGAGCTGGATGGGAAGTGGGACTTTTTGCTTTGATGTTAAACCAGTCTAAGTGTAGGTAAACAAAATTCTGTTTCATTAAAATGTTTCAGTTTCAAAGAGAGACATGTATGAACAGCAATCTACCAGACTGCTTTCAATATTGTTCTAAACTGTTTAGCCAAAATTCGAGGTTTTTCCACGCAGACCCCAACCATAACTGGAAACCATTCATAAAACTGATGACAGTAATTTCGGTCCTTAGGCAGTAGCCCACTTGTCATTTGCAGTAGTTGATTAGTCAACTTGCATATCTTTTCACAGATATCAACCAGGTCTGCATTGTGTCTGAAATCCAACCTCTCTCATTGTTCCAGTTCCTTCCTTGCTTTCTTGTAAGAGTTATCTACCAATCATACTGAACTCACATAACTCCATCTTAGTGAGTCTTTCTCAAGGAGTCAAGTGATAGGACATTGCATGACCAATGACTGTATTTTTCTGACTGTTTGCACTAAGATTGAGTTATCTTTCTCAAGTGCCAAGAATAATGTCTGACATTTAAGAAATATACAGTATATGTATTTCATTGTAGGAAATTTGGTATCTAGAGAATTAATATCATTTCTACACATTAGGAAACCTATTTCCCCATTCCTAATACCACATATCATACCATTGTAAATGTTTTCTCAGAGAATTAGCAAATTCTCATCATCTGTATTGACCTTCAAAAACACAAAAGCATAATTTATTATTACCTTAAGATTTATTACTCAACCATAAACGTAAATCTTTTGAGCAGGGTAAGAATTAAGATGGCAGTAGAATCATTACTTTTTTTCAATAAAGAGAGACCTCTGACATCCTCCCTAGATGGAACAAGCTCAGAAAGCAAATAAAGAATGTACCCTTGTATTGAATTGCTAGCTCTAGCCTCACACTAACAGAGCCACTGAAGGCTTATCTAAAATAGAAACTGCCCATGAAAGGAATAAAAAATGCATCGAGGGCAAGACAAATGATAACACATTTGTAGAGATAGGAAAGTCAATTTTATAAATGTTACATATGGATATATCTCATCATTTTTCTTACACGGATGTGTATTGTGCCACTGACCCTTGAATATTCGAAACAGATAGTTACTGTACATCTGTAGATCATCATGCCCGAGAAACCTTCATCTTCCTTGATGTTACAATGTTAAATGTGACTGAATTTTATTTGAAATACGATGAGTGACAAACATAATTCCGCAGGGCCCATAGTGCTTATTAACTTAGGTTCACTAAGATGGTGTGCTGCAGAAGTTAACAAAAATGAAATTCTTTGCTGGGAAATTTAAATCTTATGTTGTAGTTAGGCATTTTGTAGCCATCAAATCAGATAAGAGCTCAATTGGACAAAACGAAATGAAAATAGCTTAAATATTAATGAGATGCTGCTTCAATAAATTATAATTGTTCTTCCAATCTGTTAAGAATAAAAGATATCAACTTCATAAGCAGAATGACAGTCATTCCCAAGTTGAAAGATATGCTGTAAAAACAGCATCAAAATATGCAAAAAGTTAAAACTGGTTTTGTTGCATCACCTATATTGATTATTTTAAATATACTTAATACAGTGGTGTAAGTGGTACAAATCCATATTCAATTTCTCTTTTGTAAAGGAAAGAACTGGAACATAAAACAAAGCATGAATATCTGAAAATATTCTTGACTATGTCTGGCATTATAAACTAAGTAATTAAAAACAAAACAAATATGGAGAATAAGCAGTAGCGAAGATCCAATAGGAACTATTTGACGCCATGGATCCAGAATTTTTTTTTAATTATTGAATTTCCTTAATACTTGTTTGAAAACCCATGAAAATATTTTACTTTTCTAAAACAATGGCAAGTTATACAAAAAATGCAAAATTACCCATGTGTGTGATTCCTGCATTAAAATATTGCTTTATATTAGAATATGTTCAGTTGTAGACAATATGATGTATCATGTTTCATGAATGTCTATGCATTCATATTTGCTATCCATTCTAGAATATGCTCTGTCCTTTAACCCAAACTGAATTTCTAAATAAAAACAAGCACAATTTCGGTTCTAGTGCATTATTTTACCAGATTCAAATACATGAGATGAAATCTTTAGAAATAACCTGTGCAGTGTCTGCAAGGGTAATGCAAACTTTTGCTAGAAATCTGTCTGTGAAACTCACCCAAGGAAAGCCTGCCCTTCTCCTCCCCATCTCTCATGTTCCACTTTCTCCCTTTCTCTGACTATGATTTTCTCTCTCAGTCAGTGCCCAGATTATAAAACTCAAGATAAGCTGCCGGTCTGGGTATGAAACCAGAAACAGCAATCACAATTATCTCACACAAGTCTTTCAAGTGGTGTTAGTACTTAATTTTTTCCTCTTTCAAATGTGGCTGTCTGAAGCAAATTAAAAAATAATAATAAGCAAAACCAGCAATCAAGTCATCAGGCCCTTCACTTTTAATTGGTATAGGATCTTTGAACACTGTTTCCATTTCTTGATTTCTTACTTGTCTGCTCAGGCATCCTGTTTCTTCGTAGCTGTAACGTAGTGGTTTATATGAATTGAGAAGCTGACCCATCTCTAGTAGGTGACCCAATCTGTTAACGCATGAATGTACTTTCCCCCGACCCTTTTTATTTCTCTTCAACTCTGGTTTTGTTTATTTGAGTCTTGTCACTTTTTCTGTAATTGATCTAACTAAAGATTTGTTAATTTTATTCTAAAGCAACTTCTTATATTGCTGATATTTGCCATTGTTTTTGAAGTCACTATTTCATTTATCTGTGATATTATTTTTATTATTGCACTTCTAATTTTTGAATTAATTCTCATTTTTTATTTTCTTGAGGAAAACATAACTAATATACTGGCTATATATACTGAGTATATACATTTATGTGCATACATATTTTATTGTAATAAGATGTCAAGATTTTACAATGTTACAGAGTACAGATCTATGATCATTTAAATGTATGAACTCATGATATAGTTAGATGTATCTAATTATTACTAGTATTTTTGAGCCTCTAAGAGGAAGAAAGGGCTGGTAATGTTATAGTTGGAGTTAATTGCCAGGTGATGGTGGGGACAAGGTACATGAGAGGAGGTTAAAAAGACACTAGTGGTGTGAGCTTTCACTAGGGGATGGAAGGTGTCACTCTACAACACAAATAAAAGACAACCAGAGAACTTCAGCATTTGTGATGATATCAATATCATTCAAAACATCTATGAACTCTCACTGATCAAGGAGCTCTTGATAGCTGAAGGACATATTCCAACATCATCTGGCAAGGAAGAGAAGATGTGGGAAGACAGGCAGTGATCATCTGCACCTGTAAGGGTTGTACTCTGGGGCTCAGGTGGTACTCCATTCTGTACTAAGGAGACCTCAACAGTCCTACTGAGTTGCAGGGTTACCGTTTCTTTGACAGTAGGACATACTCAGCAGCTGGATGTGGAAAGTCACAAGCTCAGGATCTGGGATACAGGCATTTAGTAAGATTACTTTGTTTTAAAAATGTGTGTTGTACAATTCTGAGATGAAAACAGCCTGACATCGGAAATCCAGGCCAAAGCCAGGAGCCAGGAGGCATCAGGAGGCAGGAGCCAGGAGCTTCCTCTGGGTGTGCCATGTAGGTAACAAGGGCACATGCATTTGGGCCATCAACAGGAAACCTGATGGGAAACAAAGCAGGTGGGACACAGACTGACACCTATATCAATGCTTAACTTTATACCGTAATGCTGCCCCTAACATTCCTAGGTACATGCAAATAGGAAGACAACGTGAAAAGAAGAAGCTTAATGCTCTAGTAGTGAGGAATTCCAGAGTGGTTTGGTTACCAAAAGAGAAAAAAAAAAAACACACTAAACCAATAAATAACCACACTCTCTCTGACCATCTGTATCTTCCCCCTTGCTGAACACATAGAAAAACAGATGAGTGTTGTGGTATTTTGTGTTGTGGGAATGCTTTGTATTTTCCTAAAATTTGGAAGTTATAATAATGAAAGAGATGAGTACACAGAAAATCATCATTTTACACAACTACATATCATAGTCCCACTCATTGTATAAGCAGAATATTGTCTTTTATAATTTAGAACCAACTTCTTAGAAGGAATTCTGAAGGAAAGTGTTGAATAATTAACACGGTAAGCTATCTAATTCTTTTAGCAAAGCTTATTTCACAGTTTTGCTTCAGTGTTCACCAGCTGTAGAGAATGTGTTTCAAACGCCCTAAATTAATCCCAGCTGCAGTGCTTGCAACACAATTAACACATTTAAAAGTGATAAATATATGTTACGAAAAAAACAGCAATTTGGGGTCATTTAAAATGAGCTGTCAGAAAGTCGGAGATTGCCTAAATCCTTTCCATTTCTTGTCTGCTAATTGTTAATTTCCATAATCAATTTAGATTGAGGATAAAACTTACTACAATTGCTGTAACATTAGGACTGTTTTCACATATATTTGGGTTCTCTTTAAACTCAAAGTGATCTAGAAGTTTTTCAAACTTCAGAGAATATGAAAAAGAGTTTCTTGCTCCTTCACTCTGACTTTCTGAAGGAGGAAGAGTGATTGATGATTAACCTTCCAAACAAAGTTTAGGTGGAAAACAAATGGGAGGAAGCTAGTACACTTCAGGATGGGACGGGTGATGAACCACACAACAGGAACAGGCCTGGGGAGTGACCCACAATGAGTTTTCAACTCTATCTCATTTCTGTAACAAAAAAAAAAATCAGAATACACTCAGTTGGACTAACACTATTTCAAGAGCTTTTGGAGTATTGGTTGAAAAGTAGATTACATTTTTACTTAACAAACAAATGGAAGGTGTATTTCATCCTGGTCATCTTGGGCATTGTCTTCTAAATGTACATTTTGTAATTTGGTCCTCACAATAACCAAATGAGAATTATCAAGCACATTTAGATTTTTGTGTAAGTGAATCTCATATCAAATATTTCCTCAAGATTCAATGATCATACATTAAGAAATTTCAACAAAGCCACAATAATTTCTACTTCAGTGGTGCAGAATGTCTAAGTGTCTCACAGTACTATCACTCAACATAGAATGCCTACTTTTGCATAACTAATTATGTTCTAGAGTCTATCATGTCAAGATGTGAAGACACATTGCTATATGCATTTCTTCCAAATCAAAGAAGGAATCCCAATGAAACAGTAAAATATATTTTGGCAATAGAATGCTGGACTCTCTGCCATTATCCATACCTAAATGTCAGGATACACTTAAATAGCAGAATGATGGATTTATGATTGTTTATGTAGGACTATACTATTGTAATAATATAGGGGAAATCAGTACGAATCAAGAATTTGGGAAGGGGGAAGGGGAAATACCAGAGCTTCGGAATGGTATTATAATTTAAAAATCAATTTATAAAAAGATTTATTTAAAATTATAGTAGCTTCTTTTACTTTAGAGAATTTAGCATTTTCATGAGAGCACTGTCTTTTTATAGACTTGAATCAGAGATGTGCCAGAAGAAATAATTATCAGGCCATGACATTTTAAGTACATATCAGTACAAAAATCAATCAACATGGTCCTTGAGACTTGGAATTTAGGTATCTGAAAATATATAGATCTGGCAGACAGCAAAATCAAGCAGAAAAGAAAAGAGATGTTTTAAATATTTATTCATAAAGTTTTAATTGTGGAATGATTACCTAAAGAAATATTAGTAAAGCAATTGCTTAAGATAATGATTCAACATGCAAGGAAGTAACACGTGAGTGAATTTGAATTAAAAGCAAGGTGGCTTAAAGAAAATGAAACAAAAGGATTTGATTATTTTAGGTAGTAAAATAAAAGATCCAAGAGAATCTGACTGTAATTAAATGAAATCCTAAAGCTATTAAAATATAATTGTGATGATCTCTTAAGAGATCAATGCAGAAGACAGTGTAAGGGTCACTCAGCATCTAAAAAACACCTCTCTTGATGATTACAGGAATTAATGAGATCCCATAAAAAGTGTTCTGATGATGCAAAAATCTTATATTTAAATAGAGAAAGCCATATTATTTTGAAAATGATATGTAAAAGAATGAATATGCATTAACTAGAAGTTGCTAACAGCAAAAAAATAGAACAGTTCATACACTACTAATTTTTTAAAGCAGCATGTCTTAGGTACTTCATTGAGCTCCCTGTGAGTAGAGTTTTTAATGCTGCTTCATCTCTGGAAAACAGATTATAATACTTTTAATTCTATATAACTTTGAACAAGAAAAGTGCCTTTGTCCATAATCACATAGCAAAGGAATCATGGAGCTTTGCATTTAAACACACAATTTCACATTCTATTTGTTTCCACTTTATCCAGTCTTCAAATGGATCAGATAAATCAACAAAAAAGGGACACAGTGAAAATTATAGCCACTTTATACAAACAAAAACATATCTGTGTACAAAATTTTGCTCTTAGTTTCCAGTGTTGTTCACAGTTCCATAATCTCCTCCTTTTTTTTTGACTACGTCCATTTTTTTATTGTTGTGATGGCATAAGATCAGCATAGACTTCTGCTTTTTCTATTTGACTCAGAATTTCACCAAGATTGATCAGTTCCACTTACCTACTTCCTGTGAAAATCACCTTCAGATGTCTACTCAGAAATTTCAAGCTTAACCTAGTCAGATATTCTCTAATACTAATCTTATCATTCCAGGCACAGTCATTAAATCCAGAAATATTGGATCCTTATTCTCAATTTATACTGATATAGCATCTCAGACACAAGTCCAATCCACGCAATACACATAAGGACACAGACCTTTACAGATACAATGACCCTTTGTTGACAGCGATGTGCTAGTCTGGGCCTTGTGCAAATGTTACACCTATAGCATGGGAGACTAAGCATACAGGACAGTGATTCAAGGGTATTTTCCATTCATTTTGTAATGAAACTAAAACTGCACCAAAATAAATTCATCCATTGATACTACAACAAAGAAACCTAAAACTAAATGGATTCAAAATGCTTTTAAAGTTATTTTATAACATGATACTCTCATTTTACACTCAATAATATACTCTCATGGTTTATCAAATTGGTGATTTGCCGTAGTGAAGTCACGCTGTTAACAGATATTGGTGTTATGACTCAGAGGGATAAATCTCCACTTAGGACTTCCTCATTCCATATTGGCGTGGCTGAGATGGACTCTAAACATCCCCTGTCTATTTGCTGTTCATAATCCTGGAAGGCAATAGATGATGGCTTAAATGTGTGCCTTCCTTCCCTCTCACCCACATGGAAGAGCAATATGTAGTTTCTGACACTGGTATGACCTCAGCCTAAGTTTTGCAGGTATTCTGGGAGTGAGCCAATCAGCAGAGGATCTTTCTCACTTTGTCTTTGAATATATAATATATCTAATCACTCTTTTAAAAAATATGCCTTACTGAACAACACCCATGTAAAATAAGTTAGTAAATGCTTTAATAGAATACACAGCTATATTAAAAGTTTATCATTTCATTTTTTCAATCATTTGCATTGCATCTGAAGGAAACATTGCTATATAAATGTAAAAATAAAGTGAATAAATTACACTAAAATTTTTTAAAAAACAGGTCACAAATGTCACTAGTTCCCTGGATATTGCTTTGTTGAATTTTGAATGAGAGAAAAACTAGCAAGACGTTATACCTAAATTAAGATTAGATTCTCTTTTTTTGTGACAAGAGGGCAAGACTGGAATAAGTATGAGATTGCTAGTAAAAGCAAGAGAAGGAGCTCAAGGGTTCAAGGTTTATATCCAATAATGCATTCTGAACTCTTATCCAAGGCCAACATCAAGAGAGCTATTCAGATCGGTTCAGCATTATAAAAGTCACTGTCCTAACGATGAAGCTTTTTAATGGATTTTTTAAATTCATTCCAGCAACTTTATTTCTAAAGGAGATTTCAATTGCTTTCTGTCAGACCTTAACAATTCTAGGCCAACATCTGAACTGCCAGAGGGAACGATAAAGCTGAATGAGATCTAAAAAGAATTTCCAAACAACAACAACAACAACAAAAGGCCAGGATGGGGAGAGTGGGGAATGATCTGGTAGGTTTTGTATCAACAGATTGCCGGTGTAACCCAGAGCTGATAATTCAGTGGAGGTCCGTAGTGTTGCTTGTACCACCATCTCGATCTCACCGCCTCCAGTGATCTTCAGAGACAGATTGAGAGCAACACACATTTTGTGAAATGCATCATCTTTAAAAGTTCACTTGGAGGAAAGCAATTCCCACCAGGTTTAACCTGTGAATTATGTCAGAAAATACAGTTATTACAATTTTCCATTTCTGAACTGATGGCTGGATGTACCTGCCTTGCTATAAGGCTGAACTGTTCATGAGTATATGTGAAGCCAGAGGGAGAAAAATCAATGTAAAATAGTATGAGAGATAAAAATGAGTAACCATCTAAAGGATTCATTTGATTGTTTCAAGACTGAATATACCAAAGAAAGTACTTATCTGAATTTATTTTTCCATGTTTACAACTGTTTTAGTCAAGTCAAAATTCTTACTTTTGTATATGGATGATTGAAGATATTTTGCTTAACTAATGTGACTCATGGGCATGCCTAATTCTAAAGTAGTGGAAAAAGTGGAAGTGTTTTTTAAACATCACACTCTTGATTGTGACACGAATTTGAATATGTGCTTCTCAATACAAATAGATTATCACTGCTTTTTTTTTTATTATTTAACTACTTAAGGAAAAAAACAATTGAGGCCAGAATAGGTTAAAGAATGGTCATTGCTGTGAAACACATTACATATATGCATATGCTCCTTCAATAGAACACTTTAGAAAGTTCATGGGAAAAAAAAGATTTAAATTTAGTTTATTTTGGTAAAATCAAATATATGTGAATTATATTTTTATAATACTTATTTTCCAAGAAAATCGTGATAACCTAACTCAGACACACACACACACAATGCACACAATAAATCACATACAAATTTCTATTTTTGTTCCCGTTTTGAAGGTTGTGGGAGGGGTAGGGGGAATCCCAATGCCTACAAAACTGTATCACATAACACAATGTGATTAACAATAAAAAAAATTTTTAAAAAGAAGATTGCTGTATATAATTTTCCTGTGAATATTTTCCCAGAAAACTGACCAATACAAATATGTAGGCAATTTAAAGAGTCTGCACACGATGTGAATTGTCATGACCTTTTTCTTAAATTAAAAAGTGAGCACAACTTTGTTCTTAAGTTTAAAAACACATAGACTTTGTAACTTTAAACTTTCTTTAAAAAGTGTATTAAGTCTTTCATTTAAGGTTGGATGGGACTGTATTTCAACATTCACTAAGAGTCTTAAAATATATTAACTCAGTTCACATTTTACCAAAGAGTTTATTTATTATAGTAATTTCTTTTTATTAAAACTATCTATTTGTTGAAAAGACTGAGTTACAAAGGGGCGGGGTGATACAAAACAGAGAAAAGACTTCATCTATTAGTGAACTCTCCAATGGCCACACAACTAGGACTGGACAGTGCGCAAAGCCCAACACTCCTGGATGGTGGTAGGCACTCCAACACTGAGGCAATGCTCCACTGTGTTCCAAGGCACGTTAGCAGGAAGCTGGATCAGAAGTGGAGCAGCCTGTAGTTAAACTGGAACTCAATTGGGATGCCATCAGCTTAGGAAACTCAACTCACGGCATCATAATTCTGGCCTCCATAATCACTTTTTTAATATTTAAAGGCGCTAGAAATGTGAACTTTAAAGAGTTAGGCCACTTGTTTTTCAGATTGGGAGGGGGGAAACAACTGAAAATAATTGAATATGCTGATTAAAGGTTTCCAGATGCCCAGGAAAAAGTTAAGTTTCTCCTCCTATTGCTTCATTTTCTTTTGTCCATAAGTAGAATATTTAACAGTTTAGAAATCTCTCTGACATTCTAACAAGGGCAAGTGGAGTAGATGTGGCACAAACTGGAGCCCACATAGTTTGTTGGCATCACAGGTGGAGAACCAGCATTCCATATCATGATGCCAGCCCCTTATATGTGTTTTCTTTGGTTTGGTTTGGTTTGGTTTTGATTGGTTGGCTTTAGCATTTTCATAGCTAAATAAAAATCAGAATAAGAAAAACACTAATATTAACTACAGGTATTGTATGAATGATGTAATATTACCTGCCACTGACATTTCACGTTACTGGTTTGTGTTTCCATTGCTCTGCTTTAAATCCAACCTCCTGCTAATGGCCTGAGAAAGCAGCAGAAGATGTTATAAGTATCTGGATTCCAGTCACCCACGTGAGAGACTCAAATAGCTCCTGGTTTCAATCTGGCCCATTTCAGCCTTTGTAGCCATTTGAGGCCTTAAACCAGTGAGTGAGCAGACGTAAGTCTTGTCTTTTCTCTTTTCCCTTCCTCCCTCCCATCCTTTATCCCACTTGCCCTCTCTGTTATAACTATGAATTCCAAATAAATAAATAAATACATAAATAAATTTTAATTGAAGTTTAATTAGTACATAAGTGTAAGATAATGGGTTGAGTCTAAGATGCCTGAGTGAGACTGTGAATTTGCCTTAATAGACTAGTTTTTAGTCTAGATTTTACTAATAATCTAGAAGAGACGAAGAGCACCCGTGCCTGTATCTGGAAGCTGAGTACATCAGGGATTCTCAGCGCGATGGTTTTCATCAACAAGAAGGACTGCCAATTTTTTTTTTTCCTAGAAGGAGCATTAAAAGTAACATTGAGAATGAGAATGACAATGGTGATTATCCCCAAACATGAATGTGAATTTAAAATAGATGGAAAATATGTGCACTCATTGTTTATTCTGCATGCTAGGATCTCGCTTGTCAGTTGAAAATATATATTCCAATGGCACAAAAATTAAAACAAATCAAAATTTCATCCATGATTGCAATGACTAATGCAGAATAGGAATATCATTTTTCTGTTGGTTAAGTGTCATAATCCCATAATAACACACACTTAGTCAAAGCAAATGAATTTTAAAATTTTTTAATTCTTTAATAATTTTTCTTTGGCTATCTTGCCAAGAACCTATGAACAACAGATATGATTGTGATGATAATAACCAACAATTAAAAGCGCATTTTGGAAAAGCTCTAAATATTTGTTTGTTTGAAAGGCAAAAGCATAGAGAGAGGGGGAGAAACAGAAAGAGAGAAATGTTTAACAGGTTTCACTTCCCCAATGGCTGTGGCAGCCAGAGCTTGGCCAGAATGAAGCCAGGAGCCAGGAGCTTTATCCAGCAGTTGCAGGGGAGCAAACACTTGGGCCATCTCCTACTGTTGTCTCAGCACTTTTGTTGATTTGGGTTTTGTCTGCCTGTGCTTTTGGTGAATTTTCTACGAAATCTTTACCAATAACTATGTTTTGTCACGTTACCAATTCTTCCTCTATTATTTCATGGTTTCTTGGTGTTGATTTAAGTCTTTTATTATATCTTTGCTAGTTTTATATCTCATAAATGAATCAAATACGTACCTTAAAATGTATGTATCAATAAACATAAATTTAAATATATACACCCATATGTAAATGTGGCATTTTGTAGTGGCCATCTGTTGGTGTAAGTAACATGTTGATCAATTATATATATATGTGTGTGTGTGTGTGTGTGTTTCTATTATTTTAACAATGATATTTAATGACAATCACTTACGAACACTTATTATGGATCAACTAAGATACACATATGCCTACACTTATGTAACAAGAATCCTGCCAATTTGTAGGCCATCTCACTGGCTTGCTTTTTTGTTTTTGTGTGTGTGTGTGTGTGTTTTTTTTTTTTTTTTATGTTTTCAGTACAGAATTAAAGTTCATTAGGGTCCAAAATTTCCAGACCCTGAAGTATGATTAAAGTATGAAGCATGTGGGATTTTCAAACATGAGAGATACTGACCTTCCTAGTTCATAAAGTCAAATAATATTTTTTTATTATGTTACATTTTGCTTTTCAAACTTCATAGTGGGTGCCTTGTTTCTTAAGCTCTGTAAGAGCACCACCTGCTGGTATCTAAGGCTTTTAAGACAATCCGCAGATGACCATTTTGGCAACAGTTTTGTGTGGCACAATGGTCAATTCTTAAATTACATATATTTACATTGTTTCAATTTATTTTGTTTGTCCCTGGTTAATCTAGATAACTGGTCTTTTTAAAATTTTGAGTGAGTGAATGATCCATACATGTGATCAAATCCCATAGTAAATCATGTAAAAGTGCCTTCTCTCAGTAGAAAAGATTACTTTCTCTGATTGCCAAGTGTTGGGAAGAAATAGACAAGCTCAAAGGTAATACATAGAAAAAAAGATAACATTGCTTAAGTATCGCTATTCAGGCAATATTTCAGAACAACGAGGCTTATTGCAATTGAATAAGATTTGTTACCAAATACTGTATTTAATCTAATACTTTGAAGCTCCAAAATACCAGAATTTTCTGCAAAAATATTACCAACCATTGGAACTGCTTCAATGAAAAATTTTTAAAAATCTATTATATTCATGGTTTTGCGTGGATAATCCTCTTGAAGTAGGTTTTATATAAGAAAAGATAAAATATTGAGTGAGTAGTGAATCACTAAATTATTGAATCATCACTTGTACTTAAATGTTCTAATAGATGAAGGCATCATATTTGACCAAAAATCACACTGAGGTTCTAGCTTCTTCACTTCTGCTTCAGTACCCTGGTAATGCACCTGTTAATGCCGAAGAATTTGGCCCAAAAGTGGAACCCTACCACCTACGTGGGACACTGGAAACAGACCATTGCTACCATTTGTGGAGTGAACCTGCACTTGAAGCATTTTTGTCTGTCTCTCTCTCTCTCTCTGAAACTGTGCCTTTCAAATAAATAAACATGTTTAAAATAAAAAGCACTGAATATTTTGTTCATAATATTTTCATACAAGTATTTTGGAAAAAAAAATACTGCAAGAATTATATGTGGATAATTATCTACCAGGAAAAACTTATAGTAGGTTTTAATTTTAATCCTATTAGAATAAAATAAGAATGAAGATTTCCTCCCTTATTAATTTTCAGGTCAGTAAATTTATACCCAACGTATAATTTGGATTAAAAATATTATTTAAAAAACTTCATATTAATTTTAAATCTCCATTTGCAAACTTAAAAATCATGTGTGTGTGTGTGTATAATTAAAGACCAAGAGTAAAGGATTTGCTCTCTGGATTGAGGCTGTCTGGATTTGAAACATGTTCCTAACTATAGGCTGCCTGAAATACTATCTTTCTAGATCATGTCTTTCTTATTTATATATTAAAGTAATTGGGCCAGCATGAGGGCATAGTGTGCTAACCCTCCATCAGAAGCACCAGGAACCCATATGGGAGCTGGATCCTGCCCTGGTTGTCCCACTTCTGACCCACCTCCCTTTTTGTGGCCTGGAAAAGCAGTGAAGTATGGCCCAAAGCCTTGGGATCCTGCACCCTAGTGCAAGACCCGGAAAACGCTCCGGGCTCCTGGCTTCAGATCAGCTCAGCTCCAGTCACTGCAACCACTTGGGAAATGAATCATGAGACAGAAGATCTTCTTCTCTGTCTTTTCTCCTCTCCATACATCTGATTTTCCAATAAAAATAGTTTTAAAAAGTTATTCATACATAGGTTATTTCACAAAAGGTATTCATTTTTTATTAAATTTGTATTTCTAGATCCAATTTGTGTTTTCCTCTGGAATTATTTTTAACTAGTAATCTCTTTATCTGTTGGTGAATTCAAGGGCCACTCTAAGCAACAGAGAATCCATTTCTCTGACAATTTGCTGGTGCTGAGAATGGTTTCCATAAGAAATAGCCAGGAATGATTGGAGTCCCTAGGCTTTATTCACTGTCTCTGCACACCCCACCCCTGTTTGCAAAGCAGCGTATTCAAAAATGTTCCTGCCTTGTGTTTTGGTAGTTAAGAGTTTCTATGTCTTGTGTTCCATTTAAGTTTTGGAAGCACTGCTCTAAATGTCAAGAAGCTAGAATTTACATGGACAAAACCAACCATGTATGTTTCAGTAACATTATTTTTGGGGGAAGGGGGATAAACACAAGGCCAAGTTACATGTACCAAAATTCTTAGTGAAGTTGAAGTTCTAAGTGAATAGTCCTGACCCAGGGCATGATGACTTGGGATGCGATTGTCGCTAGTGCAGATCCAATTTGCTGCATAACAATGCCTGCCCCCATTTCTTTCTTAGTACAAATGTATGTTATTCTGAATGCCTCAGTGAAAGCTCAAAAACCATTGCTATTTCCATAATAACATCAACTTTTCTGAATTTTAGATGTATTCATAAAACAATTATTTATTGGCAGCTCAGCTATAGGTGATCTATCCCCCAACCTCAAGCCAACTCAGTTCATTTGCTAGATGGTGGAGCACTTCAGAACCTCGATTCCCTGCAGGCTGCAGTGCTAACTGTTGAGACAGTGAAGTCCATCTGGGATGTCACTGTTCCAGGAAAGGCTGGTAGGAGCTATAGTGGCTCATGTGCTAGATGTGCCTTACAACTAATTTAGATAACAAAATATCCCAGAATGAATAGATCTTGAGTTCATTTGTGCTTGTTCAACATATTGGCTGGTTGGAGCTCAACTTCATGGTCTTCCAGATATTCCCAGTGAGCAGAATTAAGGTATATCCTCTTGAGGCTTTCCTGTTAGAAGTTGTGCCAATATTCTGTGATTATGCCATGGAGCTCATGACCAATGGTCTATTTTGCTTTAACAACTTCACCTTTAATTTTGAGAAATTTGCAAGGGTCCTTGACAATGTGTTCTCAGAAGCCAACATGGCATCCCTGCTTCCCCAGGGACCTAGCAATGCCAGGCCATCCCTCCTGTCCTGGCTGCTTGGTAACCATTGCTGTTCTTCACGTGATAGCTCACGTATGCTTGCATTTCCTCTAAAGTTGCAGGGAAGAGCATCTGATGTCCAGGACTTCCGTTCTTATGGTTCATGTAGAAGACCAAGATGATTGCCTGGCTCTTGACTTTGGTTTGGCCAAGACCTACGCTTCTACCACTCTTTGGTAAATGAATAAGCTGAAGATCTCTCTCTCTTTTATTTTCTCTCTCTCCATTGCTCAGCCTTTCAAATAAATACACAAAAATTTTTAACGTGAGATAAGCATGCTGGGTATCCTAACAATCAGTAAATTCTATAAACTAGTTCTAGATGTCTCGATATCTTTCATTTACCTGCTTAAAGAACTACCCTTTTATTTTAGAGTTTGTTTTTTCAGAAAAGCAACTTGACAACATTTGAAGCACTATTGATTTTTGTTCAATTATCATCTCACTAAGATGAATTTTAAACCATTTCACTTTGTGCATGGTCTCGTAAACCAAAACTGCACGTATATTAACTTTTTAGCCGTGTGATCAATTCAGAGCAACGAAAGTTTAAGGGATAAACTGTATTAGTGCAAGGATCACTTTGATGTAAATATGTAGCCTAAGCCTTGGGTCACTCATACTATTTTTGAAAAATACTAAATTAATGACAATAATCATTTTGTGCCAAAATAATTACCCTTAATAAAACCTGAACATAATCAAACAATTTACTGGGCTCTATGTTTCTCCATCTGATATTTGCACCGGTGTATTGATTATCTAAGGATAATAATGTTTAAATAGGAATAAAATTTTATAGAGCAAGAGATTACAGAAATGAGTTGTGTACAAATAAAGTACAAATAAACTAAGGTTATCTAAAAGTATAATGAACTGTTGATTAATAATGCATTAGCAGTTAACACAAAAATCAAATTAGTCATCTAAAGAAAGTTGTATATATATATATATATATATATATATATATATGTATCCCTGTCATTGATAGTACTGTAGTAGTTTTAAAGTAAGCACGCTTGTATGATGAGTTCATTTGGTATTCAGTGTAATAGCACAGATAATAATGAAGTCATTTGGCTTCCATTATATAAACATTAGATAATGGATACCTATATTAAAATGCAACCCTTATGTTTATGCTTATTTTTGTGTTCATTTGCACACAGTATTAAATCTTTAAAGTTGAGCTTTTATACACATTGTTGACATTTATAACTGAAACTTGAATGACTATTATGAACAAAAGCATTCCATTACATTGTTTTAGTTTTCAAGATAAACAATTGGGTTTGCTAAAATGGGTGTCCTTTATGGTTATTATCTAGTTGTCTAGTCTTATATTTCATTCTATGTTTTGCTTTCTAAAAAAAAAGAAAATGTAAGCAGGCACTCACAATAACATCTTGAAAAAACACGGCTACAAAAAGACCCTTCAAGTGTTTGATGGTATGTATTTAGTTCTCAAAGTATCTTCTTTTGTTTATAGAAGAATAAATTTTCTTTTCATTCATTCACTAACCATTGAACAACTGTAAATTAAAACTGGTGTTTAAACTTTGTAGTAAGCTGTTTTCTTTTCCAAAGGCTGCTGTAGCCAAAGGGTAATGGTTAAACCATGAAAAGAACTTGTAGCTTCCTTTTCATAGTGCTGACTGGTTGTTCATACCACACAACCTAAGAGAGAGAGAGAGAGAAAAGCCAGAACTACTAATTTCTTTTTAGCCTTACACTCGCACTACTAATAACTTTATATTGTTTATTTAATATACTGTAAGAGACTGAAAATATCAAATATGGACCAATTTTCTAATTTAAAAGTAGGCATAAAACAATATACTGAATTTTCCTTTTAATTTGTATGGATTCAAGATTTTATGCAAATCCTCAATCTTGTGTACTAATATAACAATGATTGTGACAATATGCTAACTCATTGACAATACTGCAGTAACAAATTGTACTCTAGAACCACAAAAAGCTTGGATCAATATTCATTTTTCATGACTTGCTGGAGACTGTCCCAAGATAAGCCTAAAATTATGTAGCAGATAGTAAGTTGAGATGAAATTCTTAAGCTGGTTTCTCTGGTAATGAGAAAATTCCAAGAGGTGTGTTTTCAAAAGTGATAAGACAGAAAGAACAAAAGAATTTAATATAAAGAATTCACATTTAAGGGATGGAAATTACAAATCCCCTTGTGTCACATTATTCTCCTCGCCCCTCTCCAAAGTCTTGACTATAAACCTATTCCCCCTTTAGGCTTCGTATTTGAAGGAGTCCACTCAGACTCTTCGTGGGGTGCATGATCATCATTCAAACTTCCAGTCTGCTCCTGTACTTTTCAAGTATCTAAAAAGAAAATCGAGGTTCACTCAGACAGATATGTATTTGGGAAAAGGAAGGGCATTTTCCTTGGTGTGCCAGATAAGGGTGGATATGATCCTTCAGTACTGTAGCAACATTCAACAACGGCAGTTTGCTAAGGGTCAGGGAAAATTTGGAATCTAAAACCATCATAGTGCAGTTTCTTTACTGTTCAATATTAAATTTCATTGGATAAGTTTCTATTTTATTAGAACTTCTATTTTTGCATGAATTTTCAGTAAATGCTTTGGTCATTTGGAAAATGTGGGATTGCTGAATTATAAAATTGCTCAAATTAGTGATTCATTTCATTGAAAAATATTAAAAATTCCTATGTATATATTAATATCAGTTTACTCATACAATAAAACATTGAAGAAGACTTGATTATGTCATTACTTTATTAGAAAATACACAGAAAGTGTGCGTGGTGCTCACTGAAGTAAGCCAATCCCCAAAGGACAAATATTATATGTTCGCTCTGATACAAACGAACTTTCATGCAAAATATAAGATCAATAGATATATGGGAAAATACATATATATAAAACACAAAAATCAATATATAAATATAAATAATATATAAACATATAAAATTAATATATAAATATAAATAATATGTAATATAAAATATATTTTAAAATATAACATAAAAGCATATATATAAACATGTTTTTATATATATATCTAATCACCTAGAGGGACTGTACGATGGATGCAAGCACACCGTGAAATAAAGATACAGTGCAGTATGCATCTCTACTCCTGAATGAAAGATGGACTCCCAACAAAACTGTAAAATATATCTTGATAATAAGATGCAGGAATTTCTACCATTGTCTATGCCTACAATATTATGATACAATTACATTGCAGGATGTTGAGCATGTAACTATTGTTGAAGAACTATATTGTAATAATATTAGGGAAAACATTGAGCCAGAAGAGGTATAGGGAGGGTGGAAAGGAAAATCCTGAGCCTAGGAAACTGTATCACGAAAAGTAATTTTTTTAAAAAGTTAATGAATACATGCATATATTAATAGCTTTTACCTATAAATCGGTGTTTCCAAATAAAAAGAGTTCTGTGTTAAGGAGACAAATAGTCTCTTCATACCATCATAATTAACCATGTAATGAAAATCCTTTGTGTATACATTCAACTTTGTAACACAGAACATTGAAAATGCATGTGTTCAGGCCCGGTGTGATAGCATAGTGGATAAAGTCCTTGCCTTGAATGCACCAGGATCCCATATGTGTACCGCTTCTAATCCCGGCGACTCAGCTTCCCATCCAGCTCCCTTCTTGTGGCCTGGAAAAGCAGTCGAGGACAGCCCAAAGCCTTGGGACGCTGCACCTGCATGGGAGACCTGGAAGAGCTCCTGGCTGCTGGCTTCAGATCGGCTCAGCTCCAGCCATTGTGGCCACTTGGGGAGTGAATCATAGGATGGAAGATCTTCCTCTCTGTGTATCTGGGTTTCCAATAAAAATAAGTAAATCAAAAAAAAAAAAGAAAATGCATGTGTTCACAAGACTTCAGAATATCAAATCCTCAAAGTTAACATTACTAACCAAGTATAAAAGTAATGTATTAAATTCCTAATATGAAACATGGAAATGGACATTAACCATTTCTATGATATTTTCACCCAAAATGTATAACCTAAATTTATCATGAATGAATTTCATGAAAACATAAATTGAAGATCATTAGGCAAATAGTTGACCAGTTCTTTTTGAGAGAGTAAATGAAAGGGAGAAAGACCCTGAGGATTTATTTTAATATTAAGGAGATTGACAAACATGACAGATAAATGAAAATGTTATGCCAAATTGGAATCTGAGACCCATAAAATATTTGTTCTCATTTATAATAGGTCAAAACAGCAAACATGCAAAAACAACAATCCAGCTGATTTTTATATGTACATATGGTGACAAATCATTTTTCAATATTTGTTTGAAAAAAAATATTAGGTGCCAACGTTGTGGTATACTGCTTAACTCACTGAGCTTTGCCAGCAGCCCGTATTGGAGCATCATTTCTTGACCTGGTGACTGTTTCTGGTCCAGCTTCCTGCTAATGAACCTAGAAAAAGCAGCAGCTGATGGCTTAAATACCGTTGTCCCTGCCACCCATGTGGGAAACCAGGATGGCCCTCCTGCCTCTTGACTAGCACATCGCTCTAATGAATTATTGTTTAGAAGGTCACTCCACTTCTAGCTCTCTTTTAAGCACTATTCTCCAATAAATATATGAGTTTTGAAGAAATAACCACTGCCATATCAAAGACAGATAATTTATACATGATGTATTGTAAAGAAGTAAAATAAAATTTAAAAAAACAAAATGATAATAAATAAAAATACATTAAGAATGAATAACATGTTAAGGCATTGTACTGCAAAGTAATGTTTGATTTGTGCTTTATTTATTTTAAAATCTAACTTCCAAATTAAAAAAAAAAAAGACAGCTGTGATGACTGGTTTTATTGGTATCTGTCTAATGATGTCCTGAAACAGCACAAAACAGGAGCATCAACACAGATGTTCTCTTTAAAATCACACATGGCTTATAGAGATGTATCTTAGCCTCTGGTCACCATTTTCCACCACTTTCTCCCCAGAGAGACATTTGAACAATTTCGTGGGTTTTACTCACGCAACAAGATGAAACATCGCTGTTTCAGTTTAATACCTGGTGTCTGCTAGTGCCTACACCATACTTGGTGCTGTCAGCCTTTCTCTTTCAATCTTCCCCCAGACTCCACATTACCAAGCATGTATAGTTAAGGTGATCTAAAAGTCAAAAAAGAAGTCTTCAGACAAGTGAATTATCCCAGGGAAAAGATACCAAGAACAAAAAACAGTGACTTACTATAAACATCTTTTATCCTTTCCTACCAAAAGGCAGGAGTTGGTCTTCAGCATCTTTAGACAGACCGCATTTTTTATTTGCTGGTATTGTTTGTGATATCTGTCCTACAGAAGGACTCTTACATCTTTCCTGTATTTGATTGACATAAATATAAACCAGAGCACCCTTGGAACAAAATTAAGCAGGAAACTCCTTGACACTGAATTCAGCAGTATTTATTTTGGATAAGACACCAAAGGGCAGGCAACAAAAAGCAATTAATCAATCAAATGTATGTCAACTGGTAGCAGCACATCAATCTAAAAACCTCTACAGCAAAATAATTAATAAGCATAGTGAAAAGGTAGTCTATGAAATGGGGATAATATTTCCAAGGCATAGCTCAATTAAAGAGTGAATATTTAAAATATTTTATTATCATTTCAACTCAATGGCGAAGAAGTAATTCAATTTAAAAATTGAAAGATTATTGGAATAGATATTCTCAAAAGAGGATATACAAATGGAACAAGGCAAATGAAAAGGTGCTCAGCATTACTAATTCGAGAAAAACATATTTTAAAAACAAGATGAAATGTCACCCCACACTTACTAAAATGATCATTCTCAATAGATCGAAAGTTAGGTGTTAGCTTGTGGAAGAAAGATACATTACATGTTGTTGTTGTGACTATAATAGCAGTGTTGAGATTCCTGAAAAAAATTAAAAATAGAACTAACATATGATCTAAGAATTCCACTTCTGAGAATATATCTAATGGAACAGCTTATAAATGAACATGTTCTCTCAGGCTCATCATAGTATTAGTTACAACTGCCATGAAATGGGGGGAAAGCCTATATGGACATAGAAATGTTTAAGGAAAATGTTATTACATGTGAATATAGAATATTATTCATCCTTGAACAAGGAAGGAAGATGTCTCTTGTTTATGACAATATAGATGAATGAATATGCCAGAGACAGATACAGGCTGAATGAGCTCACTTACATGTATAATATTAAAAAGCTGGACTCTCAAAAAGAATAGAATAAATCAGCTTTGTCAGGAGCATGTGGGTGAAGGAAATGGCCAGATGTTAGCAAAGGGTCCACTGTCACTTTAGGTCCTACACTGCACTGGATGAAACGACCACCTAAATGTGGCTGCATCTCCAATTGGAGCTTTACTGCTTCTGATCAAGCTTCCTATTAAAAAGCTTGAAAACACAGCATTTTAGGGCCAAAACATTTACATTCATTGCACCCATAAAGGGTACAAATATTACAGAGCTTCTGGCTCCTGGCTTTGGACTACCCGAGGCCTTGATAATATGTACATTTGGGGAATGAACCAGTGATGAAAGATACAGCCCCCACTCACATCACTCGGCCTTTGACATTCAAAAATACATACTGATTTTTTAAAGAGCACCAACCACTTGTTTTAACAAAAGTAAATCATAGAGCTCTAATGCATAAAAAGATCACTACAGTTAATGTATACTTAAAACTTTATGAGACAACAGAGCTGCAGTGTGCTCTACACACAAACGTACAGAGGGATGTGTTTCTTAGCTTTATTGTGATGATCATGTCACAAAACACATGTATATCATCACATAATTCACACAAAATTCACATCATTTTTTATTTGTCAATCATTTCTGGATAAAGCTGGATAGAAAGAAACTCATTATCAGCAGGTTGTAATATAACACAGACCTAAAAATCTAGTTGCTTAGGGTCATGGGATCAAACTACTCTGGGCTTATATCGGCATTGTTAGGTATAAATCTTGGTTTCTGCAAAGACCTTTAACTTCTCTGATCCTAAAGATTATTAAAATCTCATCCTCAGGGATGTTATAAGGCATGAGATGAGAATTACACATATGAAGCACCTGCTGTAGAGTCAGTGACAAGTATCTCATTGCTATAATCATTAACATGAATAACAGTATGAGAAGGTCAGAAAAAAAGTCATAATGCCCTTTTCAGCTGTGAACTCATTTTTTTTACAATGCATTCCACTTGATAGGCCCAGTGCAAGATGGTCATATCCAGAGGCTCTTAAATTTTAATCACTGCTGATGAATTATATAGTACAGGCACTGCTCTGAAGGCAGCCTCTGGAATGGAGAAGAAACTTTTACTAGTGGTTGGAAGTGGATAAATTAATTTATCTTTTCATCTCGGGTGAGCCCTTGGAGAAAATCATTATCATAAAACATTATAAATCTATAGACTTGGCAGCTTTTGCCCTGAAGAGTCTTGGGAGTTGAGTAAATATGGAGATTTAGAGATTTACTGTCTTTTCCTTTGAAGAGGTGATTTCCCTTGGTAGGGAAAGACGGACATGGCAAAAGAAAAAAAAAAATCATGCTTTAACTTTGAACCTGAAACAGCTTTGAAATACATATATCTTTTTACCAGGCTAGGCTTCATAGCTGCAAAACCATTTTTATTAAATTACGATATTAAACTTTACAGCAAAGATGAGCTGAGAGAAAAGACCTTGCTCAATATGTGCACCTATCATGAATCCACATTAAAGGCTGGTAGTCATTATGAAGGTTGCCTCTGAGGCCTGGCGAGGCAGTAACATCATTAGCATACTGTCTCAGGCCAAAAATATCGAAAATGGAGACTAAAGTAACCATTCATTCTAAGAATAAAAAGCAGTATTTGCATGAAAAACCAAAAAAAAAAAAGTTTAAGAAAATGTCTAACAGTCTCACAAAATGCCTAACCATCTTTTAAAGCAATCTGTCCCGAGACATACACAACTAAAGCCCTTCTATATTCTTTACATGTGCACAGGTAAATTTTAATTGGATAAAATCCTTTTAGCATATCTAAAGGGAAATATGTATTTATTTGACAGCATAAATCCTTGCCATGAAGAAATTTTCACCTGAAAACAATTATGCATGGTAGAACATACCGGTTCAGGGGAGTATAATCAATGACGTTACTGAAAGAAAGAGAAAAACCAAAAATTCAGAAAAGGAAGTTGTAGGTGGTATAGACTGATTCCTTAAAACTAGAAAAGAAATGGGATATGGTAGTGTATGTGTGTGGGTGGGTGGGGAGTTGGAGGAGCAGGGAGTGAGAGACAATGAATAGGTTGTCATTACCCGAAGCACCTCTCCAGATAGAAGTTGAGCCCTCCTCTGGTGGCAAGGGCCTGGCAGTTTGTCTGTCTCTTTTTATCCTACCATTGAACACAAAATTGTAGATCACCGGTTTAAAATTAAAGCAGACTCAAGTTCCCTCTGATGAGGTATGATAATAGAGAATTAGAAGATGTGGAACCGAAAAATAAAAAAAGGAAACCCTCAAGAATTGCAAGCAACTATGTATCTACCCACCATTTCTATAATTGCAAACTTCAAGAATGTAAGAAATATGGTTTTTCAAAAAATATGTATTTTGTGCTTTTCAGCAGATTGCCTCGATGACATTGTTCATTTCATTTAACACACTTAACACTTTCAGTTTGATTTAGATACCCTTTAGCTATGGATTTGTCTGACTCTCATTGAAATCCTAACTTCTCACAGAATAGCCTTCTCTCTGTGTGCCTTGAATGGCTCTGCCATCACCCTGCTGTGTCTGCTCAGAGCCCAGTACTGCCTAGGTTTGTAATTCAAATATCCTGTGGAGTGGAGGCTTCCTCACATCTCTGAAGTTCTCTCTGGCACAGTTTAATTTAACAAGTATGAGCTTATGTTCATGGTAGTCACTACTGCTATTACAAAGGCAAAGAATAGGCGAGCAGAATACAACAATCACATTTCACTTTTCCTGGTTTACTTCTTTTTTTCATCTTGTACTTTGACAACTTATTTCAGCTACAACATAGGAGAAAAAATACATTCGATCCTCAGCAAAGATCAGGCTGCCACTGTGAAAAATAGCAATCACTTTCTACAAATATCTGTGTTCTAGAAAGTTTTAAAAATATGTTCCTGAACGAATGATTGCAAGTGTGTTCATATCAATGCATGCAATGGTACATACTCTGCGTTTTGTGGTACCTTTGTGTTCTTCAGCACAGAAACAAAGAAATATCTAATTTTGTACTCGATTTATTGAAGCAGGCATTTTATGTAACATGTGCAGTCGATTTTTCATATAGTTGTAGCATTTAAAATCTTAATGACTATGACTGTTTCTGTAATGTTATTACGGGCTTATTTTTACTAAAGTGAGTATTGGAAAACTGTAGTCTTTATGAGAAAATGCGTTTACCACTTGAATGCAGATAATTTATCTATAACACCACAAGGAAAAATATACAGCTATTTATAAGTAATGCATATATACACAATAAAAGGCTGCCTTCGAGAAATAGTTTCAAAGCCTACCTTTAATAAAATATTGGGAAACAATCATTAGCAGAATTTACATTATCTGTGTTTGTTTCTTTCAACTTTTTTTATAAGAATGATAACAAAAAGAACAACATTTCCTCTTGATAAGGGATTCTGGTTAAAAATTATTTTATTTCTATGCAAAGCAAAGATACCCAATCAGACAGAAACAGATCTCTTCCATTGATTGGTTTTTGCACCAAATACCTGCAACTTCCACGCCGGACCCAGGCAGGAGCCAGAACACAGACAGGAGCCAGGAGCTCCATCCTGCTCTCCCTTGCGTGTGACAAGGTCTCAGGTACAAGTCATCATTTGCTGTGCTCCAGCATTCACATGAGCAGGGACCGGAGTTTTGCAACGACATTTTGGAAATTATAAATTCTATTAAGACTAAGTATATCACACTTACGAATGCATAATTTTGTAACATTTCATATAATGAAGTATTTCATTACACACTGTTTTTAAGCAGCTTCATTAAAACCATAATACGATTAAATTTTAATCAACTATTTTTAGGCCTTATGTTATTCTCATATATTTCACTATAATGAACGGTGTTTAAAGAATACTTTTATACACAGATATTGGATTGCAGATTTTATTATTTCCTTATGATAGATTATTATAAATGGAAATATTTAGGAAAATTTGCACATTTTTCAAGGCATTGAGTTAAGATTACCAAATTGATCTCAAGATTGACCACTCCACAGTCCTGTAAAAAGATTGTTGTAGGAAATATTTCTTATTCAAATATATGAAGTTTTCTATCCAACTCTGCTTTTTTAAGATAAAATAACAAAGTGTATTCTTTTATTAATTTTTAAATGTGTAACACTGTCAGCTGTTATCAGTGTTGATTGGTGGGTAATAGTTGTTAGATAAATGTAAGATTTCAAAATTATAAGATGAAAATATCTAGAAATGGACCTACAATTTCTTAGATAATTTTCCCTGAAAGAGGCATGTCTTTGTCTTTTTTCTTCCTTTATTTTCAAGACAACCCACTTCTATATTTGCTTCTCAAAATTCATTTCCCAGGAGCAGTGAATTCACTAATGCTTAAATTATTCTGAAATACAATTCTTCTGTTGACACTACTGGGGGAAAATCATTTAACATCAGAAAATGTCAAAGTAGAGTTGCTTAGTACAAACAATGCATTCTATTAAATGGTGGCTTTGATGATCAACTCTGCATTGATTTTACACTTACAGCATTTCTTTGGAAAGTTGATGACATCTGGCACCCTGAATGACAAAATTTGAAATTAATTGACATGATCAAGTGCTTTAAGATACTCTATGTATAAACTCAATTGTCCACGAAGACATTGCATCCAGAATATGAGAAATTATCAAATAGGCAGACATGTGAAGTGTCAATTAAATCACCTCTTAGGATGCTCTTGTCTTGTATGAGGTACTCCACCCCTCATCCAGCTTCTTGCTTATGTAAATCCTGGGATCAGAAAACAATTGTTGAGTTATTGGATCACTAATACTCACTTGGGAGACAGAGTTCTGTGCTCTTCATTGCAGCCTGGTCCTGACTTCTGAGGTCATTTGAGTTTGAATTAGATAATGTTAGATTGATCTCTCTCTCTCTCTCTCCTCTCTATCTCCCATTTTCAAATAAAAAAGGAAAATAGTTTTTAGAAGATATGAAAAATCTTAGACATTAACATCATTGCCAAAAAAAAAATTTCTAAAATACAAGGTCTAGAAAGAAATAAAAACACCTTCTGAAAAACAATTCAAAACACCTTAAAAACAAAACAGGCTGCATGACCAATACAGGAGTTGCAACAGATAATAAATAAAAGTCCCTGGAAAGAGGTGTAGAATTGTACCATGATAAAGTGAAGAAATATTAAAAGGGATATTCTTTGGACCGAAGACATAAATCTTCAAATTGAAAGATTTCACAAAGGGCCTAAGTATGTGAATACAAATAGCCTCACACTTGGATGTTTTATTATGAAACCGAAGAGAACCAAGAATAAGGATATCTAAAAGATTCTAGTGAGAAAAGAAAAGCAATAAAGCAGCTCCCTACTTCTTTGAGTTTAGCAGGTGCACAGAATATTGATAGCACTGCAGCAATTCTATCAAAGTGGTGAGAGAAAAAAATCATATTCCATATAGAGTTGTATGATTCATTGGTCTTAGTATTCTATAGATAGATTTAGCTGTGCAGCAGTCCTTTGAACAAAGGCAGACCAGAGAACCAAATCTTGTCTTTAAAGAGGCAGTGGTTTCAACTTTGACAAGCAGTGAAGGAAAGTTCCACTAGGGCTGATGTCACAGACTGTTGAAAAATATGAATTCATAGGGAGCCACAGAAATCCATGTAACATCTGTGGAAAAAGAATTTTCAAAGATGTGAGGATGAGGTTAGAGAACACGGAATTTTAAGGAAATCCCAGAGCCTAGGGAATTGTGCCATAAAATCAGAAATAAAATAGAGGAAGAAGAAAAAACATAATTTAAAGGGCTTGGAAAAACATGGGAAGGATCTATCATAACGATATTCCTATGTTACTGCATAAGGATTGACTGAGAATTGATGCAGAAGAGAGCAAGAGAAGCAAAGCAGAAGTATCCTAATACGAGCAGATTTGTCAAACATTTGATAGACAGAAGGGAGTGATTAACATAAATAGGTTAAATGTTTATTTCTTCATAGAGAAATGTTTATTAATTTTTCAATGACCATTGTATTGATGCATTAAGTTCACAAGATAAATCTAAGTGCCTAGAAATTTCAAAGACATATTTGTTGGGACTATAACCATCAATAGAACAGGCTGAATACTCCCTTTTAAGCATCTGTTTAGACTTCCTCAAAATGACTCATTTCACTCAACTTTAGCCTTTTTTTTTTCTGACTGTTACAGTTGCTGTGAAAACATAATTTTGTGTCATATATACACATTCCATTGTAGAATTTAGGTGGTGACTTGAATTTATGACTGTAAATACTCAATACTACTTATTATATATAAGGACTTAAATATCTATGAATATAAAAAATATAATCACAAAGCTGTAAAACCTTTATTTATAAACAACTGCCGTGATTATGTTGGGAGAAATGCATGGATGTGTGCATGTGTGTGTGTGTGTGTGTATTCTGATTATTTAAGAAAACAACTTTTAGTTATTTTATTACTAAAATATTTATCACTCCTGATATATAGATAGAATTTAGCCTTAATGATTAACATGAAATGAAGAACAGCTATAAAAACTATCCAACAGGAGCTCAGAGCTTTCCTATGGAGCACCAGCAGAAGGTCCCTGTCTGGCTCAAGTTCTCAAGAGACAGCCCAGATTTTCTTTATCAAAATAAGCATTTCTAACTGCTTTGCTTTTCTTTGCCAATTAACACCCATCTTTTCTTTGTAATGTGTCTATTTATAATTTTGGTTAGTTCTTCAAGACAATATGCTGATTCAACGTAATCCTGACTTTGGACTTGGCATCTGCAGGCTTTATTGAATACATAGTACTTCTGTTGTATTCAGCTTATTTTTTTATAAATCAATGTTGTGTTTTGTGAACTGTTTTTTTTTTCTGCATTTACTGAAATGCTCACAAAGCACTTATTCTTTTTTGTTGTTGGAAAGATATACAGAGAGGAGAAGAGACAGAGAGGAAGATCTTCCGTCCAATGACTCACTGCCCAAGTAACCGGAATGGCTGTAGCTGAGCTGAGCTGAAGCCAGGAGCCCGGAGGACCCACCCCTACCCCCAGGGTTTCCCGCATGGGTGCAGGGTCTTCTTTATACTTCATCAAGTATAGAATAAGTTGAGCATTTGTCCATATTCGAAGGATAATATTCCATTGTCCTCAAATGTATATTTTCTACAATAAAAATGATTCTTATGCTTGTTTCTTTGTATACATTATGTATTATGTTAAACGAGTAATTAGATTAGTGAAGATAATCTTTTCTCAATGATTGTTTCACAGATTTCTTGCCACTGTCTCAGAAATTTGCTTCTGCTCTGCCTTGGAGTAGATTTCTTGATTTTCTTGTGCTTGATGTTTCCTGCAATTCATGGATGATATTTTGCAATTTTATTCAACATGAGGAAAATCTCAAGGGTTACTTTTTCAATTTTATACTACCTAATGTATTTGATTTTTGTTGATCTTTGTTTTAACACTTCTTGCTGTTAAGTACACTAGTTGTCCTTCTGTAATATCTATGCACTAAGAAAGAAAATTGCAGTATGTATTTGCAAATTGTGAATGAATGTGGGTCAGACAAAATACTTAGGATCAAAAGCTACAATAGTGGTTCTCAAATTTAACAGAATTTTTAATTCAACTGAGTTTAGGAAAATATATTTAATACTATATCTCTTATTCACATATTCTTGTTAGATTGCCTGATGCCATAATTACTGAAAACTCCAATGACAATTGAAATATCCAGCTGAATTCCATAAACTCTTCTTTAACTGTATTAAAAACTATGGGAAATATAATAAGATTCACTTACAAACAAAAGTAGGAAAAGTTAAGAATGTGATGAAGTTATAGAGATAAAGGAACTCTACTCCACTGTGGTGCAAATGCAGGCTGGTACAGCCACTATAAAAGCCAGTATGGAGAACGCTTAGGGAATTAAAAATTCACCTACAATATGACCCAGCAATATCACTCCTAGGAATATATCCAAAAGACTTGTTACAAGAGAAAGCAACATGCACCCCAGTGTTCATCGCAGAACATTCCACAATCACAGGACCATGGAAGCAAGTTAAATGCCCATTAACAGAGGAATGGATGAAGAAACTGGTTCAGTGCCTTACCATGTGTGTAGTGCCACCACTATGGTCAGCTGGTTTATGCAGACGTCCACTGAGCATCACAATACATGGTACCACGTGCAAAGAAAGAAAGAAAGAAACTGTGATTCATCTACACTATGGAATATTACTTGGCTATTAAAAAAATGAAATACAATAATTTGTGGCCAAATGGGCCAAACTAGAGACCATTATGCTTAGGGAAATGAGCCAATCCCAAAAGGTCAGATATCATATGCTTGCTCTAATATAAGATAATGTGCTGTCAAATCGAGGGATATTATATGTGATTCTTATTCTATGTCACTTCATACTTACATGTACCTTCTGTAACCAGATCTTGTAATGTAATTCATTGATCAACCATCCTTAAGAGGCTGGTTGTTTATAATCACCTGAGATGGTCAATGTTCCTTTTTTTCACTGTTATTGGTACTGCCCATAAATAATGAAGATCTAATCCTCATTGTACCTACATTAGGGCCCTAGGATGTAAGCATGAACTCTCAACCAAATGAAGTCTCCTACATGGTTGGGAGACACTCCAGCAGCAGCACGATGGACTTGGGAAATTCACGAAAGACACACATTATGAAACTGGAGGAGAGAACAGAGAAGGGAGGGAACTAGACGGAGGAGGAAGGGTGATGCCAACGCTAATTAAATTGTATAAAAAAGCGACATATATATTTTCAAATGTGATGAAGGAAATGCTATAATGTAGTATTAAGAAGAATTTGTGTATGTAACAGACACATGTACTCCAATCCTGAGTTTCACATATGATCAAACGAACTGGGTCTGAGAGTTCATTTACTCTAAAGCAACTCACCAATCACCATTTCAATATAGTTATGTGTAAAATGTGGATGCCAGCCCTTTCCTTTTCACCTCACTGCTATAAGAATAGGAAGATACCTTTACAACAGTAACGTTGTATTACTTCCATTTAAGCTACTTTATATTCCATGTGTGATTTCCCACTTCCTTCACTATCATAGGAAGAATAAAGGCTATGTTGAAGAAACGTAATTCATGAAAGGGAAATTTGAGATAAACATAAATGAAAATTTTTTTAATTTTCTTTTCTTCCCAGCAGCATAACTTCATCAGTGTCATAACTGCTGTAATGCTTGCTAATCATATTTCTGATTAAGCTGGCTCTTAGTACCAAGGAAAGACAACCCTCGCAGAAGCAGCAAGTCTTTCTCTCATTTTTGAACTTACAAGTAGGAACTCAGAAAACTTTTACAGTTGTGACCAAAAAAAGTTAGCATGGTTAATGCTTAGAAAAATTTCAGACTGGAAATTGGTGACACTTGATTTTCATCTTTCCCAGAGAAATTATGGCAGGTTTAGCCTTTGAACATGAGGACACACTTATTGAAGCTCTTTAAAGTCTGGACTGACAAAAAAAAAAAAGAAAGAAAGAAAGAAAGAAAAAGAAAAAAAAAGACAGAAAAATGCACCATGGGGAATTGCCCTGCCTACAGAAAAGATTAAAAGGGTGACTTAACAGGTTATTTGCAACTTTAATTTCTGACTCCACTGGAATGGGGAGTAGCAAAGTGATCTTGGCTGTTCTGATTAGAACACTTACTGAGAGCATGCAATTAAATCCCAAGTAAATCAATAAATGGCTAGCAGTTTAAAGTCAGTAAAATAAGGACATTTAAGTATTTGACACCAAGGGAAAGAAAATCTAGTTACCAAGGCATATTTAGAAGATGCATCTAGATTCCTAAACAAATTCCGAACCAAAGTTTAAAAAAAAATTGCCTCAATATAAACTGAAAAAATATATCATATCAAATCTTATCCTGACTAATTTATCATATTTTTAAAGGTTAGTAAACGAATGCTCGAATGTCTGGTTGCATGGGAAGCAGGATAACAAAAAGTACGGTACACCAACAACAAGCACCCTTGAACACTTGCAAAACGTTTGATTTTCTATTTCTATTCTCATCATTCTATCAAAAAAATGTCTACCTTCTTCTGTTGGAGATGTGGAAGACTAATTATCTCTGGCACAACCTTTCTAGAACATTGAATTATGGCAGAATGTAAAAACTGATTTAAGAATAAAATATAAAATAATTGTGTGTGTGTTTATTATCAAAGCTATAAGAGTGTGGAACAAGGTTTCCAAACCATGTCTGTAACAAAGAGCCCCTATGTTGGTTATACATATAACTCAAAAGAATCAAACAATTCAATTAGAATATGGATATAAATATAGCTAGAAATTTCAATTCGGAGGACAGGCGGATGACAAGAATTCACATGAAAAGGTTTTCAGCATCATGTGTCACTAAAGTACTATAAACTAAAACCAGCACATGCAGGCAAACTGACACAGCAGCTACAACATGCCTAGGAATTTCCCCATCTCCCATCATCCCATCATAGCTTCTAGGCTAGAGTCATTGCTCAGCTTCCAACCCGGTTTCCTGGCAACGCACACTCTGAACATACCCTAGCTCAAGCACCAGAATTGCTGCTGGAGAGCTGAAATGAGTTCCACACCTCAGACTTTGGCCTGGCTAATCGCTGGCTTTAGTGGGAACTTGGAGAATGAATGAGTACACAGAAGGTGCATATGACTCTCTGTACCTTTCAAATAAATTAAACAAATAGAAAATATTGTGTTTAAAATCACTGCATGTTACCATTACATATCTGCTTGAACAGATCATTCAAAATACGCAAGACATTTTTTGAAAAGTATTTCATGCTTGAATAGAAAGAAGATTCAGATTTTGTGTTGTCATGTTCAGCCAGGGGAGTTATTCATAGCAAGTATGTCTCCATCAGGAACTCTTCAATTGATAGCTGAGTAGCTGTAACTGATTAGTCATTGGTCATAATAAATTGGTTACTAAGTGGAAGTGCTAGCTAGCTAAAATACTCGTAGGATGCAACATCCTAATTTAGCATTAACTTAAGTTTCTGAACTTGCTACTTGCTTCAGATTGGCTCAGCTCCAGCCGTGGCAGCCATTTGTGGGGTGAATCGGCAGACGGAAGGTCTTCCTTTCTGTCTTTCCTCTTCTATATATCCGACTTTGCAATAAAAATAGACAAATCTTAAAAAAAAATACAGGAGCAAATAATGATGAATATTCAGAAAATATAGTACACACATTGTTAATGGGAATGATAAATCATTTACTTAATCTGGAAAACAGTTTGGCTGTAGTATACACATTTAAACCTGCACTTATCATAAATAACAATAATCAGATTTTGTAAATTTATCCCAGAGAAATAACAATGTTCATTATCAAAACATGGTACACAAATGTTCATATCATCCTGAGTTTTAATAAATCCATAACAAAGATAATAGGTCTGCATTGTGACTCAGGTAACGATGGTTGTGGTGTGACGATATATCTTTGTAATGACTATATCGCTTTCTAAATGCGATACAACTGCATAAAATCTACACATTCATACACTCAAAAATATATAAATATGTATATACATACACAGAAGAAAACACCAATATAAAATTGCTAAAAACTTAAACTCTTGATTATGCCAATTTCTTGTTATTGATGTCATATTCATACTTCAGTTTTAGGTGTTATTATTGAGCAATATGGGACAAATCTAGGTAGAAAAATGAGACTATTGCCTATATGTTGTTATTGTTTTACTTTTTTTTTTTACTAACTCCTGTGAACCTCTGCTTCAAAAAATAAAGAATTATACAGGCATCAATGATAAATAAACTAGGAGTAATTTAATGAAAGCAAAATAGAAAGAAGATTTAACAGGAAGAAAGGTTAGGCTCACTTGAACTTTTGAGTGAGTTTAGCACTCAAGAAATTGTGAGAATGCATAGATGAGAGCATAAAGTGCAGAAGTTCCATGGTGTAAGCTTGGGGCAAGCTTACAGCAAGTGAGGTAGTGAGACATGTTTGGAAACTAGAGAGAGCCTACTACCGAATCACTAGCACGGTGACTGAGGGACCCAAGAGCTTGAGTCAAAAGTTATTAGAGGGCTGGAATGACTTCCACAAATTCAGGTGATTCAAGAGGGCCACATGTTAAAAAATGCATACATTTATCCAGATGCAATTGGTCATTTAAATCCCACATTTATGGTCTGTTGCACAGCCCCTAAGTTCTGATAAAACTAAATAAGTCTTCACACAAACTAGCTAGTTTAATCATGTCCTCTATAGATTGTGAGATAAATTGATTTGATGAATGCATTTTTTAACATCACTGTGTGGGCAGAAAGTCAGACAGGATGTGATTAGTCTGTGAATGTTACAGTGTAAGATTCTGGTGTCAGAAATCTTTACATTTTTCTCAAGAAAGGTAAAGAATTGGAATAAAGCAATTTTTTTTGTCCATAACCCTTCACATGTCAAAATGTCTAACGCATTATTTTCCAGAAATCAACTTTGTACCAGAAAGTCTGACTCTTTTTTGTTGAGGGAAATCAGTTATCTCCTTGTACTTAATTTTCTTAACATCAGTGATAGAAAACTTACAATTAAATTTTCCTATAACAGACTAGGCAGAATTCTACTCTAGGAACAGAAATAGATGTAACATTTTGTACTAGAGCAAGAAGACATACAAAAATAAAATGTAAAGCAGGTACACCTGTTATTCAACTGTAACTTCAGAAGTTCTTATAAACACTTTATGTTTAAAATGAGAGAATGTCTGTGTTGACAAGATTGCCAGGTACTCTTTAAACTATGGAATTATTCCCTTTCTTCAAATTCAATAGGAAGAGCAGAATGCTCATCAAAGCAAGTAGGAAATTTCATGCACAATTTCTCAGTCATTTTAATGGAAATTCTGTCTTTAACTCCCTTAGCTCTCAATAAGCACATCTCTTAAGAAGATGCTTTAATCTATTTAATTGTTTTTGAAGTTTGATATTTCTTCTTTGAAAATGGTTTTGCTACTCAGTTCTGTTTATTCATTCTGGAGAAGTGGAGCATAGCCATTTTCTTCATGTTTTAAGCAAATGTATTTAAGAAAAAAACCTTCAAAAAGCCAAATTCCTCTGAAGAATAACAAATGTTGAAACTCTAATAAAATGTACTAATAATGTAATTTGTAGCTATATGATTACATGAATATCTATATCAATAATAACAGATTCATTTTATTACAAGCATTAAAAAGTATAGGTTGCTTCCCTTCAAATTGTAAAAATCTGAATGCTATTAATGGGAATTTTTTCACTTCACCAAGACATTGTTTGAATGCATTGATTTCTTTGTATCTCCTTTCATTTGGCAAGTACAGAGGCAGACAGATAAAGAGAACTTCAATTTAGCAGTTCAATTCCTAAATATCTGCAAAAGCCAGAGCTGGATCAAGCCAGAGCCCAGAGCCAAGAACTCAGTGCAACTACACGCTGGGACCAACAGGAACCAAGTACAAGAGCTAACACCTGCTGTCTCCTACCTGGCCTGTTACAGAGGCTGGATTAGTAAGGAAGGCAAGATGTTTTCATTGCATTTACGTGTTTTAAAACATTCCATACACACACACACACACACACACACACACACACACACACACACACACATCATGAGAGAAAGAGAGAGAATATTTTCCATCTGTTAATTCACTCTGCAAATGTCAGGCCAAAACCATGATGCTGGAATTCTGTCCAGGACTCATATGAGATGCCAGAGTCACGAGCTGCAGTTCGACTGCCACACCCAATCAATTATCTCTGAAATCATTTCACTATTTCACCTTAAAAGACCGAATGTTCACCAAAAACAGATAGGAAAGCCTTAAACTTCTCAAGGAAATCAAGAAAGTTTTTTTGCAATATCATCTTCAGCTACAGAGAAAATAATTTTTTGAACAACACAGTCTTTCTCCCTGAAATATTTTTTAAAATAACCCAGTTAATTAAAATGCTTGTTTCCCTTCCTTTTTTTTTTTTACAGTTTCAGTGCTTCTCTCATCTTCATGAATTTTTATATTTTATAAAGAAGAGAAAGAAATCAGAAGACGATGTTAACATGCACTGTCCAGCTGAAAATTAGATGTAAGCCTATACTTCCCACAGGGATCATTGAATCCCTGAAGGAATCTAAAATTTGAATGTTTTAAGTGCTTAAAGTTTCATACGCATGTCACATGCACATAATGATACTATTCCAAAGAGATAATGTTGGCCTGTTTCTGGGAGCATAATTGATTTTTATCTAATTTGTTTCACTAAAAGTAATTAATCATTCCATTAAAATCTAAATCTTCTATTTAAAATAAAAGTTCTGTGTAGGTAGTTATGATAGCTTCTATACACTTGGTAAAGCAGAATTACGGTAGTGGAAAATGCAGCAACTTGGCCCATCTAAGGTTACAATTGGTTGAATAGATCAAAGTAGATAAATGGCATTCACAATTTAATAACAATTAATAGCCAAATGGCACAATTCACTTTTTCTAGTGCTCATTCCTTTGTATCACAAAGCCACCCCAAGTATATAAAATAAATGTAATATGTAACACACTATAATAATAATGTAATGTAACAAATCAGTAGATACAATTATTATTTTTTAAGATTTAAAGTCAGATATACAGAGAGGAGGAGTGACAGAAAGGAAGATCTTTCATCCAACAGCCAGCACTAAGCTGAGCTGAAGTCACAAGTCAGGAGCCTCTTCCGGTCTCCCACACAGGTGCAGGGTCCCATACTTTAGGCCGTCCTCTACTGCTTTCCCAGGTCACAAGCAGGGAGCTGGATGGGAAGTGGGGCTCCCAGGATTAGAACCTGCGCCCATATGGGATCCCAGCACATGCAAGATGAGAACTTTAGACACTAGGCTACTGTGTCCAACAAAATTATTCTAAAAACTGTTCCCCTCTTGTAAAGAAAAAGGAAAAATCAAGGACAAATGAAACAAAAGAAACTAAAAATCTAAAATTACGAAAAATAAAATAACTCTAAATATGTCATAAAACAGAAAAAAAAAAACAAGATTGAAATTGATAGATGAAAGAACCAGGAGCAACTTAGATTTTGGCATCAAGAAACCACTCTTAATTTTAAACATATGAAATAGTAAATGACAATTTTATCACGTTTAAAATATTTATTTATTTATTTCAAAAAGCATAGTTACCAAGAGAGGAAGAGACAGAGATACAGAGAGAGAAAGATCTTCCATCTTGTTCACCCCCAAGATGATCACAATAGCCAGAGCTGAGTCATACTGAAACCAGTAGCCAGGACTTTCATCTGGGTCTCCAACATGGTTAGCAACAGTCCAAACACACAGGCCATCTTTCACTGCCTTTTCCAGGTCATTTGCAAGAAGATGTATTGGAAATGGAGCGTCTGGTACATGCTGGCAATAGCTGTCTTCGCTGAACCACAATAGTCCCTATTTTATATCTTTGAAAGATTATATATGTGCGTTATATTATATATGCATATAATATATATGTGTATAAAATATGTGATAATATAATACATGTATATAATATATACATATATACACACATGTGTGTGTATGTTAATAGAAAAATCTAGGCTTCAGGACTCGTGTCTAGGCCAAAAGATTAAGCCCCTACTTGTGATGCCCATTAACCTTACGTTTTTGAGTTTTTCCTGCTCCATTTCCAATTCAGCTCCCTGCTAGCATGCCTGGAAAAGCAGCAGACGGTGACTTAAATTGTTGAGTTTCTGCAACCATGAGGACGTCCATTTGGAGAACGAACCAGCAAATGAAACATCTCTCTGTACTGCTCTTCTCTCTCCATAACTCTGCACCTCAAATAAAAGAGTCTTTTTAAAAAAGACTAAGCTTTGAAATTGGTTTAATTTATATGCTGTTACTAACATCAAATATAATAATCGATTTTAAAATAATGTATGTTACCAGGAATAAAGAGGATTTTATTTAAATGACAGATTGTTTCATTGATGATATAACTGCTAAAATGTGTAAGCTGAAACTAAGAGAATTACATTCATATGAACATTCTGGAGGCTGAAGAGTGCAAAAACGTTGTGCCAGCATGTCTGCTTAGCTTCTGCTGAGGCATTCCTGGTGCAGTGCAACTGCACTGGCAGTGGACTTCCCAGAGCTAGGCAGAGCTCAGATGCTAGCTTAACGCAACAAAACACATTAAACACAACAAAAATATAATATATATATTATATAAATATTATGTATGTAACACAACACGGCTTTTGAAATTAAACATAACAAAACAAATCATACATTGCCTTCAGGAACAGAAAGCATTTTGTTAATGAATGCCCTGGAGTTGATTTTGATTTCACATACAGTAGACTTGAATCTAAAAAAGCTGGAAACCCAGACATGCCAATGGAGACAAGCAACAAAAGTCCAACAAGTGCCTGCATTGTGTCAAAGCATGAGAAAAGCCAGAAGCTTAGACAGACGGAAGCGATTTTTACAGTATGCATTCTACTCTAGGCAAACACTAAAACCAAAACAAAACCAGCAAAATGTTGCTCTGCTCCAGCATACCTTGGCTGACTGAATGAAAAGTCCTGATTACCTCCAAGAGGCTGATATTGAGACACGGGAATATTCTTGCTCCAATTAGGAAGTCAGACTGACATCACGAGGAACCTGTAACAAGTTCGCACATCCAGCTGTGTCAGTGCCAACCAGACAGAGGGCATTTGCGTCCACACCATCTTTCCCACTGCTTGCTGGGGTGGTGTCTGAGGGTGCCTGCTGAAGAATGAGGAACATCACTGTCACACAGTGTAGCAAAGGCTTTAGACCACAGTGTCTACGGGTTACCCATGAGAAACCAACTCCACATAATCAACAAGCAGTGACAAGGGTCCTCTCCCCGTGGTGCAACAGAAAATAATTCAGAACTTGAACCACTACCAATGTCAATCAGACTTACTAACAATTTCTTATTAATTAAGTAGTTTGACAATAACCCGCTGAAACAGAATTTTATTTTTTAAATTCAGAGTTGAAGCCAGGAATGCTGCCTCCTGTGATATGGACATCTCATGTAGGTTCTAACGCTGGCAGCTCCACATCTGATTCAGCTCTGTGTCAGTGAACCAGGGAGAGCAGTGAAGGATAACCCAAGGATGACCCAAGCTGCTTCTATGCGGCTCTGAGGACATGCTGGGACCCTAGCTTCAGCGTGGCCCAGCCCTGACCTTTGTAGCCACTTGGGGAGTGAACCAAACGAAAGATGAGCTCTCTCTCTCTCTTTGAATCTCTCCTTCTCTCTAGCTCTGCTTTTTATACATTTTTAAGTCTTTAAAAATTGAAGTAGCCCTTCAATAATCAATTATCATGTGAAAATTTCAAAAAATATCTAAAATAATAATTAGTGAAAAAGCTGATTAAGAGAGGCCAGCAATAAGGTGGTGACTAACATGCCCACTTGATACAAAAACTTATTATAATAATGCTTTCAAGAAATAATCACAAATATGCTTCGAATAAATGATAAAAGTGAATATCATCAAATGAAAATTATCAGCAGAAAATGAGAATATGTGATGTTAGCCAAATGGAGATTTTAGAAAACTAGAAATGAGTGGGCTCAACAACCGAACTAATGGAAGATGCAAGTGAAGGACAGGAGGTGGAACAATACAGAAAAGCAGGGAACAAATAAGCCAAAATATATTTTAGGCAGCCATGAAGTTGTAACCTAAGTTTCTGAGTTTTGTATCATTGAAGTCCTGGATGGATAAGACCAAATACTGGGACAGAAAATCACCTTAAAGAATAATAATAATGGAAAACTTACAGAAACACTGCAAAAGAACATCAGATAGAATAAACATTATAGCCGGGCCATGAGAACACATCATGAAGTAGTGACATATTAACACAATAGGACCATTACAGAATGAGAGTAGCTTTTCTGCAGGAGTGGTGGAGGCCAGGAAAAACAAAAGTGTTCACCCTTTTTCAGATGCTGATATTGACAGAAAAGAACTGTCAACCCACAACCGTATTTTCAGCAAAAAGCATTCTTCTATCCTGAAGAAATATCAAGCAGTGTCACACAAGCGAAAACTAGAATTTATCATCAGTAAAACTGATCTAAGAGAAGGGAACAAACTTAAAAATAAATGAAACAAAAATGAATGACAACATAATACTTTAAAGGAAAACAGTACAAGCAAAAATGTCAGCAAATAAAATAGATTTTCTTTATTCAGACATCCTAGGCAATAACATGACTCACTATGTCACAAAGCCTATCCTACCATTTTGTCCTTTTTTATATGTAAAGGAATCACTTAAGGCAATTAATGATGGAATTAATATAAACAGAATCAAAGTAAACAGAAAGAAAGCAGAAAAACAATGATCAAGAAAAGTGTGGTAAATTGTGTATGCATGTTATAATGCTCTGAGCATACACAAAATTATAAAGAATGGAATTAAAAGGTGATACAAGAAATATAAACAGAAATATAATTATGAAACACTTGAAATAACTTTCATGGAGGCAAGAAACATAGAGATTTCAGTGAACAAAAATGAAATTAAAATTTCAACATAGTTTATCAATAATTAACTCAAAATTATCTAAATTTACTAGTTAAAGGACACTTTTGGCAGAGTTAAAGATCATGGCCCACTTGTACTCAACAAGAAATTCACATCAAGCATGAAGATACTTTAAGAAGAAACTTAAATAACAGATAAACATATATCATGTAAGCTAATTATGCAAACTTGAATATAAGAGTGGCCACAGTATCAGACTAAGCAGATTCTATAGCAAGGAAAACCAACAGTGGCAGGGCCATTGTATGACATGAAAACACCAATCTACATTAAAAGGCCTAATACTCCTGTAAGTGTACGCACCATACAAACAGCAGAGCCATAAAATATGTGAAAAGTGATAAAAGAAAATATTTAAATCCACAATTACAATTGGTCACGTCAACATCATTCCCTAAACAATTAACAGAGCAGTTAGGTAAATCATTAAGAGACAAACACAAAGGCTCAGTAATTCCATCAATCAATGAAGCTGATCAACACCTCTGGAATAACCCAAACCAGGAGAACATATGAGTACATTAATTTAAACTACTTACTTAACATATTTTTTAAAGCTTTATATGTTTGAATGTGGAGCGACAGGAAGAGGGCTGACATTCAGACACACACACACACTCACACACACACACACACACACACACACACACACACACACACACACAGAGGTGTATAGAATCAGAAGCAGAAAGACAGAGGGAACTTCTGTTCAAATCATTCGCTTCCCAAATGGTCATAATGTCCATAAGTGGACAGTCTGTGTCTCCTACCTGAACGGCAAGATCTAAACACCTAAAACACAATTAGTCATCAGTAAAACTAATCTAATAGAAGGGCAAATATAATAGACATCCAAGACACAAGAGTAGCAAGCTGAAAAAGATGCCAATGGCTGTGACTTGAAGAAGCAATCAGATACAGAATGTGACATCACAAATTAGTTGTACCTGCTGTACCAAGATGGCCATTGAATTGAAGAACAAATTGCAAGATAGATAATATCCTGGGACATTAAAAATCCACAAAAACCTTAAAACAAAAATGTCATGCACAGATTTCTCTAGAACTAGTAGAACCAAAATATGAAAGAGCAAGAGAAAGATGACATGGAAATCTACAAATGCTTGTAAACAAGACTAAAGATTTCTACATAATCTGTGATTCAAAATAAGTCTCAGGCCAGCATGGTAGCACCACATGCTAATCCTCTGCTCTGTGGCACCATCATTTCATGTAGGTGCTGGTCTATGTCTCAGCTGCTTCCCTTTGAATCCAGCTCTCTGTTTGGGGCCTGGGAAAGCTTGCACCCATTCGAGAGACTCAGAGAAAGCTCCTTGATTCATTATAGGACCAGCTCAGCTCTGGCCATTGCAGCTATTTAGGGAGTGAATCAGTGGATAGAAGACCTTTTCTTTCTGTTTCTCCTCTTTCTGTAAAATCCACCTTTCAAATGAAATGTATCTTTAAAAGTAAATGCAGTCTAAATGAGCTTTAAAAAAAAAAAAAAGAAAACATCTAAATGAAAAGGATGGAAGGAAAAACTCTTTCAGATAAATCAGTGAAAGAAGGAAATGAGAGGCCAGTGACATGGTGCAGAGAGTTAAGCTGCCACAATATATACCCTGACTCTATACTTCTACACTTCCCACCAAGCACCTTCCTATCACACTTGGAAAAGCAGCAGAAAGCATTTCAAATGCATGGCCCCCAGCATCCATTTAGCAGACCTAGAAGAAGCTCCTGGCCCATGGCCTCCCCTTAGTGTTGCAGCCATTTGTAGAGTCCACCAGTGGATGAAAGCTGTGCCTCTCTCCCTATCTCTGTCTTTCAAATAAATAAAATAAATCTTTAAAAAAAGAAGAAGAAGGAGGAAATGGATGGCATAAGTGGGGACATTGGAAAAAGTCAAAAATCCCTAAAGTCAGTTACTGAAACTTTCAATTCAAGCACAAATATTAAAAATAAAACAAAGCCAAAGCTAGCTTGTAATAAGTTAATATGACCAAACATAAGATAGAAAACTGAAAGTGTAAATAATGGAAAACAGAGTGAAATGAAGAATCGATTTTCTTAAAAGACCCTCAACTTGATAAAAGTGATGAAATGCTGATGGATAGATCCATACTGACAGCGTCATCAGGGAGACAAAGTTGACCAGCATTGTAGAAGCCATTGACTGTGCAGACTTCTGAAGTCCCCTCCAAGTTTGCTTTATAGAAACACTGGAACTCACTTCCTATGCATTGGGAACCTAAGAGGAATGTACAGATGGTTGGTAACTAGGCACTTAATGAAGAGATGAAATCTATCAACAAAAAAGAAGTCCTTTCAGCTAATGAAGGCAATGAATTCCTTTAGTATCTTCTTGATAACTGTAGCACATTTTTAAAAATGTGAAGACTTAAGTAACATGATTTATTACCTTCAGGTTCTGGAAATCAGAATCCCAAGATGCATCTCTGCAAGTCTGGGGTATACTGCTTCCGAAGGCTATAGAGTACAGTCCATTCCTGTGTATCCAGCGAACAAAGAGCACCTTCGTATGCTGTCTCATGAGCCCTTCCTGAATTTTCAAACACAAGAATGGAGCATCTACAAATCTTTTCCCTCTGAGTCTCCTGCGTTTCTTTTATTGGAACCTGTTTAATTATATTAGAGCACTTAGTAGCCCAGAATATCATCTCCAACTCAAAATGCTTAAATTAATGATGCTCGCAAAGTCCCTTTGCCAGGTGAGTCGGTGAGGTAACATGCAGATTCTCGTGATGTTTCATGATCTTTGAAGTAGGACATTAAAAAGTTTCCCACAACAATTAAAACTGGAATAAATCAAATATGTGAAAACTATGTGAAATTCATAATTTGCAATACAACGAAGCCATTGCAATTTATTTACTTTCCTCTAATTTGCAAATTATTTGTCACTCAGAACACAAATTACATATTTCTCAACCTGTAATATGAATTTCTAAAACCAACACAAATGAACAAAGCTTTATCTATAACAACAATGCAATCACAGAAACAAAAACATGAAAACAACTTGAATTTCATACAGAATCTCTGACAAATATGATGCACACAAAATGTGAAAATCGCACGTCACACACTCACATATGTACTCCACAGGAATGAAAATTATCCCATATACTGTCTAAGATTGAAGTTTTACTTCAGCCTAAGTTACTGTTTACTGCAAATTTCTGGAGACTATGTCATCATTGTTCACTAGATTAGTTGATTCTTCTAGAATATGTTACCTTTTCAGAAAAATGGGTGCTAAAGATATAGACAAAGGGGTATAGCATATACCTGATAGGTGTAGTGTAGTTAACCAAGGAAAATCTTACAAAATCATGTCACAAGATAAAAATAGCTCATCACAAAATATTTCATTGAAAGGGATATGTATATTTGGGAAATAATAACTCTCATGATTATATTTGACAATGTCTATAAGTGCTCTGATAATGAGAAAAGATATAAATCAGAGAACTATGAAGGTCACGGCTCCTTTGGATATTTTCTGATTGTCATAATCTGTTCATACTGTTGTAAAACAGAATTACACCTTCTCTATATTCCAGGGAATATACCTTTACTTGTTGAACATTATGGTTTATGATGAAGTAAATTTGTGACCATAAAGCTAATTGGAAGTATTTTCTTGTGCAACTTTAAAAAATGAATGGAAAGGAAGAAGAAAGTACAATTATTTTCTTAAAATTGTATCTGAAATACATAAAAATCATTATTGCACAAATCATTACAATTTGAAAACAGATTATCAATTAGAAATAGAAAAGCTCACAAATTATGAACCATTGATATTCATGAAAAACAAATACGGAAGACACAGCTTTTTACATTAGAGGGCAAACTAGCTCTCTGCCTTTTCATGTTTTCCAAGTTTGAACCCCCTTTCACTACGTGTTGCTGTTTGCACTAAGCTGGCCTGGAGTTACCACTTTCTCATCAAATACCTGCTTCTGGGAACATGTAATAATACATGCATATTTAAAATCTGGTTTAAATCTCAATGAGAATATTTCTTTCTTGATGAATTCATGCAAGTATTTATGTCCTCGACAATTTGTGTGTTTCAGACTGGTCTTGTGGTAAAGCTGTCATGTGAAATACCAGCATTCTGTGTGAGCACCAGTTCAAGTCGCAGCTACTCTACTTTCTATCCAGTTTCCTGCTGATGAACTTGGGAAAGCAAGAGCAGATTACTCAAGTGCTTGTGCACCTGATATAGCCAAGGGAGACCCTGTCAAGCCTGTGGCACGTGCCTGTACTATCGTCTGCCTTTGTGATCATTGGAGAGCAAACTAGCAGATGGGAGATTTGTCTCATTCTCTGCGTGTGTGCCTACGAATTTTTCTATCTCAAATAAATACGTAAACTCTTCAAAACTTTTTTATGATTTAAATAATAGTGTGCAAATAGGCTGCAAATACTTTTAAATACAATCAGTTTTATTAAATAGTTCATAAAAAACCACCTCAGAGAGTGTTTCAAATTTCAGGTGTATATGTGCCAATATGCCATTTTGTCCTAATGGGCTACCAGAATCTTTACAGTGAGAGTTCTAAAATCGAGGTTTGCTGGCAAATAGATAAGTTTACTTTAAGAGTTTAGTATCCAAAATATGGATTCTTTTTTCAATTGGGTGCTGCTGTATTTGAGCAACTTGTCAAGTTTCTTGTTTATTGAAGTGTGTATACACGTTGATCTATACATGCTTATAGTAATAGTAAAGATCATGAGGCCAGTAATCTAGTACACCACAAAATTTTAGTCTTTGTTTCATCTTTTGTAAACATTATACTCATAACATACCTATATTTAGAAGTGTATGGGAAAGAAGTATCGATTTATGTTCTGATTATGCATGCTATTGTTTTGTGTTTGTTGTTAGGGATGTGAAATAGTAATTCTGAATACAGAAAAGTTAGTTAGAAATGTCTTGATAACCTGTGTGTGCCCAGAAAATCATAGAATAATAATAAAGTAACCATAGAGGAGTATTTTTTACATGCAATCCAATGCATAACATTTAAATAAAACTGAAACTTCTAAAAAAATTTTGATGAAAACTGAAAGAAAGGTTACAATTGAATCAGAACTCCCCAATTTTAGCATATTCTTTAGGAACAAGGATCCATTGATTTATGAAAAATTCAGAATTACAGAGGGGAAGTGCACGGCCGGGTCTCCCAAGGGTTAACTCCACAGCACAGCTTGTTTCTCAAAGGTGTAACAGGAAGGGCAATCATGGCCTGATACATTTAGCCCGTGGCTTGACTGCAATTTCCCTCCTTCCTGCTTCCCATTTTTGCACGTTCTGACTGCAATTTCCCTCCTTCCTGCTTCCCCTTTTTGCATGTCCTTGGGGGAGCTTAGGTGTTGCTTAACCATTGGGAAGATCCTGGGAGGGGCCAAGCAGACTATATAAGAGAGTTCGACTTTGAATAAAGGCCCTCACTTCACAAGAATGAGTCTCAGTGTGTTGTGTGTGTTGTCTGTCTTGTCTGTCTCATAACCCTATTCCCTCCGCTCGACTCAGGGCTGGAAGTATGTGGCGACGCGGGCATTGCCAACAGGGAAGGAAGGAGACAAAGCAAAGAAAGAAAGAGAGAACAGATACAGAGAGACACAGAGAGAGTTTCCATCTGCTGACCCAAGTGGCAGCAAAGGTCAGGGCTTCAGCAAATGGAAGCCAGGAGTCAAAAGCTTCATTTAAGTATCCTACATGGGAATCAAGGATCCAGACACTGAGGTTGTCTTTCACTACTTTTTCTTGGCCATTACCAGAAAGTTTGATTGGAACTGGATTTGCCAGGATGCCAAAGGTAACCCATTTGCCTTGCTGGTACCAAAAGACACAGCTTTTTCTGCAACACAACACCACCACCTCCTTAACATTTTAAAGATTTATTTATTTTATTGCAAAGTCAGATACACAGAGAAGAGGACAGACAGAGAGGAAGATCTTGGTCTGCTGATTCACTCCCCAAGTGATTGCAATAGCCAGAACTGAGCTGATCCAAAATCAGGAACCAGGAGCCTCCAGCAGGTCTCCCATGTGGGTGCAGGGTCCCAAGGCTTCAGGCAGTCCTCAGTTGCTCTCCCAAGCCACACGCAGGGAGCTGGGTAGGAAGTGGGGACGCTGGAACATGAACTGATGCCCATTTGGGATCCCAGTGTGTGCAAGACGAGAATATTAGCCAGTAGGCTACTGTGCCAAGCCCCTTACCTTACTGTTAATGTGACTGCAGAATTGGGCAGAACAGAGTCACAGGTAGAACATTGTTCCCTTTCTCTGGTTAGAAAAAGACTGTTCTACATTGTTAAATTTTCTCATGGAGAAAAATAACAATAAGTGCCAGCATGATGACATAGCACGGTAAGCTTGTGCTTGCGCCACAAGCATCTCATTATGGTTATTCTAGTCCTGATGGATATATTTATGATAATACCCCCTGCTAATATCTGTGAAAGTAATGGAAAGTGTCCCAAGGCCTTGGTCCCTTGCACCCATTCAGGAAATCCAGAAGAAGCTCCTGGCTCCAGGTTTTGGACCATGTCAGCTCTGGTTATTGAGGTCATTTGTGATATGAGTTAATTGATGGAGAACCTCTCTCTCTGTATCTCATTCTCTGTGTCTCTGTAACTGTGTCTCTCAAGTTAAAATATCTATTTTTTTTAAAAAAAAAGTTTAAATAACAAGAATTAAGTCTTTTAACATGCACAAAAATGCATAATGGATTCAGATTGCAAGTACCTTATAATTTTTATATTAAAATTTTTATATCTTAAGGTGATAAATGTCCTCTGCGTATCTACAAAGGCTTATTGTCCAGTTACTCTGAACAACAAAGCATTCCTTGAGAACAAAGCATTCCTCATTTTCTACACAAGATTGACAGTTGTCTTTTCTCTTGCGTAAATGCCTGATAACTTACTTCTAATTACCACATACTCCATTTTCATGAATAGTTTTTATTTATTTTATTATGTGTTCTTATTTTTTTAAGATTTATCTATTTTTGTTGGAAAGGCAAATTTATAGACAGGAGAGACAAAGAGTTTCCGTCTTTTGGTTACTCCCCTAGTAGCCACAATAGCTGGAGTTGAGCCAATCTGAAACAAGGATCCAGGAGCTTCTTCTGGGACTCCCAGGTAGATGCCCAGTCCCAAGGCCTTGGGCCATCCTTGGGCCACAAGCAAGGATCTGGATGGGAATTGGAGCAGGTGCAAAGCAAGGATTTAGTCATTGACATGGCATACCAGGCCCTTGAATTGTTATAAATAAATAAATAAACAAATCTTTGGACCTGAGTCATGGCCTAGTGGCTAAATCCTCATCTGGCATGCACCAGGGTCCCACGTGGGTGCCTGTTCATATCCTGGCTGCTCTACTTCCTATCTGGCTCCATGCTTTATGGCCTTGGGATCCTGTACCCACTTGGCATACCTGGAGGAAGCTCCTGGCTCCTGGCTTTGGATCGGCTCAACTCTTGCCATTGTGGCCACTTGGGGAATGAACCAGCAGATTATCAAATCCATCTTGCCAGGGCTAGGGGGCAGAGATGGAAGGAGCGCCATTGTTGACACATAGGGAAAAGTAGAGAATAACAGTAATTCATAATTTTTAAAAATATATAATTATTATATAGTAAAACAAAAAAGAGCCTCTCAGTTATAATAACAACTTCAGCAGCAAGTGATTTTAAACCTCTGGCCATCACATTGTTTGGTTGCCATGGTTAGGATTTTCTCTAGTTTATTACAAATGCTTTAGCTTTGTGATGGTCATCCATAAATATTTTAGAGGTATGCACCAGAACTACCCTCAAACTCAAACTTTTTTTCACGTTATAAGAAACACATCCACAGCTGAGGGGTTAGACACTGAGGACAGATGTTTTGGGTTTGATTCTGAGCACAATCATTTATTCATTCTGTACTGGGAATGTGATACTTAGTTTATATCTCTTTTGTTTAAGTTGCAAGTACTAACAAAAAGATACATAGACACGTGTTAACCCAGCACCATTGTGATTTTGCATATATGAATATATTCAAGCATATAATATAACAGCATATTTTGCAATTTTGAATATGGTAGTATAAAGTGGAAACCTTGACTTGAATTTCAGTGAGATTAAGGGTATAACATTTGTGTCTTGCTCTTTATCTACACACTTGGTTACATTTTTATAAATAAAAATCTGCTACATTATAAAGTATTCATTTACTTATACAGCAAAGTAAATAAAACGTGTGTGCAAAAAATAGCTTTAGTCAGGAGAGAGAAAACTTGAGATTCCCTTATTATTGGCACCAGAGAGTCCAGGTACCTTATCAAATTAGAATCATCTAAGAGTAAAATATATGTGCTTTTAGTAATCACTACAGGTGGCCAAGTGTGAATTGGGGTTGTTCCAGGGAAATTAGAGAGAATTGCTACCTTGTTCAAAACTCTGGAAAGAGCAATAAATTAAAGCATCACTTTTTCTTGTTCTAAGAAAAAAAAAATTTTTTTTAAATGATGTAGACTTTTATTTGTGGTGAAATGATGTCATCTGTGCTGCCAATAAAACAGTCTAGTCTAGTAATGCACCAAACGTTGGCTTGTTTTCGTGTTCATTTCTTTATATCCATAAGGCTCTGTACTTCAGTTTTTCTGAGGTTCCAGGTGCCGCCAAGACATAGCCGCCGGGATTTAGTGTAGATCACATTGTTGGAGGCGTTTGTTCAGCTGTCTGCTGAATCCTCTGAAACTAATGCTCAGTCTCTATTAATGTCTCCGTCCCAGGAAACCTCAGCCTATTCTCTCCTATAATTAATCTTGCAGGTACCGCCTTGACATTATTGGTTCACCAACAGAGCAGAACTGCCTCGGCCATCAATAATGATTCAACACATTAGAATGAGGCCTGTGTATGGGCCACCGAGGTAGCCAAATATGCACAATCTCCTGCATTGCTCTCCAGTTGAAGGGAAACTCTGCAACTGAAACTAGTTGTTTTGGTGGCTCAATAATTTGTAATAGAGGGGTCTTGGTGTTACTAATTGTTTTGCTTTATGCTTTTCTCCAAATGTAGCCACTGCTTGGCACAATGGGAGTGATTGTCTGTTTACTGAATCTTAATATTGAGGCTGTTACAAATTGTCTTTCACAGATGGTGGGAGCTTTTCAGATCGAGAGAGGCAGGGAATTTATTACTCAATATTTCTGTATTACTGATTGGGACGTGAGAAGCATAGGCAATCTGTGCCACTGCAGGGTTTGCAGCATGGTTTTTTTTTTTCCCACTAAAATTATGGCTGGCACTAGACGTTTTTCTCATTTTGTATAGATAGCAGCTGTGTAATTTCAAGCAGAATGTTTGCTTTGATCCCCCTTCCTTTAATTGAAATCCGCAATTATGAGATTTGTTTCTTTTATGTTTGTGAGTTTATTGGTTTAATCTACAAAATGTGCTGTCTGGCTGTCTTACACAGTTAAAGGCTACAGCACAGTTGGGACTTAAATGACAAACATCGTAGAGAGGGGCTTTATTTTGTTTTCTGTTACAGTCAGCTGTACAAAGAAGCCACGAGATACCCTTTCCCTCATATGAAAAGGCAAGATGATAACTGAGTAAAGCATCATTTTGCAGAATCTAAAGCTGTGTGTTGCTAGGACAGATAACTGCATACATAATTAGGCTGAATTTTAAAACTACATGAGTGTACATGTGCAACTGCACATGTATGTGAGACATGTTCTTGCATCGAAAGGGGAAAGCACGTGATGGGGGAGCATCTTCCGCTTTATAGGAGCTAATATCATTTAGGTGGATTCAGCTATTTCAGCACACTTCAGCAGAAATAATCTGAAAAGAGTATCAGCTCTTTTGGGAACAAGAGAGCTAGTTTCACAACAAATGATTGTGATGATTATAAATTAATATGTTCTACCAAAGGGAACAAGCAATAGTTTTCACAACCTGTGAATTCCCGCATCTTTGAAGTTATTTTGATCAGTCTAAAAAGAGAAAGAAAATATCAAATGGAGGGGAATGAAATGTTATATCCAAGATTCAGTTCTTGCATGACAATCTGTCAGGAAATGTAACAGTATACGTTAAAACACTCTTTTTAGTAGTTATGTGGACTTGAAGGGATAAAATATAGAAACTTTTACTTAGCAAATCAATGATGTGCCTGTAAAAAGCAAATCCCCTGGTAAGTGGCATTAGGATTATCAGTTTGTGACAGAATTAAACTTCCAGTGTAGTACCCAGTCAACTGAATTGTTCAACAACTTTGGAATGATTCAGACATTTCAATGTTCTTGAGTTAGCAATTAATTTAGACTCTTCCAATGTTCATTGTTAAACAAACTAAAGAGGTGTTCATACGAATATTTTAAATTAGTCCAGAACTGCACATCATAAATTCTGTCTGTTATTCAGTCTGTGGTCCTTCATTACTAATATTATGAGCTCTAACAGCAAACAATTATACTACGTATTTAACTCTATATCCGTGTGAGCTACATATCAAAAGTTCAGAAGATGTTTGGTATTTCCTCCCATCCTGAAACTGTATTTAGTTCATAATAATGCAATCATAATAAAATCACCATGGCCAACATACCCACTCCCACAATGCAACTGATAACATGGTATTCTGAAATTTCCCAAAGAGGGTAAGAAAATGGATACATTCATACAAATCCCTAAATCTTATCCTTTTGAGTAGTTAGTTAAGCCGCTTCAGAAAGAGTCAGTCTGATCATCCGCATTCTCCTCACTGAATATGGATCGTTCTCTTCCAAGTTTGATTGCATTTATTCCTGAGTGTAAACTTTCATTTTGAATTAATCTTGCTTCTCCTGTTGCCTTTACGGATATCTCTTCCTTAGCTTGTATGCTTTCTGTCTGCAAAGAGAAAAGAACCTGAATCCTCAAGTCTGTGCAGAACACACCCCCGGAGCTCATAAGTAGCAATACTCCATACATTGGTTTGCTCACACTACTAGAAAAAAAAAAAATGAATCTTTTGTTTCCAACCAGGGTTCCTGGAGTAGGAAGCTTCCATTCACTCCACCAGGGAGCTTTAGCATCTCCCTCTCCTTTCACTTCTTCCTCCAAAGATAGTGCCTGTGCTGGAAAATTCATGCAAGAATCAGTTTTGGGATCATCTCAGATGAAGTTTCTTTGGCGATCCCTCCAACTGAACTGCTGATCTCAGAACCCCAACCATGAAGAGACTATGTCAGCCAGTGGATTCTGAATAGGTTTCATCGCAATTGGAACGGCGAGATTGGCAGCAATTCAGAACTGTTGAATTAACAAAACTGCTTGAGCAGGACCCTCAGAGCGTGCCTCACATCGCGACCTGGAATGGGTGGGAGACTGGGTGAGGCATTTCCCTTTGTTTCTCCCCTGACCCAGATACAGGGAAAAAAAATGACATTATTGTGGAAACAATAATATTGCCCACTTTCCTGTAGCTCTTGATCCTTTGTACCCTGATCAACTAAGTAAGATCATTTTAAAAAAGTAAAAGTAAAAAAAAAAAAAAAGAAGAAGTGGAGCAGGCAAGACACATCTTTGTGTTTATCTGAGATGCCTGTGTCTCAGATGGCAGCTTAACCAGCTATACCACAATGACAGTTCTAGTATGTAAACCACCTAAAAACTGACAAATCAATGTATATTTACATCATTTAGTATTGAATGAGTAAAAATCAAATGTTTGATAAATAAATGCAGATACCAAAAACATGGGCACCTTTATTGCTCGTGAACATGAAGCCTACACTATGGAATGATAACTCTCCAAATGAAAAACTTCATTATGGTAATTGAACTGAACTCAGCTTGGGTCTCCACATCACAGGGGCCAGAGTGTTCACTGGTAGATTCACTATCATGGGGAACACATTTAAAATAAACTGAGAAAAGATTGTGGCAAAAGAGGCAGCAGTGGGGATGTGTGCTATGAGACAGCATTTTCAGGGGTCGCTTGCAACACTCTCCTGCCAAATCACAGTGCTGGCTTGAGCCCTGGCTTTCACTTCTTCTGACCTAGCATCCTCCAAGTGAATCCCGAGAGGCAAAAAAAAGGATAGCTCAATGAAGATATTGTGCCTTTCTATTTGTGTGGGAGAAGTAAGTGGGATTCCTGGATCTTGGCTTCACAGGGTCCAGGCCTGGATGTTCATGACATTTGGGAATTGAATCAGTAGATTAAAAATAAAACAACAAAATCCCGCAAATCTCTTACCCCTTTCAAGTAGATGAAAAATAAATAAAATGAACTTTAGAAAAATGCCAGTAAGTGGGATACATATTCAGACCTTTTTTCTCAATACCATCAATCCAACCAACCTACTATCCAGCCCACACATGTACTGGCAGGTGCCTTTCTGTCTAGCCACCCCTGCCCCTATCCTGGTTTTCTTGCTCTCCAGTGGGAGTGGTTACCCACGAGGAAGGTGCCCACTATCTCCCTACTAGGTCACTCCAACTTCTGGATTATGCATTCTCCAGGTGGTTCTGCCATTTAACTTAACAGAATTGGTCCCCAGTGCCAGCCTCTATCATCTGATGCTGCGGCAAAGTCCAACCAACCCTCACCCACTCTAGGTTTTGCTAGCACCAGTCAGAGCAATCAGCCCAATCTGGCCCTTCCTCAATCTAGCTCACATGAGGCCCACAGGTATTGTAGCCCTGTCTGGTCTGGTCTGTCCCCATCCCAACTCATGCTCTCAAGTGAAAATGGTTGTCCAGCAGGGGAACCCACATTCCCTTGCCAGCTTTGCCTCCTCTTCCCCCTCTCGGTTCTCACTTGTGTTGTTTGGGCGCTGCAACCACATCTGGTACAGCTCACTTCGCCTTGGCATTCCTTAATGTGCACTGGTATGTGTTGCGACCTAAACTGGCCTGAACCACACTCTATGCTGGTGCTCGGATTCGCCAGTGGTTGATGTGAACAGGTTCAGCCTGGTCTGCCCACCACCTATGCCATATGTATGATTGTGGGTATCTTCCTCTGGCCTGGTCTGGGTTGCTCCATATCCCGGTTCTTGTGCTCACCTGTAGGGTCTGTATCCCGACAGAAGAGTTTCCCAGACTCCTCCTTCAGAACCTCTCCCTATGCCAGGTCTTGTGCGTACTGGTGGTTCCATGGGCCAGCCCTCATTGCTGGCCTTCATTCCATTCCAGTTCTTGGTATTGGCTGTTTTACCCCAGCTAAGGCTTGTCCATACCCGGACACTGTTCACACATGGCTCAGTAGGGGCAGAGACCCAGCCTAGTCCATCCTACATTGACCCAGGTTCTCCAGAGTGCCAGATGGTGCTGGTGTCTAGCCCAGTTTAGCGCGCCCAGCCCCAGTCCACAATTGTGCCTAGAGAAATTGCAGCCATATCCAGACCAGAAAGCAGTCTCCGCTCCAGCTCCCGCACCCTCCCGTGGGAATCCCAACCCAGCAAAGGTGTACTCTCACAGCTCTCCAATCAATTCTATTCCCAGCCCTAGACTGTGCACGTGCCAGTGGGTGCTCTGACCCAGTTGGCTTAACCCATCTCCTGTCTCAGTCTTTGCCTTCAAAGCTGTTCCATAGTATCCCTGCCTCATAAAGACCAGTTGAGATAAGAGTCTAGGTCAGAATGAAATGTTCTCCATCCTGATTTCTTCCTTTTTTGTGAGTTGAAGTTTGCTTGGCCCTGCCTGGTGTGCCCCCTCTAGTTGCAGCTCAACCCACTCTACTTTCTATTTTAGGATGCACCTTTGGGTGGTGCTGCCTTGACCTGCCCAGATTGCCATTGGTTCCTTTACCTATAAGTGATGGCAGGTGCCATGGTCACTCCTAGCTTAGCCCATCGCCACTCCAGCTTGTGTGTTAACCTGTGGGACTTATATTTCCACAGGGTTGGACCCACAATTCCCACACAGAGTTTACCCCCAGACCAAGTTCTCTCATGTGCTTCTTAGTGTCTTGACCCTGCCAAATGTGACCAGTCCACTATTGCACAACCCAGTCAAGTAATGGTGCCCTGAAAGACAGGCCCCATCCATAGCTTTGGTGTGGACTGGTCTGTGGAAGTCAGGGATGCTCTATGCTAACAGCCCATCTCAGGAGTCCTAATTTGGCTGGTGAATAAGTCTGGCCCAAATAGATCTTATGGACACTCCCCTCCAAACCATCAGGTCTCAGTCCCCACGCTTGCCAGAAAGTTTCATGACCCTGTTACTGCGATTCACCCAGAATCCATCTCTTACCTACACTATGGCTGGCCTTATTCATGATGTCCCCAAGCAGCAATTTCATATCCTAAAACCCCAGAGCTCACTGCTGGGGCGTCAGCAGACAGAGCCTGGAGCCATTTGGTGCACCATCCATCCAAATCCAAGGAATCAGTCACTGCCTTTTGGCTGGCTTTGGCCTGAGTCCCCAGCCTTGGCTCTGGCCCAGCAGGGACACCGCCCTACAGCTGCCACACCGCAGGAGGCTGCAAGCCACCCCCAACCCCAAGGCCCGGACACCTCGGACACCTCCCGGACTTGTTCTGCCACAAGGGCAAACCTGCTGCACTTCTGATTCAGCTTCATGCTGTGGAGCTGAGATTAGCAAGAGAAGATGGTACCAGTGCTTGGGCTTCTTCTACATACATGAAACAGGACAAGACTCATGGCTCCAAGCTTTGGCTTGGCTGAGTGATGCTACTGCAGTCTTCTCTAGAGTGAACCAGAGGATAAAAGAGCCCTCTCTCTGTTTCTCTCATGCCTGCTTCCCCGTGTGTGTGTGTGTGTGCACATGCATGCATACCTCTCTAATTCTCTGACTTTCAAAGTAAAAAAATAAATCTTTAAAAATTTGGACAAATCTTAAAGTAATAATGAACATTTGAACAAGAAATACCTTGTCCGATATTTTTCATTTTTAAAGCTAAGTCATTTATTTCATTTACTTGTACTATGTTTTGCTTATATTTACACAGTTGTCAGAATCTGTGATTATTGCCATTTTTTTTCTATCAGGTTCATGCTTCATGTTCCCAAGTAAGGAGCTCCTAGAACAGTGTGTAAAGCAGAGGTAAACTCTAGAGAGGAGTGAAAGTAAAGGTGAAGAACAAGACTCCAACAAAGACAGTGATGAGAGGGATCCTGGAACAACTGAGTTATTTGGGGACAAAACATCATGAGGAAATTTTCATTTAGAAACTGGACTCTTTTACATTACACGATTTTTGACATACATATTTTAACATATCAGTGCAAATTATTAGAAGTCACAATTTACAAGTCTGGCCACAAATACCAATAGTATCTGTCCTATGTCTGCAAAGGAATTCTGATCTCCATGTTAAAAGGTAGAACCTTCCCAATTTCTAGATGCAGATGGGCTTTACCAATTATTTCTTACAAATAATTAAGGAATAAATGAAGCCATTTGAGTGAAATTCTTAGAAGAACAACAAATAGCTGGTTCCAAATTGTTTTCATCATATGATCTTCATAATGAAATCAGACTGGGATACTGCTAATTTAATGTCTGTTAAGAACACACAAAAAAAATCTCAAGTAAAATACTAGTAAGACATATCTAATAATGTACAAAAGTGCTAAAATGTGAAAATAGATACATTCCTTTTTTTGTTAGAAACACAGAATCAGAGCAATATGGAATGGAATGACACCCACCCTCTGGTTCGTTCCCCAAAAGGTTGCAACAGCCAGAGCTGCTTTGGCTAAATCTGGGAGCCCAGAGTTTCTTCGAGGACTCCCATGTGTATTCAGAGGCTCACGAACTTGGACTTCACATGCTAACTTTCCAGGGAATTAGCAGGGAGCTGGATAAGAAGAAGAACCACCAGGACTGGAATTGGCTCCCATAATGAAGCAAGCACCTCAAGTAAGGCTTAGTGTGCTATACCACAGCACTGGCCCCTTACAAATGCTCTTAAACTAGAAGTTTTACAATCAGTTTAGCATTGATATCAAACTAATGCAACTGACATTAAAGAATGAGTTGGAAAGATTTGAACTTGCAAATAAATCAGAAAAAAAAATGACTTTCAGAAGTTCTTGGTCTACCCACCATAGAAAAATAGTTAATCAGAAATTTTATAAAAGTGGGCAATGCATTGCATTGAGCTTCCACTAGAGATATTTGGGTGCCTGCTTTAAGTTTCTACTGTTTGCTTCTAACCAAATTTTCTGGAAATGTAAGTGATATTCCACAGGAGACAGAGTTGTAGTTTCCTGGCTTTGGCCTACCCTGGCTGTTGCAAGCATTTAAGAATCAAACAAGGAGATAATTCTCTCTCTCTCTCTCTTTCTCTCTCTCTCTCTCTCTCTCTCTCTCTCTCTCTCTCTGTTACTCTGTCATTCAAATAAATAAATCTTGTTTTAAAGGAATGAACACTGGGCCCAATATGGTAATCTAGCAGCTAAAATCCTCGCCTTGTACATGTTGGGATCCAATACGGGGGTGGTTTGTGTCCTGGCAGCCCTGCTTCCATTATACTGCAGGTAAGAACAAGGATGTTTATTGCTACCATTGGCCCTGGACTCTGCCATTCATGCACAGTGTAATAAACAGGACAAGTAAACTTGTGAAAATTAGCTTATAAGTGAACAAATGCTAGCAAGCTAGGTAGCTCATAGATAAACTGCTGTCAGAATAAAGAAATATTTTCATATGATTCAGTCACATTCAAAGAAAACATATTGAAGTGACTATAAACTATTTTTATTAAAAAGAATCAACATGTAGTTATTATATAAAGTATACACAATGATGGACAGAATACAGCTAATTCAAAAATTATCAGATCAGAGAATAATGTGCTCCTAGGTAAATTGTGGGAGAAGCAATTTGGGAGCAACACTGAGGAAGCCTGAGCAATTTTAGATGCCATCAATAGACACAATTATGAGAATTTGGTTGAGCATTTCCAATGTAACAGTCAGGTTAGGAAAAACAATGTAGCTAGATAGATAGCTAGCTAGCTAGATAGATAGATAAACAATAGTAAAATCTCACATAATCCCTTACGGTATAGCATGGAGAGTGCAGGATCCCACATATGTCCTGATTCATTTCCCAGGGGTTTTTCTTCTACCCCAGCCCCCTGCTAATGGCCTGGAAAACACAACATTCAGGTTGGAGCCTTGGAAGGCACTTCTGGCTTGGACCTTGCTCACGCCATCTTTGCTGACACGTGTGAAGGGAACCACAAACAGAAGATATCTCTTCTCACTCTTCTCTCTGTAATTCTGATTTTCAAATAAATTATTTTTTAAAAGGCATTCACATAGGCCCTCTCTATTACACAAAGTGCAAAAAAAATGTGTTTCTTGCTTATGCAAATGTCAAACATTTATTGTAATCTCTTTGAATGTCAATTTTTCTTCATCAACTATATACTTTCTGGTTTTCTGATAAGTATACTATACAAATTTGAAGTCATATTTCACAATTTACAATACATATCAAAGTTTCTACATCTCTAGGTACGCTATAATGTAATGTTAGTATATCTACTGCTTAAAGTTGGAAAGATTAAATGTTTTACGACAATCACCATGGAATGATAAACACAAAATCAATTTTAAGTGAATTGTTGATACAAATATAAAATAAAACTGAATCTCTAATACTTCTTTAGACTTACATGAGGACGCATCACAAAATTTTTAACAAGGGGCCCAGTGTGACGGCTCGGTGCCTAAATCTTCTCTTACAAGCACTGGGATCCAAAATAGCCGCCGGTTTTAACCCCGGTTGCTCTACTTCCCAACCAGCTCCCTGCTTGTGGCCTGGGAAAGCAGCAAAGGATGTTCCAAAGCCTTAGGACCCTGCACCTGCATAGGAGACACGGAAGAAGCTCATGACTCCTGACTTCAGATTGACTCAGTTCCTACCATTGTGGTCAGTTGGAGAGTAAACCAGTTGATGGAAGATCTTTGTCTCTCCTTCTCTCATAAATCTGCTTTTCCAATAAAAAATAAATAAAACTTAAACAAGATAAGAATTAATATATTAAATGGCATTTACACCAAGGCCTTTCAAAAAAGAATGTTTCAGAAGAATATTCATGTGAATAATGAATTGGTGAAAAATATTTGCAATGGGGTCTGGTGCGGTTCCCTACCAGTTAAAGTCCTCTGCTTGCATGGGCCAGGATACCATGTGCTCACCAGTTCATGTCCTGGTAGCCCCACTTCCCATCCAACGTTCTGCTTGTGGCCTGGGAAAGCAATCAAGTATGGCCCAAAGCCATGTGACCCTGAACCAGCGCAGGAGACCCTGAAGAGGCTCCTGGCTTCAGATCAGCTCAGTCCCAGCCACTGTGGCCACTTGGGGAGTGACTGAATGGATTGAATATCTTCTGTCTCTCTTCCTCTCTGTATATCTGACTTTCAAGTAAAAAAACAAATAAAATATTTTAAAAATAAGAAATTGCCATGAATATAATTAGAGAATAATATGATCATGTTAGAATAATTTCTTTGAATTTCAGACAAATTTACATTGAAGGTCAAATTTTCTATCTTTTGGACATTTAGGGAGAGCTCTTTTTTGAACAGCTCCTTGAGCTCTGGTGAAAGTAGATCAAATGCAAGAGTGAAGATTAAATCATATAATGAGCCGTTAACTCAGTAACTTTTAATGACCGTAAAAAAGGGCTATGTCAAAGTTTGAAGAATAACCTCATTGATGATCATAAAAGTCGATTTTATGTGTTGTAAATCTCATGGGAGCTGTGAAGTCCACGTCCCCCCTTCCATCTCTGGTGTCCTTTCTGAGGAGTGAGGTTGGCACTGCTTGCCTCAGTTAAGCAAGAACATGAACCCAAGCTCGGTGACGCATAGATGTTGATTAAATATTCTACTATTAAAAATGTATTCACTGAGAAACATTTCCCAAAGTTATGTGTTCTTTAAAAATACCCTGTTTCACAATACATTTTCAGTATAATGTTCAGTTTAGTTTCATATGCAATCAAACGTTAGTTGATTTCACCAAAAATGCGGGAAGTGACAACTCCACATAGTCATTGAGATGCTCAGTATGTGTGCAAACTTCTGGATATAAGCAATTTAGTCAATTAAAGGAAAAATAGGACTTGTTTACTATAACTAATAGCTGACACTTCAATTTCCGTGTGTCAGCACTGTTGGTGAAATTAAGCTGGCAAAAATGCATAAATGTCTAACATGTAAAATTCATAATTTGAACTCTTTGTCAACTTTTTTCTGTTAAATAAAAACATTCCATTTACTAGATGAGAAGGGCAACTCTCCAGCAGTTTAAAAGAGCATATCCTAGACTGTGAGAGAAAGCTGCTTTTTGGCTATTACTTCTCATAAAATCTTTTTAACTGCTGTTTATTATAGCTACTATTTATGATAATGCTGCTGTATGCATTATTACAATCCTGTATTTTCAGTAGAATGTCCAATAAATGCATTTTTAAATGCGTTCTTCTCTAACTGCTTGAGATAAAATGTTGCTGTCATTTTACTGAACGGCACAGCACATAAACATGGAAATAACAAATGTTCTAAACTTCCTAAAGCACTGAACGGTTAGGAGTTAATCTGTATCATCACAACCTCTTTCATAACAAGATTTGTAATGAGTCAGATTCATCTGTTATATTTTGATGGCAAAGTGGATCATTTCTTAAAGAGATCTATCAGCACATAGAGCAGTATGCATTTGCTCTGTCCTCTAAAGCTCTGAAAAGAGAGAATGAAACCTTTCAGTTTAGCACAGAGCGTTACTCTTTATCTACCTTGGTTTCATTCCAGATCAGAGATTCATCATTTAAGCTAGATATAGGTGCACGAAATGGAAAAGGGGAATGATTCTAAAATTAATGTTACAAGGTTATGCCCGTTCCTGTGAAGCTAAAGCAATTTCCTTAATCAGCATACATCCTGCTTTTATTGCTGCAAGATAGAACAACCTGGAAGCCCTAAGAAATAACGCTGTTTATTATGTTTCAGAATAAAAATACAGTCCTAAGGTTTTCTTGAATGTTTCAAATATGTTAGCATTATATACAAAAAGTGCTACACAGTGCAATATTTTTAGTGTTTTGTCTGCTTGGGGTATTGATTTTCTTGAAATATAAAACAACTTCTACATGATTTTCAGATAAAAGAATTATATGAATTTTCAGTAATCTAATATACCTCATTCTGCATTTTCAAAAATTCCCATAGAGTTCATACAGACATGAAGTTATTAGTCTTTCTATGGAGTTACATACTTTTTTAAGGAACTCTTTTTTTAGAGATTTCTTAGTATCACCTATTATGATCATTAACCTTCCAAATATTCAAATTCACTCCTTCTATGTACTTACTAGGGAATTGATTGAATTTCCTCAGTCCCTTTGAGATTAAGCTTGGCCACACTATTGCCTTGGGAAATGAAATGGGAATGGATAATAGGCAGGTGCTCTAACTGTTCCTCTTTCCTTTTCTCGTTTCTCAAAAAATGAAGAAATGTGTATTGAAAGGAAACCCATATCAGTTTGAATTTTTATCTGTTTATTAAGAACTCAGCATATACATGAAGTGTGAAGCAGAAGTAAGTATTTGCTCTGTCAGGTCTGGGAGGATTTAGAGGGAAGATGGGTTAATCCTGCAGTGGGTTACCTAGATTATCCCATATGCTTATTTATGTTTTGCATTGCTAATACAATAAAGATGCACTTCTCTAAATCACATTTTATAATAACTCTAGTTTAAATAATATCAATTCAGCCCAATAGTATTTAATAACAACAAAATGCAGCATAAAATGCATGGTTCAGAGTTAATAGAACGTAAGACATGAATACTTCTTAGAATGTGGCAGCATAGTACCTGGGTCTCAGCAAGTAGACATTTTTTTATTGCATTTAATTTTATAACAACATTTCATAGGCTCTGATGTTCCCCCTTGCCCTCCCCTTGCCCTGCCCCCCCCCCATGGTGGATTGCTCCACCTTATTGCAGTATTACAGTTCAAATCTAGTCTTGTTTCTTTCAATGCAAGCAAGTGCCTTGCGTAGTGTCACAAAACTGTAGGAGTCGAGGACCTTTTTACCCAATTTTCAAACAGTCTTTTGTTCTCTGGTGTCCAAGACTACAGATAAAGTACTGAAAACCACAAATTAAGATTTGGTGCAATCTATTGACAGTTGTTAGAAAGAACATCTAATAAACTGGAAATATGAAAAAAAAACCTCAAACATAAGAAAAGATGATATCAAATTTGAAGCTATTATAAAGAGGAGCAAATGGTACTCAATGTCTGAATAAATATACTTGGGAAATCTAACAGTAAAACAGGTACGGTTCTAGAGTTATTCAAAGGATTTGATAATATAACAGTAAAACAGGTACGGTTCTAGAGTTATTCAAAGGATTTGATAATATAACAGTAAAACAGGTATGGTTCTAGAGTTATTCAAAGGATTTGATTAAGCTTTGTGTGAATTAAGGTTGCTATCTTTCTCAAGAGCCAGAAACTAAAATTAACTCTTTGGAAATCCACGCTTATAATTGAACATTGGTTATGTTGATATAAATGACTAAATCTTTATATTGACTTTCTTTTCAGGCAAGTTATGTCCATGTAAATTATGAAACAACCATAGTATTTGTTGTGTAATTGTGAAATGGCAAAATTTATATAACCAGGTAGAGGAAAACGCTCATGAAAAGAAATAATATAAACAGTTGTATTTACAAGAAAAGAATGGATTGCTTTTCTAGACTGTACACAGCATCAAGGAATTAGAAAATGGTTATATGAAATTTCATCATAATTATTTCTTTTTCAAGTTCAATTGCCTATTTACATTTCTTTTAAGTTTACCAGAAACATTCTTTAAAAGATGTATTCATTTTTATTGAAAGGCAGATTTACAGAGAGAAAATATATGGAGAGAAAGATCTTTCCACTGCTGGTTCAGTCCCCCAAGTGACCACAACAGCCAGAGCTGAGTTGATTCAAAGCCAGGAGCCTCTTCCAAGCCTCCCATGCAGGTGCAAGCTCTGCAGGCTTCTGAGCCATCCCCGACTGCTTTCCCAGGACACCAGCAGGGAATTGGAAAGGAAATGAAGAAGACTGGACATGAACTAACACCCATATGGGATCCCAGCACATACTCGGCGAAGATTGAAACTCTAAGCCATCGCCCCATGGCACCGGAAATATTCAATTTAACAAATATCATTGCTCCATGCTTCATATAACTCATATTTATGCTAACATTTTTCTCCTGTTAAAGGTCAAATGTTCTTTATTTGCACTCCCACATATTGTGATCATGTTATAGCTAATCCTTTTTTTCTATGTCATGTCAATATTCAATCTTTCCACTGGAGATTTTGGAGCTTGACTGAACCTTTTCTTAGCCCATGTTGTTCTGTCGTCATAGTTACTTCTACAGCATACAAAAAGAAAAAAAAAACTAGTTCCTATGTCCCTGAATTCTTTAATCTCAGAAATGTAGATAGACAACTCTGCTGTTATACAGTTTATCATAGCATGCCATGATCCTTAACCCTTGAGAGCTATTCCAATTGTTTGATCAGAAAATCAAACATTTTCCTCTAAAACAATGTTGCCTCCTTCTCCAGTTCTGTTACACTGGTTTGCTCATTGAATATTCTGTATGTATAGATGTTTTCTCTATTTTGTGCTACAGGTGTGTTATCTTCGTTTGATTATTTCTCTGATATGGGGTCCATGATTGCTTAAATGATTCCCCTGGTAAACTTAAAATCACTGCTTCTAATTTACAACTGGTGCAATTCCATATCTGGATTATTATTACTGATATTGATTCTCTATGGGAACCCCAATTGAAAATAAAATGTCGAGAAATACAAATCACTGGCCTTACAGCAGTATGCAGTTATTACTACCTCCCTTACATGGTTTCCTGCATACCTACCTCTCATTTTTGCTTCCACAGCAATTACACTCAGAATTCTGTCTCCTTACAACATATAGAAGTCCAAACTCTAATCTTCCATGGGAGTATGGCTTTTGTGCATCAAAAGTAGGAAGAGACAGTAACTTGTAAGTTACTGGTGATTTTGAAAGAAAGAAGACACAGCGTAAAGATGACCATAGGATAGCAGAGATTGCAGTCATGCACCTCCAATCAACGGAGTGTTAAGGGTCCCAGGAGAATCCCACTGACAGTTTCAGTGTAATTGTAGCTCTAGTGACATCTTCATTTTAAAGTTCAAGCTCCTAAAACAGAACCAATTCAATTCTGTTGTTTTAAACCACCTAGCTTGTGGCACTTTATTTCAGTAGCCCTTGAAAACTCACACAGACTATTCACCATGAAATTTACTGCATAGATTATTCTGTCATCTGCTAGTAGGAACGGTTTTATTTCTTCCTTTACAGCCTACCCAATGCTTTGTGTGTGTGTGGCTTTCAGCTCTGGGACTAGAACTTTTAGTACCATGTTCAATATTAGGATTAACAATGGAAATCTATGGTTTATTCTCAATGTCATGGAAGTGGTGGACACTTTTATTCCATTGACTGTGATCTTAGATATAAACTTTTCTACAGTATTTTTAAAACAACTTGAAAAAGTTTTCACTGCTGAACGTACTCAGTGCTATCACTTATATACTCTCAATTTTTATTTGTCACTCAATGTATGGCTTTGCTCCTTAGCTTATATTAAGGGACACTGCAATGCCTCATTGTAGATTTTAAGTAGGCTTTTATTCTTTTTTTTTTTAAGATTTATTTTTATTATTTTTTTATTGGAAAGGCGGATATACAGAGAGGAGAGACAGAGAGGAAGATCTTCCGTCCGATGATTCACTCCCCAAGTGAGCGCAACGGGTCGATACTATGCCGATCCGAAGCCAGGAGCCTCTTCCGGGTCTCCCACGCGGGTGCAGGGTCCCAAGGCTTTGGGCTGTCCTCGACTGCTTTCCCGGGCCACAGGCAGGGAGCTGGAAGGGAAGCGGGGCTGCCGGGATTAGAACCGGCGCCCATATGGGATCCCGGGCGTGCAAGGCGAGGACCTTTAACCACTTACGCCACCGCGCCGGGCCCAAGTAGGCTTTTATTCTTAAAATGCACTTCATTTAGCCAGGGAATTTATAAACTGCTGTATTTGGCTTGCTAAGGTAATTGTGTACTTTGGCATTAATTCTCATTACAAATACTGTTCTGGAATTTTCTTTTCCACACATTATTTTATATGGTTTTGAAACAGGGTAACTCTAGGTTCATATAATGAGATGGGATGTTTTCCCTAATGTTTATTTTCTGGAGACTGTTGCATAAAATTCTTGTTTCCTCTAAACATTCTCCAGTAAAAATCTTTGGGTTGGATATTTCTCTTATATGACATTTTCTCTTGAAAACTCCATTCACTTAACAGCCACACAGCTAGTAACAGTATTTATATTATATTGAATGAGCTTTGGTAGTTCCTACTTTTCAAGGAATTAGTCTATTTCTTCCAAATTGTCAAATGAACCTCTATGAAGTTGTTCTTAGAATTTCTTTATTCTTCGAATGTTTTCAGGGACTGTTGTGTCTTCATTGATATTCTAGTTACTTGCAAATGTATTGATTAATTTTCATGTGGTGAGAACTCCTAATAATCATTATTTTGGTATTTTTTCTTATTTTATTGTAGTCAGAGGAGATAATCTAAAACATGTGAGTTCTTCAAAATTTATCCAAGGCAGAGGACACACTTGATTCAAATAAATATTATATATAAATAATGTCAGAATTGGGATCATTGTGGAACTATAACAATTTTTTGTTGCAGATTATGTTATTCATGCTTTCTGGGTAATCTTGTTGTTTGCACATTCTTTCAAATATCTTTCAACATTTTATACGTCTTTAAATTGTTTTCTGTTATTTATCTTGTATTTCTGGATTATTGTTTTTATATTAGTTTAATATTGCCTTGCTTGGAAAAAAAAATCAAACCATCTTCAATGTTCCTGTTTTGCCTCCGTGACTTTTAGTTAAATTATGAAAGAATCAGATATTGTTAAAACAAATGACACAAATGATAAACATAAAGTAACATAGAGTATGTGTTTTTATCTTGAAAGAATCATATAGGAATCTGAACTGTAAGATAAAATTAAATTGAAGATATCTTACCACTTGGTATCATGAGTAAACTATTACTTAGATAATTAATTTTACAAAAATCAAATAGTCACAATATAAACACATGCACATCCAACTGTATCTAAATCCAAAGTTGTAGATTACATTGCACATGTTATAGATCATTTACATGCCAGGAAATAAAATATGTGGTGTGTAGGGTGTGTAGTGATTAAAAAATCTTAGTAAAATGCAATGTTTTGCGATTTGTTATGTTTAATTACATTTTATAGCTGAAAGTAATGAAGTATAGACAGATCAGGTAATGTGGCCAAGAATGTACAATGAACAAAAGTAGAGGTAGGATTGAAGCTCAAGAAGACTAGCACCCAAACCTAGAGGCTTTGCCTTTATGTTATGTACCTCATAGTAAGTCTCCTTTTGTGTGGTCACTATGTGAATTATGTAAATTACAAAGTGTTATGTATCCTATTTGATAATAAAAATGCTTAATCTACGTGAGCAAAAACTGCAACCATGGTAACAAACACATGACTTGGCCACAGCATGTTGTTTATTTTATCCTCAAGAGTAACATGCATTTTTAACATTCTAGTACAAAATAGTTATCAAAATATGATTTATTTTGTGAGCTAGTGCCACTATCTACCTAATCTACCACTAGAAACAATCATAACGAAAGAACAACAACAAAAAAAGAAAGATAGAATGATCTACTGTCATATCTCCATGACAAGTTTTGCATGTAATGAAAGTTCAGTTTACATGAATGTAAGATGGTCATAATTTCAGGATTCTACGTCTAATACTCATCGTGACTGCAAAGAAATTATTTACACCACCAAAAGGAAATGAAACTTTAAGCAAAACACATGTCTACAGCAAAATCAACTAAATATAAAGAAAGGCAGTGATGAGGGAACAAAGACAATAAAACACTGTAACTGTCCCTGATTAGCTGAAGTTTGTTGTGATCAAGGATGCCAACCAAAAGAAAAAATTTATTAATGGTTTAAAAACAAATTAGAATCCAACAATAAACTATGACAGTTCAGAATAAAATTTAGGGTCGACAAAAATGTTCAACTTAAACACTAACGATGATAGAATACCTATATTGATATCAGACAAAAGGAACTCTGAGCCAAAACTGATATAAGAGACAAAGAATGAAAAAGGCTCAATTCATCAAGAAATAAAATAACAACAGGCAAGTCAACAGGCAACATCAGATCTCCAAAACCCACACACCAAAAATGATAGCATCAAAAGGAAATAACAACAACATGAACACAAATTCTGCAGCAGTTGGAGATAAGTGGTTGCACTGTCCTTTACTGCACTCTAATGGAATTTTAAGAGATGGTAACATAGCATAGTCATCTAGAGATGAAGCACTGACTTAAGATGGTGGGTAGTGAACAGCAGGAGAGAAGAGAACGTCTCTAGCAAAGCAGTTCCTGGGGTGTGCAGAAAGTTGCTTCTGTTTCATTTTCTTTGCTAGTTAGCAATTTGATGTGATTGTTGTGTCCACCAAGGATTCATTCTACAAAGACGCAGGAATGTGTAACGTTAATGATGATTTTTCTGTTTGTTTGGGGGAGTCTTTGTGATTTGTTTGGACAGACCTAAAGTAGGGTGGGAAAGAGTAATTTCAAAGAAAGGTTATGTTTCATATTTGACTCATGCTATGGACTAAAATGATGGTGTCTAAGGAGCAGAAACTGGTGATCATGAAATGAAACCAAACTGGATTCATAAAGTAAATGCTTGTATCTATAATCTTATATCAAATTATGAATGAGTCCTGCTTCTACCTCTATAATAGCTGAATGTTTATGACATAATTCAACAGGTGTCAAATAAAGATGGAGATGGAATATATGCATATACCTGTATGTGTGTGCCAAAGAACTACAGTCTATATGAAAAGCTGAAAACATAATTGAATTATTTTTTAACTTTTGAAGCTTAATCAATCCGGATAGAAGTGAGTAACATAACAAAAATAGTGCGTAAAAGGTGAATTGCAATCAATATTTTCTATATAAATGTACGTCATGTAAGATAATTTCATCAATCGGTGCATTTGTCATCTAATTTGCATTGGTTTAGCATCTCTTCAAGAGATTTCAATAACCCTATTTATGAAATGACCAAACTACATTATCAAAAATAACACCGAAATTAATGCATAGAAACATCTTTTTCATCTAACTAATATTTCTCCTGAAAAGAATAGAAAAAAAATAGAAAAATCACAGATTAGGCAGCATTAAAAGTAATTTTAGCTATCAGTATTCACTGAGAGGTTTCATGATACATAACATTTGTACTTTTTCAGATTAAAATTGAATTTCCAAAGATGTTTTCCCCACATCTAAGAAAAACTAAATTGCTTGTCAACTTCATTTAAGTGAAAAATGATCCTTTTATGAAGCATCCATTTTGTGTCAGCTGACCCTGCTTGAACATCTACATTTCATGCTGTGTAAATAGAACCCTTTTGTGTTCTATTTCTCAACATTTTCAACATTAGTTGATTCTGGAATCCTAGCAACAGACCACTTTGTACTACTTTTCTTTTAGTGAATAGATTTTAATTGTCAGATAACAGAGAAAGAAACCAACGTTTCTGAATATTTGACACTAGCACATTTAGCGACCCGGATCATCAGTTTCTCCCTCCTGAATTTTAATGCAAACATTCTCATTAAATCACTTGAATATATACTTAAATGATTCCATTTACTCCACTTTAAGAAAAAAAAAATAAACTAATATAGCATATTCTTGCAGAGTAGCCAAACTGAACAAAAACGTGTGACCATCCAACATCAGTCTCCTGTCTGATATATTTCCAATTTTTGTCGCAATAACAGCCTGTGATTTACAATTAATTTTATGTTTGTCCTTTTCTCACAATGTAAGAAACTCAATTATATACAGATGCCTTTCTAAGCAATTTTACTCATAGAGGATTGTATTATATGCTATTCCATAATCACTTGTGGTGTTTCTTCAACAATGTTCATTTTAAATATCCCTGTAGTCAAAGTGTACTCCATTTTTAAAACTAAATAACAGAAGGACCAGAGCGATGGTCCAGTTGCTAAATCCTCACCTTGTAAATGCGCTAGGATCCCATATGGGTGCAGTTTGTGTCATGGCTGCTCCACTTCAAATTCTTCCCCCTGCTTCTGGCACGGGAAAACAGTAGAGGAACGCCCAAATCCTTGGGACCCTGCAATAAAAAGCCATAAATCAAAATCAACAGCAGAAATGGTAACTAAAAATCACAACATGAAGTTAAATAACATGCGATTGAATGACCAATATGTCACTCAAGAAATGAAAAAGAAAACAAAAAACTTCCCCAAGGAAATCGATGCTACAGTATGACCCATGTGTCATTGAAGAAATTAGTAAAAAATATATATATATATTTTTTGAGGAAATGAAATTAAAAACAAAACTATCAGATCCCACTAAATATTAAAAAAAAAAAAACTGCAGCTAAATTCATTAGACCTGGATGTAATCCTAGCCCAGCCCCACCATTAACTGTGTTTGGATGTGAAATGGTACACTGGATTAAGCTGGCTGCTAAGGGTACCTGAATCCAATTTGAAAGCACGTGGTTTGAATCCTGGCCTCTGTTTTTGATTCAGTGTCTTGCTGTTTTGCCCGGGAGAAAGCAGAGGAAAATCAGGAACATGAATTTCTGTCACCCATGGAAGAGAACCAGATGGAGTATGCGGTTTCTGGCTTCAACCTGGTCTAGAATTTCTGTTGTTAACATTTGGTTTGTGAAGTTAGCTAGTAGGTGGAAGATTCCGTCTCCCTGTCACTGTGCCTTTCAAACCAAAGATGAACTCCCAAAGAAAAATTTAAAGCTGTTTTGACAATAGGACAGACTCTCCAATTGTCCATACTTGCAATGTAAGGTTACATTTACAAAAATGAATTTGAGAGTCAAAGGTAAGCAGCAAATGAGTTGAGTGGCCCTATGTCGGAACTAAGCTTCATATATAAGCAATTTAAGGAAAAAACAGACACATTATTTTTATTAAGTCATTTATTTATTTGAAAGGCACAGACACAGGGAGAGAAGTAGAGACGCATACTGCACTGCATCTTCACAACTGGTTATGACAGTTTCTATTGCACAGTTACTTTACTACTACTAAGGAAATAGCATAGGCTAGAAGAAACACTTCACTGTATCTGTTATCAGAGCTTAAAGGTTAGGGCGTTCCTATGCCCGTGTTTTTCCATTCCAACAGCTTCATGAGCTTTACCCTTAGTTTCCAGAGCTTTCTCACAGAAATATGACTGGTTATGGTTTCACATGGGTAAGGCTTTTCCTACCTGTACTTATTACATTGGAAAGTCATATCTTCATAGAGAGAGACAGAAAGCAAAATCTTCCATCTACTGCTTCATTCCCCCAAATGGCCACAAAAGCCAGAGCTGAGCTAATCCAAAGACAGGAGCAAGGAACTTTTCTGAGGTCCCCAGGTGTGTGCAAGGGCCCAAGGCTCTGCACTAACCTCTGCTGCTTTCCCAGGCCACAAGTAGGGAACGAAATGGGAAATGAAGGAACTTAGACTAGAGGTGGTACCCGTATGGGATGCCTGCTCTTGAAAATGCAGAACTAGCTTGTTGAGGGAACCTGCAGTCTAGTTCAATTCTAATGAACTTAGCTGCAATTTTTTATTTTTTATATTTAATGCTAGCAATTTTTCTTTCCTTTTTTTTTTTTTTGCACATTGCTGCTGGCTTTAATTATAATAATTGTCTAAACCTCACACAACTGTGTCTTTGCTTTTGCAATTCCCATGTCATTCTATATAGCTTACACTCTCCTTAAAACATTTTGCTAGAAAATGCTGCTCGCCCTCTGCTTTTTCTCTCAATTTAAAGATAAATGTATGAGTGGAGATTGATTCTGAACTCCTAAGAATTACTATGTTTATCTTCAACTAGCAGACACTGGTCGACAACTGTTACTGAAAATATATGTGTTGAGTAAATCAATATATCATTTAATGAGTTAAAAAATTTTCTCTCCACAAAAAAAAAATCTCATTTTTCTTCATCAGCATTGTTGGGCTTATATGATGGAAGATATACCATCTTGTGAATGTAATTCAATATATGTTAATGGAGATGCATGTAATGTATTGAAATACTTCCCAGTTGATAAAATGAAATATTAATGACTATTTCAGGAAAGGTTAACTGTTTTAACTAATGAACTTGAGGATACAGAAAGGTTGCTGGAAGCCAGGGAAACTATTATAATTAATTATATAAACATGGTAGCAAAAAAAAATTTGTAGAGCAACATAATGGCTATTGTTCCGTTGACAGAAAAAAAAAATTGGCTTGCAAATAAATGAAATTTGATAATGCACAGGGAACAAAAATTATTTCCTTTAATAAATAACTTCTAATAAATTTATTTCCTCATCATAACTAACACAATTTTTTTCCAAGAAAATAAAAAAAGTGTGTTTAGGAACATAGACCTAAACTCTTGTTAAAGACAAAATGTATTTTTTTTCTTCTATAAATTTTGTATATGTATCTCACTCTACACTATAGTCTTGATTGTTGAAGTTTTTGCATCAAAGTTCACGAGAACTTGAAGCAGAAAAAGGGAGATGTTTGAGTGCATAGTCCTCATGAAATATTTAGACAAAGATGCTCTCCAATCTGTAACAGGTATATTTTTACCTCGTCTGCTATACTGTATTTGTATATATATTTTAGGCTTGTTTTGCTGAGCGTATATGATACACGTTGGTCAATTATCCTTGGCTTTGTATGTCTTATGCACAATGTTCACAGTTTTGAGACAAGATCATCTACAGAATCATGAGGAATACAAGCAAGATCCACTTAGTGTTTCACATTACATGATGGAGAAGATGGCAAACCACTTTTGTTACTGTAACATATTACTTATTGTTATAAAACATGTTACATTTTCTGCTTGCTGAAAATCTTGTAAGCAACCATTGAAGGTGGGAAAGAGTATTCATTAATCTACATTTATGTAGCTACAGGAACTGTAATCTATCTGTGTATTTGCATGTCACTCTGTCAGTTTCCAAGCGGCTAAATCATCGATGCAAGCCTTTGCATTGACAAATGATGCAAATGTAACAGAATAAAGATGCCATTGATAAAAGCAGCAAAGTTCACTGTTTGAAATATTTCCATCCAACATCTACGCTTAACGATTAAGCAGTTTCTGAGTTTCATAGCTAAAAAAATTTTTGCTTAAAATAGCATATCATTATAATAAAGAATGATACTTACATAAAGGTATTTGAAAACATTGGATCGTTCATATGGAATTCTGATCTGAAATGTCTATTAATTTCTAATTAGTGTATTTCAAAGTTTCTCATGTTCTTTATGGTCTCCCACAAAGTAATTGTTCCAGAACACACCAGCTGGAGTAACTGCCCAAGGCTTAACACTTTGGTTTGCCCGACTCATTTATTGTTTGTGTGTGTGTGTGTGTGTGCGCGCACGCGTGTGTTTTCAAGCTATTGCTCTGTATCCTAAGGAGACTGCTGGAGTCAAAGTCAGACCTAAGTCTATCTGAAAACTTTTTTCAATCTGGTTGGGGAAAAAAATTGACACAGTGAGTCCTTACTTTTTTTCAACATCAGCCTTAAACTCTCACCTACAGAGGTTTGGGAAATCCATTCTTTTTCATTGACTGCTCCATTTTCTCCAGCTTACTTGGCTGGCCCAAACTGTTCGATAAGACAAGTAGTAATTTTATATGGCAATTCAAGAATTTGACTAACTCCTATGAAACTGACTTGTTAAATGCAATACAATTCCTGGTGGTAACATTACTTTTTTGAGTTAGTACAAGATTGCATGTTAAAACATTTAAATACAATTTTGAATGCTGCTTTTTTATTTTAAGGTTAAAGTCTGGGCCCGGCACGATAGCATAGTAGTTAATGTCCTTGCCTTGGGCCGGGCGCCGTGGCGCAAGTGGTTAAGGTCCTCGCCTTGCACGCCCGGGATCCCATATGGGTGCCGGTTCTAATCCCGACAGCCCCGCTTCCCATCCAGCTCCCTGCCTGTGGCCCGAGAGAGCAGTCGAGGACAGCCCAAAGCTTTGGGACCCTGTACCTGCGTGGGAGACCCTGAAGAGGCTCCTGGCTTCAGATCGACATGGCACCGGTCATTGCGCTCACCTGGGGAGTGAATCATCGGATGGAAGATCTTCCTCTCTGCCTCTCCTCCTCTCTGTATATCTGCCTTTCCAATAAAAATAAATCTTAAAAAAAAAAAATGTCCTCGCCTTGCACGCCCAGGATCCCATGTGGGCGCCGGCTCTAACCCCAGCCGACCTGCTTCCCATCCAGCTCCCTGCTTGTGGCCCGGGAAAGCAGTCCAAGAAGGCCCAAGTGTTGCGACCCTGCACCCCATTGGGAGACCCAGAAGAGGCTCCTGGCTTCGGACTGGCATAGCATCGGCCATTGTGCTCACTTGGGGAGTGAATCATCAGACGGAAGATCTTCCTCTCTGTCTCTCCTCCGCCTTTCCAATAAAAGTAAATAAATCTTTACAAAAAAAAATTTAGGTCTACTTCCTCAATTATTTACTTCATATGTGTGATATTTCACAAAATGCAAAAGTAGCATAATAGATCTTTAATAAATACACATAATAGTAAAATGGCAAAATGATTGTTCAAACTTTGCATTATAAAATAACAAAAATTGTATAGTAGACATGAATTTTATTAAAGAAATGATGAACATGTAAGAAGAAATGTTAGTTGATTTAATTAGCACAAGGTCTATTTGTAAATAGTGGTGCTCACATTTTAACTAAGTTAACTATATTTTATGTAAAAATATTCAATAACATTGTCACAGTGACAAAGTCTCTATGAGATAGGGAAATAATAGCAATTTATTGCCACAAAATAATTTTAAAAGATATTTAGGTGTTCTTGAACTTACAGAATGTGTCATCACAGAATTCATAAAATTTTGCTCTTTTTAAACCAATTCAGTGTACCAATATTGTTTACAATTATGACTGAAAAGTCTCTAAATTTAAAGAATACTCATACTGCTGTGTGAAAATTAATTGCACAAATCCACATATAGAATTCAGAGTTGATGTGGAATTTAAATTATATCAAGCATGATGGCATAAAAATACATTTTAGATTTATGCTTTCGTGTCATCGACCAGGCTGGCAGCAGAAACCCCAAATCTCTCAGCAGAGAATCTTTCCTTTGAAGTGAGCTTCTGTTATGTGATCTTTTCCCCCTGGCAGATGATGTGTTAAAAATGTACTATCTGGGAGATGGAACAGAGGCAGGTGCACAGGTTTTGATGTAGAAGGCTTGGCAGGTGTGACCCAGAATGGAAAATGCTCTCCTCAGAGGGACCTGTTGACATCAGATGTTCAGGAGAAAGACAATGCTTAAATTATTCCAACATGCATATAATTATTTCTAAACGTGGTATTGTGACCTTGTTATAATTTGCACATCAGCAAATATATATAAGCCATGTTACAACACTTGAACTATATTTCTGGATATGTAAAAATATGTAATCATATTTTAGTCTTTCTCAATACTAAAGGAAAGGAAAATTAGCTGGCTACATTAAAAGGAAACTATGACAGCAACATAGGTTATGCGTGATTTTCTTCATAATAAAATACCTCTATTTAGGCATATTGCAGTATCATCTCATGATTCCTTCCGTCTTCATGGTCAGCATGATTTATTTTTCTATGTATTTTGAGGGGAACTTCTTTTCATCGTGGCTCCAACTTACCCTTCAGACTAAACTTTTTGCAAATGGCAAAATTGTTCAGTTTTTGAGGTTTCCCTGGCCTAATACCAAGTTTTTTGCTAGAATGACACATCAGTTATTTAATATACACTAGAACTTTTATTCAGGATGCTACTTTTTGTTATTTTTACATTCTTCTGCATGTCCCAGGAACTTTTTAAATAGAAAAGGTAGGCTTAAAAAACTGGGTTATTAAAATTATTGTGATGTCATGTTTTTATTTAATTCTGAAAAAAATAAATGTGAGGAATCACAAATTATTCTCTGTACTGAAAATGAAAGTAAGTGACTAGCAACAGATTTCAGGAACTCTTCGTCAAAGACTGTGTACACGCTGTGAGCAGTTCCTAGTATCCCCACAGCACTAGCTCTGCTTTTACAAAAATATTACTAGAAAGAGACCACATTTCACATATTTCACAGTTATGATTCTAAAGTAGTTATTTTCTTTCATTTCTCAATCCAACCTCCATCCGCGTTTTTTTCTTTAGTTTTTGCTATAGCATAATGTCAATTTACTTTTTAATTAATTACTTAGTGTCCTGCTCACCATAACGTTTAACCTATTAAAAACCAGAAAGGAAATCCCCACTGTAGTATAAACAAGGACTAAAAACAAGGATCAGAGAAGATGACTTTGTTTTCTTTAAGAACCGTCACGTAACAGAGTAGAAGAACGATGTTTATCTCTTGGGAACTGGCTTGTTTCCCTGCACCCTGGCTTCCAGTTCAATCCATTTTGTTGCAAAATGCAGGATTTAATTTTCCTTTTTTCTTATTAATTAATTAATTTATTTATATTGGAAAATCAGATATACAGAGAGAAATAGAGACAGAGAGAAGATCTTCCATCTGCTGACTCACTCTCTAAGTGGCCTCAATTACCAGAGCTAAGCCAATCTGAAACCAGGAGCCAGAAGCTTCTTCTGGGTCTCCCACATAGCTGCAGGGTCCCAAAGCTTTGGACCGTCATCCACTGCTTTCCCAGGCCACAACAAGGGACCTGGATGAGAAGTGGGGAGGCCAGGACACAAACCAGTCCCCATTTTTGGTTGCAAGGCAAGGAGCTTTGCCACTAGGCTACCGTGCTGGGCTCAGCACATTTTCTGTATTCATTTATAAGATACGAGAAAGGAAGAGCCCTACCGCAGATAAGCACTTTGCCCAATTTTGGATGCTATTAATAATTTGTACTTTACAATGAAAGACATTATAAACATCTAAAAACTCATTAATATAGTTTAGATTACTTGCAAATATTTACATTATGACTTTTCCAAAATTCAGCGTATAAAAGATAATACTTTCACCTTGCAACTGGCATGATATCATATGAGCATAAATTCATGATTTAAAAAATAGATATAATCTTTGTGCCATAAAATTGAGGCTTCTTTGCTTCCGAACCTAACTATAAGAAAGTAATGGTTTCCTCCATGTAGTAAGGTGCTTATCCTATATTATGTCTATAAATCTCCCTTTCCTCGAAGGGACACGAATTTCAACTGGTCAGACACTGGAGATGTTACAGAGGTTCAAGTCTGTTGTACAACTTCAGATGTATCCTTTAAAATCCTGATATCCAGCTATTACCAAAAACGCTATGGAGATCATTTTCCGTGAAGATCTTTTTAATGAAGAATTTGGAGGCAGATATGGCCAAAACTGGAGTTACTTGGCTTTCAATAACTAGCCATCCTATCAACACATGAGAATTTTAATTGTTCTTTCTTTTCAGGAAAACTTGTAATTGTCGGCTATTGTTTTTGTTATTTTAGATACCCTTGTGCGTATCAAGTTACATCTCCCTACACTTTTAATTTGCATTTCCCCCAGTGATTAATGACGTGGACTATCAATTCAGGGATTAAAGGATCTCTGTATTTTTGAAGTAATGTGGATACAACTTGTTTGTGAGTTTTTAAATGTACTATCTGTCTTTTTATTTTGAATTGTAAGAAGTGGGAAAAAGACATTTAGATCGAGATCTCCCCATGCAATACCCGAGGGAGTGAGTTCAGATCCCAACTCTGTTCCCAACTCTAGTTTTCTGGTTCCTGGGGTCCTGGGAAGTAATAGATGTATGTATCAAGTAGCTGTGTCTCTATTACCCATGTGGAAGCTGGTTTATTTCCGCATTTGAGGAGAAATCAGAGAATTTTATTTAGATTTGCTGAGTTTGAGTGAATGTGTTTTAAACTATTTTAAACAATGAAAAAACTACTTTAAACAATAAAAAATATTTTAATAAATATGGAAGCCAATAAGAAAAAAAGAGAAAGGATCAAGAATTAGTCCTCTCCCAAATTATGCTAAATTACTTCTATGACTGTTCTTTCTAGTACAGGCATGTGAGCACTAGTTAAAACATCAGTTGGAAGGTTGACATTTCAAATCAACGTGCTTCGGTTCTTGGTGATATGCAACATCCTATCACCAAGCTGGAAACAAGTTGCTGAGTTCCTGCCTCCCACATCTGAGATGTACATCAGCTTCTCAGGTTCTTCGCTGCTTAATTCAACCTGATATACCCTTCTCTGTTGAGGACATTTGCAGAGACTAGAAATGAAAGTTTTCTCTCTCCCTCCCTCTACCCCCTCTCTATTATCATGTCTGAAATAAACGCACATTAATTAAATTTTAAGGAAACTTTTTGTAAGATTTATTGTTTTTATTGGAAAGACAGATTTAAGAGAGGAGGAGAGAGAAAGATCCATCCATTGATTGACTTCCCCAAGTGGCCACAAAGGGCAGAGCTGAGCCGATCTGAAGCCAGTATCCTGGAGCTTCCTCCAAGTCTCCCACATGGGTGCAGAGTCCAAAGGCTTTGGGCTGTCCCCTACTGCTTTCCCAGGCCACAAGCAGGGAGCTGGATGGGAAATGGGGCCACTGGGACATGAACCAGTGTTTATATGGTATCCCGGCACATGCAAGGCAAGAATTTTAGCCACTAGGCTACAGTGCCCAGCCCTTAAGAAAATTTTTGCATATATGGAATAAATAATAATTCTGAAATAAATGCATGGGATTTAAGCACATATACAAATGTCATACTTTTTAAATTGAAGACATTTCACCATCCAGAGAGGCATTCAAGTTAACTATGCCTGAAATGATAACACTAATTTTATGTATATGAAAATGAAAATATCAGAATGCCTATTTCAAGTACTGCAAAAATCAATATACACTTTATAGAAATATAATCTTTTATAAAATCTGTTTATGGTGAATAAATACTTATAACAATATGCAAAATTACCCCCCCGGAATTGCAAAACTACATGTGAAAGATAAAACAGTAAGTATTTTATAAGAAAACTTGAGAGAATATCTTTTAAACCACATAGTATACAACATTTCTGGAAAATGAATTAAGAAAGCTTTAATTGTGTGAATTAAGATGGGGGCAGACCAGACCCGCTAGAGCTACAACACCTGTTGACCTCCTGTGAGCTGGACCAAAGATAAGCCAAGCTGGGCTGACTGTTCCTACTGGTGGGTGTGGGTTGGTTGGGCTCTGCTGCAGCATCAGCTGGCAGATGCTGGAACAGGGGAGCTAATTCTGTCAAGCCAATTGCAGAACCACCTGGAGAATGCATGATCCAGGAGTGGGACAGGCCCAGGATGGAAACAATGAGCACCTTCCTCTTGGGTCGTCACTCCTACTGGTGAGTATGAGAATCAGGACTGGGGCAGGCTTGGCTAGACAGAGAGTGGCACCCACCAGCATGTGTGTGGGCTGGAGAGTGGGACTGGTTGTGTTGAACTAGGCTTCAATGCCCATTGACATGCATGAGAGCTGACTGGGATGCAGGACACACTGGACCAGTCTGCTGTACATACCGGCAAGCATAGGAACCAGGGCAAGGGGCAGGCCTGATGGGGGATATTGCAGTTGCTTGGACTAGGCTGCAGCTCCCACTGGTTTGCATGAGGGCCGAGTGTGTTGTGGGCAGGATCAGGTTGCTCTCCAACCCCCATTGGTTTGTGTAGAAGGTGGGACTAGAGGCAGAACTGACCCAGCAATTGCAACCACCAGTATATGCATAGGCTGATTGGGGCCGGCCCCTGTACTGGCATGCACACACAAGAATCTTGTCTGGGATCACCTCAGATAAAGTTTCTCTGGGGATCCCCCCCAATCAAACTGCTGGACTCAGAACCCCAACCATGAAGAGAATTGCAGGTCCCATGGTCCGACCATAGAGTGCATGTGTCAAAGCTGAGCCTCCTCGGTGGCTCAGGTGGAGCAGTGAACAGCACGTAGGTCATTCTAACGTACAATGACAATGAACATACTCTAACTGCTTCACTAATGAAAAAGATTAAAAAATACAGTATATGAAACAAAAAGTGTTCAAAAGGTAAAAGTCCCTTTATATATAGTTCAAAAAAAATAAAAAGAATATTCTCATTGTGTTCTTGAGTCCTACTATTTTACATATAACCCCAGGAGCGAGATTACTGCATCTTGTGGCAACTCTTTTCTTATTAATATTTTGAGGAAACTCCGTATTGCTTTGTATAGTAATGGTATCAGTTTGCATTTCTAGCCAGCAGTTTGTAAGGTCCCAGTTCCTCCACACCTTACCAACACTAGTCTTTTCTTTTTTTCAATAAAGATCATTCTAAGAATTAGTAGGTGATAATGTATTTTGATCTTGATTTGCATCTTTATTATAATTAATGACGTTGAGCTGTTTTTCTACTCATTGGGGCCATTTTTGTCTTTGGAATAATGTTTATACAAGTGTTAGGCTCATTTTGACATCAAATAAATGCTTTAATCAATATTCAGTTACTTTGGACATTAGCTCTTTTCAGACATTTGATTGGTAAATATTTTTAGATTTCACAATTTGCTTTTCCTCTCTGTTGATCATTTTCTTTGTTTTAAAATTGCTTTATATAGGGCCTGGCGCTATAGCATAGTGATTAAAGTCCTTGCCTTGCATGCCTGGGATCCCATATGGGCGTGGGTTCTGATCCCGGCAGCCCCACTGCCTGCTTGTGGCCTGAGAAAGCAGCTGAGGACAGTCCAAAATCTTGGGACCCTGCACCTGCATGGAAGATCTGGAGGAAGTTCCTGGCTCCTGGCTTCTGGCTCCTGGCTCCTGGCTCAGGATCGGCACAGCACCTGCCATTGTGGTCACTTGAGGAGTGAATCATTGGACGGAAGATCTTTCCTCTCTGTCTCTCTTCCTCTCTGTATATCTGACTTTACAATAAAATACATACATACATAAATAAATAAATAAATAAATAAATAAATAAATAAATAAATAAACAAATAAATAAATCTTTTAAAATGCTTTATATAATAGCTTAGTACCACTTCATTATTTAAAATCAGGTTCCAATTTCAATTTTAATCTATGTGGATTTATAACATTCCCTACATCATTTGTATATACGTAACATTCTTCTAAGAGAGATTTTCCCCTTATAAATGAACTTCTTGGGGACATCTCTATTCCTATTTTATGCAGGTAATATACTCTTGGTTACCATAGCTTTTCAATATATTTTGTTTGCCAGGCAGTATGATGCTTTCAGTTTGGAAAATTGAAAACCAAAGCAGAGACAAAGGAAAACATCATTGTCATGTTGTAACTCGAAAGTCAATTATAGTTCCACTGTGTTACATGAATGCCTTCAAGAGAGTCCTGGCAATAATTTTAGTTTTAGTGCCAGTCATATGACTGAATTCAGTTTATAAAAATCATTACAACTATGATTATTTACTAAAAATTTCAATATTTATTTTGCAATTCAGACCCAGAGCTATCCTGGCAAAATATTGTCAGTATATGCTATTTAGTCAAAGGAAAGTACTAGAAAATTCCACAAATGAAAATTTAAAAATGAAAAGATTTGGAACTGCAATTATCTAAATGTAATGTAAATGAATGTGTCACATGGTAAAATTTAGTGGAAATAGATGTCTCCTCTTGACTCACTCTTCTTCCACTTAGTACTTCTATCTGTCTTATTGATTCTTCAAACTTGCTGTATCTTTGTAAGTATTGGATCATGTTTTCATTACCTGTGTCATGTCTGCAGCAGGCCTAAGCATCAAGATAGATGCTCTGAATTTTAAAATGATCCAAGTGTAAGAAACTTTGCATGTTAAGAAATAAATGATGCTTGTCATAGAAAAACTTTCATCAAAACAATTTTTAAACAGAATCAGTTGCTAATAATAATTTGGCTTCCTAATCTGTGTGAAAAAGTCCATTTATATTCCTTTTATGGACGTGCATTCTCAATTTGAATTTTACATTAAGTCCACAGTGAACAGATTCTCTCTAAAGATGAACTAAACTTTAGTAATTCATTTCTTGAACCAGTCACAAAAACCCTATCAAAATTGACTGAACCAAAAATAGCAGTCCCTCGCTTACTAATCTGTATTCAAAGTTGTGCGAGGTGTAAGTTTTTCTAAGTCTGATGATCCACTTAGGTCAGTAATCCTGGATTTATATTTCACTACTAATAATGCTGAAAGATTGGATGGAAATAGAGTTTAAGATCCAATCTGGATAAATAGATGTAAGGATTTTCAGAGTCTCCATCAGCATTTAGATTCAACTTACATATAAAAACCCATTGATATCTTCTATTCTAATAGTTGTTAGTTATGAATAAGAAATGCAATCAGTCCCTTTGTCTTTTCCAGCAGAATAAATTCTTTGAGTATCCAATCTCCTTTAAAGCTTTTAAAAATATTTATGGTTGAACAGTTGTGATTCAGTTTAGAACTAATGAGGAAATAATGTGCTGGAATTTAACATGTTAATTCTAGGTGACCAGAAAACTACAAACACTGTGTCTTGCCAAAATGAATATGCTGGGCAAATACTGTGAATCTTCGGCTCCACAAAATACTAGCTGTTATAACAAATGATTAATAAGATTATATCTTTCGTATACTCATCAGATTTAGGTTATGTATGAAAAATTTTGGTGATCCCCAAATGTCATGTCATACTCTGTGTTTTTTGCATGTTCAGATCTTTATTAATTCACTATCTAAATGACCCTTTCATCACAATTGCTTAGTGACCTCTGCCCTTCCCGGATCTCCTCTATTTTAATACAAACAATAATGAATCACATTTTTTTAAATCTTTATTTTTTATTTGAAAAATAGATTTTACAGAGCTAGACAAAGGGAAAGAAGGTCTTCCCTACACACCTTCACTCCCTAAGTGGCCCAAGCTGAGCAGTTCTGAAAATGGGGTCTGGGAGTTTCCTCTGAACCTGCCACACTGATGCAGGATTCCAAGGACTTGAGCCATTCTCTGCTGCTTTTTCAGACCATAAGCAGAGATATGAATTGGAAATAGAGCAGCTGGAAGATGTCCTAGCACCTGTATGGGATGCCAGCACCACCAGCGGTACACTAGCATACAGTGCCACCATGCCAGCCCCAATTCACATAATGTTTTTAAATAGAGTGAATTTCCAACTTTAAAATCCCTGTGTTGTTCAGATTTAGCTACCCTTAGTTTTTCAAATTCACGCTGCTGTTTCCTGTGACAGGCCTTCCCAACATGCGGTGTTTCCTCCTCTAGCTGTGATCCTTATGGTTTCTGTACAGCTATGGCCTTATCCTTTGGGTTTCTGTTTTTGCTTCCATAACAGACATCTTTACAGATCAAAACACTATAACACTCTCTGCAGATATATGTGTTATTCTCCATAATATTGTTTTCCTTTCTTTAATGATCCTTGCAAGGATTTGGAAAGAAATGGTCATTCACTCATTGTCTTTGTAATGGAAACCTCAATAGGAGAAATTTGCTCAGAGGTGCAAATTCACCAGCCAACAAATGGCCAGGAACATAGCAACTAGTCAAGCCACCAGCATGCGCATTTTGACTTCTGTACACTCTTGTTGTTAAGGGTCTATGGGGAGAAAGATAAATAACTTTCTATCCCCAAGTCACAATCCTGTGTGGGACAAGCGACACAGACTATGGAAAGGAAAAACTCATTCATGTGTGAAAGAAAGTCCAGGAGAGATGTTTTCATATCTATGCTCAGGAAATGACCCAATGAGAAAATGTTATTAAGTATGTGAACAAATGGATGGATAAGGCTCATTGGAACATAGAGTCTCTGGGAGAAAGAACAGTATATGCAATGCCAGGCCACCCGATTTAGCTTAGTGTATTAAAAACAGAATGATGTCTTTGTGACTATCAAGTGCTAGCAATGCAAGCCACACAGTCATGAGTTGAACAAACCTTGTATGCTAGCCACTGGAATAATTCAGTGAACATAATCAAGAAAATCTTTATCTCTGTTGAGCTTACAGATTTAAAAACATAACAAGAAATTACATTTTATAGCATATAGATGTTTATTATGAATAATTTTCACTGAAGCTTCTGATACTCAAAAGCAATATCTTTTTTGAAATAATTGTGTAACTGTATTACCTAGTAAGTGAAAAAGAACTACAACTAGAACATGCTCACCTTCATTCATTGTCATTGCCTTATTCTAAAGAAATCAGCAGGGGACCAGTGCAACGGCCTATTGGAAGTCCTCACCTTGGATGGGCTAGGATACCGCACGGGCATCAGTTTATATCCTGGCTGCTTTACTTCCCATCTTGCTCTCTGCCTGTGGCCTGGGAAATCAGTCGAAGATGGCCCAAAGCTTTGGGTTTCTGAACCTGCATTGGAGACTTGGAAGCAGCTCCTGGTTGCTAGCTACATATCAACTCAGCTCTGGCCTTTGCAGCCATTTGGGGAGCGAATCAACAGACAGAAGATCTTTCTTTCTGTCTTGCCTTCTGTCTGTGAATCTAACTTTTCAATAAAAATAAATAAATCTTAAAAAAGAAACTGGAGAGCATTATACTAAGTGAAATGAGCCAATCCCAAATGACAGTTACCACGTGTTTGTTCTAATGTAAGACAGCTTCCATCAAAAGTTAAAAAATAAATAAAGGAGAATAAGTACACACAAATAACCCCACAAATGAAGGATGTAATGCAGATCCGAGTACCAAGAATCAAGGAAAACCAACAGAAGGCATCTCTACTAAAGAATGAAGGTAGACTATTGGTGAAACATCTATATCTACCTAGACAACAACAGCGAAAACTGGAATCCCTGCTACTGCCTATGGCCACAGTGTTATGACACATTAAGACCAGAAAGTTGGAATTATTTCTTTCATCTCCAGCTTTAAATGTTTGTTTTCTTGTGATTCTCATTGCTAATGTGGCTGAACAGTTGTTTTGTTCATTTTTTCAGGGAATGGCTCTTTCTTGCTTTAGTTTGCAGGGATTTTTTGGTTTCAAATCCAATTAATTTTACTGGGAATTTTACCTTTTTGCACATCTTATTCATTTGTGTCTTTTGCAATAAGTCATTATGTTTCATTAGTAGATATTCATATGAGACATTTTGATTGTTTCTAACCACGTAATGTTGTAAATGTCTCTTCCAACATTGTTTTCACTACATCTCATGGCATTGACATTCCTGTTTTTATAGATTTCTTCAGTGTCACATTGGTCATGCAGTAACATCAATTCTACAAGAAAATTTTTTGATTTTCTTTTTTTTTTTATCACTTTATCGACATATTGGTCATTCTGCAGCATGTTGCTTAGCTTCATGTTGATGAAAAAGTTCTGTTTTTCTCCCTGCTGTGGATGTTGTTTTTTGGCTCTGTATTTAAGGGGTGTATAACAAAAGTGTGGCAGAGACTGACAGATCCAGATGTTCAGTATGTCTCTCCGCATCCAGACCAAAGATGGACTCCCCATGAAACAGTTGAAAATATCCTGAAAATGGGATGCTGGGCTCTCCGACTTTGTCCATGCCTACAATGTCAGAAGCACTTCAATAGTGGAATGATGGACTTGTGACTGTACATGAATGACATCCATTGTTATGCCAGAGAGGAAATTAATAGGGTGGAGATTTGGTGGGGGGGAGGAAGAGATGGGAAATCCCAGAGCCAATGAAATTGGATCATAAAATAATAAAAATAATGATGAATTAAAAAATAAGAAACAAAGAAGGCAGTAGTTTCTTACTATAACATTATGTTTTTCTCTAATTGCCAAACAAAATGTTATGTCCTCAGTGTCCTGAATTAACTTTTTATCAATTTTTTTTAATTTACTTGTATTGCAAAGTCTGATATGGGAAGAGGAGGAGAGAGAGAGAGGAATATCTTCCATCCGATGATTCATTCCCCAAGTGGCTGCAATGGCTGACACTGAGCCAATCCAAAGCCAGGGAGCTAGAGCCTCTTCCAGGTCTGCCACACGGGTGCAGGGTCCCGAGGCCTTGTGCCATCCTCGACTGCTTTCTCAGGCCACAAGCAGGGAGCTGGATGGGAAGTGGAGCAGCAGGGACATGAACTGGTTAGTGTCCATATAGAATGCCAGTGCTTAGAGGTGAAGGATTAGCTGGCACCCTAAATTAACTTTTTTATTTGTCAAATCAGCTTGTCCTTAAGTAATACTGAATGTATTCTGGTATGTTAATTTCTATTGATTTTCCCAGAGGTAAGGAACTCACAAGTGGAAAACTAATGGGGTTATCCTGACAGCATATGTCAGGCTCATGGACACAATGAAGTAGACCGCAAAAGGAACTGAGACAATTGATTTTATCATATGACTTCCTCTTCATCATTTGTCAAATCGTAGTTTAAATAGGATTATATTTTTTCTCTTTAGAGAACACTCCCTCTACCATAATTAATTTTTTAAAGATTTTTAACATTTTTATTGAAAAGTCAGATATACAGATAGGAGGAGAGACAAAGAGGAAGATCTTCCCTTTGCCGATCCACTCCCCAAGTAGCCACAATGATGGGAGCTGAGCTGAGCCAAAGCTAAGAGCCTCCTCTGGGTTTCCCACACTGGTGCAGGGTCCCAGGCCTCTACTGACCATCCTCAATTGCTTTCCCTGGCTACAGGCAGGGAGCTGGATGAGAAGCAGGGCGCCGTAACACAAACTGGCAGCCATGTGGTATCCCTGTGTGTGCAAGGCAAGGACTTTAGCCACTATAATACCACAGCAGGCCAATGTTCCTTTAAAAAATAATAATAATAAATGTAACCCAATGCCCTTCTCCTCTCTCTATTCTAGTTGTCTTATTTTGTCCATATTCTTAGGTGATACCAAACATTGGAGTACCAAGACGTACAAGGAGTTTTGATATTCCATTTCTCTACAGTATCCTGAACATAGATTTTTTTTTTTTCAACAGAGATCTGAAAAGCATTTGTCTCATATGTCCTAAAGCTGACACATTGTCAGCACATACCTGAAAAGTCTATTCTGCCTGGTAACTGCTACCCATAATATACTAGCTTCTTATTCCAAAAAATGAGATATTTTATTCTCTTGTTTCAACAGTTTCTGTCAATCTCTTCCTGTCTTCTGCTTTGTTTTTTTAAGGAGCTCATTTGGAGACTTTTGATTGAGAAAAAAACTCTTTTTTTTTTTTTAAGATTTTTGCTTTCTAAGTCTTGGCTGATCTACACCTTACCAGAATGTGGTACTGTGTTCCCACACTAGCAACTGAGAGAGCAATTATAACTATTCCCTGTGTGTGGCAGAGTCTCTGTTAATCATATGTATGGTGTATGTGGTGCTGCATTAAATGTATTCATGGAGAGCACTGGAGTATGCTACTGATTCTCAACAAAGTTTAGGATTGATACAATGGGTACAGAATTAGTCAATAAACAGAAAAAACTTAAGCTAAATGAGTTAGGATACATGCTCCCTGCTAGCCAGCTTGCTGGTAGATAATATGAGCTAAATGCAATTAAACAAATTTCAAAGGCATACGTACAGTGCTGAGCTTCTGTTTCCTTTTCCCCTGAAAGGACCAAGTGTTGACTGCTATTCCTTGTTGCGTGGTATTTACAAACCACATTGCCCTGAATCACTTGGAAACGCTGCTTCTTCAGTTAGTGACTGTTCTGATCCTACTGTCCTCCAGTTGTTCCGAAAGCTGCCTGGCATACAGACACGCTGCCCTTCACTCACACAGACGGTGCAGATGACCCACTATCAGCAGGGCACTGCATCAATTAATGGCACATAATTGAGGAATACCAGATTGGGGTTAGGGGTGCATTCTGTGAGCAGAGAACAGAGGTTTTCTCAGCCACAAGCATCCTGGCCCATGGGGAAATTAAATATGTGACCCCAGCTTTAGTACCACCAGGATCTAATTGAGTTAACCATCTCTGTCACACAACGTTGGGTGAATAACTAATATTCTTGTCATTATCACCCCATGGTATCTATTAGTGTTATAAATCTCTAAATTCCACCATTCAAATAATTTCATTCCCAGAATGACATTCCTGATGATAATTTCAATAGCTTTAATTGTGGAGGAACTATTTTAAAACTTTTTTGAAAGTAATTAGTAAATGGGATTAAACTTGTAAGCTATGATTTAAGCAACTACAATCTTGTTTCAAAGTAAGACATAGATGCAATTTTTAAATTCTAGTTCATACCAGGTGATGTATGTGATTGCTTGTTGTTAAGAGAGTGCTGACATTTGCATAGTGGACTTTCCAGAGACATAATGCCCAAGGCTTCCTCACTGTAAATTGGGAATAACTGAGAATAAGTTAGAAAAATGATTATTAATCTTAACTTAAAGGTGTGATTACGCTAGATTTTTTTTTATTATTTTGTTAATTTGGTTTGGTTTGGTTTGATGTGGTTCGGTCTATAAGAAGGTTATTTTAAAAGACATTATCTATGGCCCGGCTAAAGTCCTCGCTTAGTGGCTGAAGTTCACATGTTGCATGTGCCAGGATCCCATATGGACACTGGTTCATGTCCTGAAGGCCCTGCTTCCCATCCAGCTCTCTGTTGCCTGGGAAAGCAGTTGAGAATGGCTCAAAGCCATGGGACCCTGCACCCACGTGGGATACCCAGAAGAGGTTCTGGGCTCCTGGTTTCAGATCAGCTTAGCTCCAGCCATTGTGGTCTGTTCATCTGTGTGTCTCCAGCATTTTATATATCTGACTTTCCAATAAAAATAAATAAATCCTAAAGAAACAATAATCTATTCTTCAAGAATAGATGAGGGGTCAAAGTTCAAAGTTCTCTAACTTTCTCAAGGTTACAGAGATGTGGAAGAAATCACCATGATCAATTCAGGGCTTTCTGATTCTGAAGTCTACGTTATTTGTTTCTATAAGGTATATTTAACTGTTTCCCTGAGACTCTTGCTTTTATTCAAGAGCAGAGATACCTATTGCGATGGATCTTTACCTCCTGGTATGCTAATCTCCATTGTGTAGTACTTGTCCATCTATTTGTTCTGTGTTTTGCATGAATTTTGTCTTCTTCCAGGGCATTTCATCTCTTCCAGCAGTATTGGTTCTATGCAATATTCAATAACCTTTATTTTCTTCTTTTGGCAATTGACCATGTAGTATATATATATATAAGGAATAGCATCTGAATTATTTCTCTTTGACCTACACATTGATACCACACTGCTTACTAACATAGAATACATTTATTTATACAAGAAAACACTTCCAAAAACTTACTCAGATGCAGCAATCATGTAAACACTACTGTGTACTATTTTACTAAGCATACATGTAAATAAAAATGTGACCCCAAAATTGATTCTACTTCTAGAAAAGAAAATCCATAGCAAATTTTTTCATTACAAAATTTTAAATTTGTATCTCTTTTCTCTGCCACAGATATAATCAATATTTATGTGCACTGAAAAATGTGATTTTTTAAATAATTGTGCACTTTCCAACATCAGTGAAAGTTTGTTAGAAGTTTGTATTTTTTTTTCCTGTAGGAGATTTGTTTTCCTCATCTAAACTCTTTGTTTGCCATTTCTGTGTGAAATTTGTACACTATCCTCTTATAGCCTATAAATTTGTACTGAACACGAAATACCAAAAATTCAATTTCATTGTCACTTTACTTTCAAAAGACTTCATTTATTTTAGTATACTTTTACCAAAGAGATCCTGTTGACAATCTTCCTGGACATAATCACAAACCTGTGTGATATAATAATCTGACAAAGAAAAATGCAGGACAACATGAAAACACATAACACCAGCTCTTATGTCGTCACTAACTTTGGGGAAAACCCACCAAGGAGATGGCTTGGGCCAACGTGAAAGCCTAGTCGCCAAATCCCGGCCTTACATCTGGCAGGATCCCATGATGGGCGCCAGTTTGTGTCCTGGTTGCTCCACTTCCCATCCAGCGCCCTGCTTGTGGCCTGGGAAAGCAGTCAAAGCAGTAGAGGATGGCCCCCCACGTTCTTGGACCCTGAATAAGTGTTAGAGACCCAGAAGAAGCTTCAGGCTCCTGGTTTTGAATCAACCCAGCCCCGGGCACTGTGGCCACATGGGGAGTGAACCAGCAGACAGAAGATATTTTTCTGTGTATATTAACCTTTCCAACAAAAGAATAAAATAAATAGTTTTTTAAAAAATAAATGATTCTCTTTTTTTGCACTTCCTATTTGCCAACCTTTCCCCCCTCAGTGTGATGTTTGCGATGTTTAAAAGATGTTAAGCATATTTAGTTAATTTCAAGTATTTTATATGAGCTTTCTGTCCAAATATATTAAATTAATATCCTGTAGGGTTCTTTGAAGAAGGCTAGAATAAGACCAGCAGAACAGATGCATATTATTTATATATGGTGAAACAGCCCTTGGGGAAACACTGACCAACCCACAAAATGTGATGCTTATATCACATTCTGATTTATAGTTTATATCAGAAAAACATTCTTGTAACTTGGTAAATGAGATTGCGTATAAACAGAATTGTTTAAGTAGCTATTGACCCTTAAACCATTTCCTTGATAAAAGTTACTGTAAATTGAATTTTCCTCTACGTTCTGTATAAACACAAAGCAATTCTTTGTTGTCACAGATTCAAGCAGGCTGAGATAGTCTTCTATGTTATAAATACAGGGTTGTTTTTTAGGATACTCCAAAAGACAGTCAGTAGAAAGCTACTGGTACTTTTTATTTATCATCTGCTAAATACATTTACATTTCCCTGTGTGTGTGAACTGTTAATAGAAGTAAAACACATCAGAAAACTTCAGTCATGAATGTGAGAACTCACTTTTAAAACTTACCTGTATTTCTTTATTCCATTTTTTCTTGAATATGTAATTTCGAAAAAAAAAATATTTCATCTCTCTCCAATTTTCTTCAGCATTTAAAAAGGAAAAACAATAGCAATACATAATAAGCTACATAGTGATTGGATGACATTTCATTAACACTACAGTTAAAGCAAGGCTTCAAATACTAGCAAATAGCATTATGGGTTGAAAGAACAAAAAGATTCTAGTTAGAATTTCTGTTCTCAACAACTTAAAAATCTCTGTTTACAAAACAGAATATAAAATAGTGTAAGGTGAAGATCAATGAATTATATAATATGAAGATGATGATTTTTAAATCCTGCTTAAGCACTAGCTGCTAATAATATTTTTCCAAATACTGTTTATCCTAACAACACACTCCCAAACGTCACACAAATTGAAAAATACAATCCAAAAGTCGAAAGGCAGTTGTATCTGTCTACCAATACTACTGGTTAAAATATTCACACATAAATTTTGGCCATTACAATGTCAGTTTTTGACTTTTAATACGGTTCATGGAGCTCCACACAACTCTGCTTACTTACTAGAGAAATGACTTGGGGGCAAACATTGTGACACAGCAGGTAAAGCCACCACCTGCATTGCCAGAATCTCCTGTGAGCATCCCTGCACGTCTTCACGGCTACATTTATCATTCAGGAAACTATTGAACAGAACGGCCCAGGTTCTTGGTCGCTGCACCCGTGTAGCAGACTCAGGTGATGTTCCTGACTTTAGCCTGGTTCAGCCCTTGCTAGCGTGGTTTTCTGGAGGGTGAACCAGCATTTCTCTCTCTCTTTCTTTCTCTCTCAGTAGAATTCTGCATTTGAAATAAATAAATCTAGGAATGAAAGAAGGAAGGAAGAAAGGGATGGAGGGAGGAAGGAGGGAGGGAGGAAGGGAAGGAAAGGAGGGAGGGAAAGAAAGAAAGAAAGAAAGAAAGAAAGAAAGAAAGAAAGAAAGAAAGAAAGAAAGAAAGAAAGAAAGAAAGAAAGAAAGAAAGAAAGAAAGAAAGGAAGGAAGGAAGGAAGGAAGGAAGGAAGGAAGGAAGGAAGGAAGGAAGAAAGGAAGGAAGGAAGGGAGAAAGGAAGAAAGAAAGAAAGAAAGAAAGAAAGAAAGAAAGAAAGAAAGAAAGAAAGAAAGAAAGAAAGAAAGAAAGAAAGAAAGAAAGAAAGAAAGAGAAAGAAAGAAAGGGAAGGAAGACAGGAAGACAGAAAGAAAGAGAGAAAGAAAGAAAGAAAGAGAGAGAGAGAGAGAAAGAAAGAAAGGAAGGAAGACAGAAAGAGAAAAAGAAAGAAAGAGAGAGAGAAAGAAAGAAAGAAAGAAAGAAAGAAAGAAAGAAAGAAAGAAAGAAAGAAAGAAAGAAAGAAAGAAAGGAAGGAAGGAAGGAAGGAAAAGAATAACGCAAAAGTAATGATGCTGGTGGCCCTCCTGGCTGCAGCCTGGCACGGCTCTTGCTTTTTCAGGAATTTGGAGTGTAAATTATAAGATGGTAGAAATTCTCTCTCTCTCTCTCTCTCTCTCTCTCTCTCTCTCTGATCCCTCTCTTTGTGTCTCTCTTCCTCTATAAACATGTAAATATTTTAAAATGTACATAAGATAATATTATTTCATGTTCAAATTCCTGGGTAACTATCTTCACACTTAAAACGTGACAGTTGAGAGCCGTGAGAATAGATATTTTGTTGTGCTAACAGCTTGCTCTGCCGGATGAGGAAGGCTATGAAAAAAATAACATGAAATGCTTGAGTCAGGCTTAGTAACAAAGAAGGAAGCTTTGTCAATGTCAGAAACCAAAAAAACAGCGATGAAATTATGGTATTCCTCAAGGAAGAAGATTGCTATTTCCCATGATATTTTGTGACAGTTTGTAACATATTTGGCATCCTTTCTTACGAAAATTACAACCTACTCTGCTCAGCATTGAATGCACAATTTCCTAGTAGGTTTAGAATGTCTGTATACAGATACCACAATTTTACAACTAATGAAATACAAGGAAGGCATGACAACTTCCTGGCATTTTAAAATTCCCATGGATTTTATGTACTTTAGCATGTATTTCTTATCTTCAAAAAATATGTCAAACATCACTTGCACAGGATTTTGCTTGTTTTTCTTTCTTACTTGTTTGCTTCTTGGTTTTGCTGCCTTTCTGTATCCCCTATGTGGAACACTAAAGTCTGTGTTAAGAATAATTATGACTCTTGTAAAGAACGAGTAGAAAGTACTTGTCAAAAAAGTACTTGTCAAAAAGTACTTGTCAAAAAAGTAATGCAAAATTTAAATATGTGCTTCTAATAATGTTGCTTAGTAATAAATATGAAATCGTTAGAAAAACAAATCCGGGATGAATAAAAGCAAATATGATCACTTCATTTTTTACTACATCTAAATGAAACTCTTAGGAGTTTAGTTTCATAACGTAAGGGTGAAGTCTATTCTCTATTCCATCAGTTTCTCGGTGATGAAAGTTAGTGCCTTTGAGTTTAGTGAATCAGAGCATTTATTAGATGATGCTTTGAAATAAAAATGAACATGGTCTGATTTTTTTTACTAAGTAAATAGCTGATGATGTTTATATGTCACACATACTTTTGGATTCTGGAGCACAGTCTTGGGAGGTTAGGTAATACATCACATACCGACAAAGAAAAGCATGAAGCCAGAGACAAAAAGATACGTATTTTGTGTGTATCCTTCAACATGCATTGCCGGGTAAACTGATACATAAAGTCCAAATTTGTCACTACTGTAAAGCCCAGTTGTGGACCCTGCCAGTAAAGTAACATTTCCTCAGTATATAGGATCCCCCCGTGGTTTCAGAGTAAGAAGGCAGATATTTACGTCTTCAAGTCCCTTGGGAGTTTTGATTCCCATTTCCAGTAAGGAAGCACATGGTGTGGCATATCAATTGTGTTATAGGAAAATTATAGTTTAGGTAAAGGAAACAAAAAGAACATAATGAGTAGTGTTTTACTGTAAAGCTACACAGCAGCAGATGAGAAAATGCTATCTTACAAAGACACCAGCATAATGGAAGTCTATTCTTTTTCATACAACTCTAACATTTGTGTGGCTCTCTTTCTAGGTCATGCTAATATGGACACTCCTTGTTTTGACATAGAAAGAATGCTGTCGTAAGAGTTCTAGGTGCAGTTAATGGCTATTCTAAAGCAGACATTGCAAATGTTGTAGAGTCTTCAAGTGAGAAATACAAGAAACAGAATATATAGAGAGAAAATATTGTTAAGATTATTTTCTGGTTTTTGGATGTCCCAGTCATTGGCTGGAGGCTAACTCTTGTGTACTTTGTGGAGAAACAAGTACTTAGAATAATACAGGGAGAGAAACAAATGAGATATTTGGGTACCAAACAACTATGAGTGAATGATGCAATCTGATTTCAAATGAGAATCATTCATTTCAATGTTGTAGCTGATGATCCTAATTGGACACAGGAATCAAAGCTGCAGAAAATTCAGAACTGGTGAATAGACTGCATACTAGATTTCTGAGGGGAAATGACCAACCTGAGCTGATAAAATGAAAAATGACTTGCTTACCAACAAATTGAATAAATATGACAAGTGTCAAGTCCTGATAATCATCCCCACTTCTGTCAGTAACACAAAATATCCACTTATTCCTTCGAAATTGTCCTTTTATCTACCATACATGTTACCTGGCTACTAGGAGAAAGAGGCTGTTTTGACTTCTGCACAGGACAATGTTACCTTGTAGAGATACCTTTTTCTGCCAAAACAGAGACTCTGACCATGAAGGTTAGGCATGAGAGAAGTTTAATTTAGTTCTGTTTTAGTTTCTGAAACGTTTCAAAGCTCTTTACAAAAAAGTTCTGTGAACCTGTTTACTTCAGGTTTTCCAAAAATTTTTACAAATCCAACCATAAAAACTTGAAACAAGACCTCATGCTCCAACTTTTTCTTTTTACTGATTTGTCACATAGCATTTATTCACCCATTTCTTCGAAACACCTTTCTCATCAAAAACAAGGAAATCATAACTGTCAGTCACATTCGTTCTGGCTGATATTGTAAAGAATGAATTAATAATGACTACAAACCTTTTCCACACATAAAATATTGAATTATCTTTAAAATGAATAGTTTTACTTACAATACAATGTACCCTACCTCTTTGTATGTTGAGGAAACATTTGTTAATTTTTGATATCTATTAACTAAAGTGAAATATTTTATAAAGGAAAGCTAAATTCATCATCAAAGAAATAGTCAAAAGCTGCCAGCTAGTGTTTTCATTTTTATCCATTTGTGCACAGACCGAAAGCAATAATCCATACTTGCAGTTAGTGATTTTCATAACATTGACACCTAAATGAAAGTTAGAGCTCAAATCTTGTGCATATTTGACAAGCTCTAACGGAATTGTTTGCAAAATTTTATTGAAAACCCTGCTTTCATTTATCTTTGTTAGCACAAACCTCAGAAATCAGTGGTATGGAATTCTTGTATAATTTTTAGCTCTAAAAGAATTAAGCATGCAGGTGTTCAGAAAATAGGTCATTACTCTGAGTAAATAAAAAATTTTTTGAAGAAAACCTAAGTATGTTATTTACATTACATTATAAAATAATATTCAATTGGCTTGAAGTCATTTAAAAAAAAACTAAAAATACACAGCAAAAAAGGCAATGATGAAATGAGAGGTAAACTGCGATTGTTTTTCAGTAATCTTACAAAGTTTAATTAGTAAAAAGCTCAAGTTGTTTAAAAGTCTGTGTTGCACAATTTGAGTTGCAGCATTCACTTAAGATGTTATGTTAAATAAAGGCATGCACACGCCTAAACTGTACTTCAAAGATTTCATCTGGTGGCATTCTTCCTCTTGTAATATCCCACGACGAATCCATGATGCATGCATTCAAATTTAGAGTGAAGAGAAAATTAGGAACGATCAGCTTATAACAAGTTTTCATAATTCTTTTTTTCCAGCTTTTAGGCGAGGTGTCTTACACTTGCCTAGACTCAAGTACATTTTGAAAGATGTGTGCAGGGAGACATCAAGCACTTCCCATTTCTGTGCCCTGCAGCCCTGATGGAAGTTCCTTTGTTTGGCCAACCTAAATGCTCTCTACAGCATTTCAAGCATACTTACTCTTGTTCTGCCCTTTCTGACAGCAGAGCACCTATCAGCACCTTCTATGTAATCATCCTTCATGTAATTGAAAACCAACTTGTTTCCCCAGCCTATTTTCCAACTTAAATAATATTAGTTCTCTTAACCTTTCCTCTGAGATTCTATTTTCCAAGCTATTAATCATGTTTATTGCTTGTCCTTAAGCCTTTTTCAAGTTTTCCAAGGTCCTTTTTAACTTAGTGAGTCCAGGTCTTTGCACAACACAGTGATTACGCTGGGAGAATTGCTATGTCTATTGTGCATTCCTTGTTCCTCTGTGGTTTTGTTTTGTTTTTTGTCCAGGGAACTCGAATTGTTCATTTGTCTTTGAAATATGACCCTTTGACTACTGTCGTCATTATTATTGTCGCTATTGTATTACTCTTACCAAATCCTTCCTTTCTTGTAGCGATCACGCAGTCTACTTTTCTGATTATGTTTAACTTAGACATTTCTACTGCTAAAGAAACATTTTCAGCTTTACATTTCTTATTGAAAATGGGGTCATTCTACTTCCAGATCAAACATGGACTCCCAATGAAACTGTTAACTGTATCTTGACAGTAGGATGCTGGACTCTTTACCATTGTCCATGCCCGCAATGATGGGCACATCGCTGTTTGTGAAGAGCTAGACTACAGTAATAGCACAGGGGAACTCAGTGGAGGGAACGGAGGGAAATTGGAGCGGGGGTAAGGAAACCCCAGGGCCTATGGAACTGTGTCAGAAAATAGTAATAATAAAGTAAAAAGAAAAAACAAACACACACACACACGCTAGGGTCATTCAGTCCAATGCACTTAATGTGGTGTTTGTTTGCTTTTTCTCAAATCACACACTGGTTTAAGACTTTAAATTACAGGTAGAACTTTACGTGAAGAGCATAAGAAGTCTGAAACTAGCATGTAAGAACCGTACTGGGAGGCTGTTTCATATGTCATTCGGTTTTTGGGTCTGACTTATTTTTACATTTAGGAGATGAGCCTGCTTTCATTGAATATCTGAAACTGACGCAATAGTTTTCACATTCCAGTTTCATCATGGTCATCCTTCACAAAAATATTTCCTACAGTTTCGTCTTTTCTGCAATCCCATTATAGCATTTTTAGGTTCATCAATGAACTGCAGCAATTTCATACTACTCTTCCTACAGTCTTTCTCATTTTCTATAGAAGAGCAATGAAATATATACACTCATTACATTTCCAACACCCATATGACATCCTGACGCGTTCAAGGCGAGGACTTTAGCCACCAGGCCACGGCGCCAGGCCCAAAATTGCTTATGTTTATCGAACACTTAAGCATTACATTTAGATAACTTTATAATATACCCCGACAGCCATCATTTGTTACTATCGTCATCCTTCCTTACAAAAGTGTAAATGTGGAGGTTGAGATTTGATCCCAGGCACTGTACTACCTATGTGCTTGTAAATAAAAAACCTAGAAGCTAATATACTATATATCCCCTTACATTAAGAAAGTAAACTACAAGAGAGGATTTTGACTATTTTTAGGTTTAAAAGATAAATATATTTACCATGATCGGATGCTACTGTAATGGGTCCACTTTGAGACTGCACAAGCCTGCTGAAACCTTGGGCACACCTTCAAGTGGGTGGCACAACTATTACTTAACCATTTCCTGATCAGGGGGAGGCCGCCAAGGGGGAACCTTTTTCCTATAGGTTCCCACCCAACAAGGAACCCCTAAAACCCCAAGACCCTTTCTCAAACCTGTGGTGTTGCTCCCTCCTTCTTTCAAGAGGCACCGCACCTGCCGGCTCTCTCTGCACAGGTACTTGTCCCTTCCTTTTCTCTCCCCGTTCTCCTGGTCGCTTCACAAACAAAAACAAAACTTCTCTGTCTACAACTGGTTAGTGGTTTGTTTGTTTGTTTGTTTTTTACTTATTATTTCTGTATTAAGCAGAGAAAAGACCCCACGGAGCTTTTCCGGTAAGACATTTTATCTTCCGATCTCTCTTCCGTTTAGATCCTTTATCAAACTGTCTTGTCATTCACAGATGGCTCTCTCCTTCTTCTTATTTGCCTGAAAAAAAAAAAAAATTTAAGCAATACATTCATCTAAAGTAATAGCATATGATAGCCCAGAAAAAAGCCTCAATTTTGAAATAGTGAAATGTGAAATAAAGATAAATTAGCGAGAATACAGTTGTTGGAGGTCTTGACGAACATCCATGAAGAGCCGTTCAGAGCATGAAATGTTGATTTTCTTTGGGGAGATAACAGATGAAAGCCTTTCGTCATCAGTGTTTCTCTCATACAATTCTTTGTCATTTTAATAAGCAATTTGTTCTACCATTAGCATACAAAATGTGAGCACATTATTGTTAGCATCCTTTCTAATTAGTCCCACAACAATAACACATTTCAGACGTTTGTTTCCACTTAAAAATTGAGTAATTGACACCCTGTTTCTAAATTATCATTTCATAAAACAGTACAAAATACACAATTTTTTAGATTTACTTATTTATATGGGAAAGGAAGATATACAGAGAGGAGGAGAGACAGAGAGGAAAATCTTCTGTCCGATGATTTACTCCCCAAGCGGCCACGATGGCCAGAGCTGCACTGAGCAGAACCCAGGAGCCTGGTGCCTCTTCCAGGTCTCCCATATGGGTGCAGGGTCCCAAAGCTTTGGGCCGTCCTCGAGTGCTTTCCCAGGCCACAAGCAGGGAGCTGGATGGGAAGTGGAGCGGCCGGGATTAGAACCGGTGCCCATATGGCACCCCAGCACATTCAAGGAGAGGACTTTAGCTGCTAGGTCACCGCACCGGACCCCAAAATACACCATTTTTAAACAATGAAATCAGTAAGTTAGGGTAGGTGTAACTTGAGAAATTTAGCAGAATTTATAAAATAAAGTCTCCTATGTTCAATATTTTGTAGGAACTGAGATCATCCTACTGTTGTGTTACAATCCCCAAAGTGAATCTTGCTTTAACCAAAGGTGAAATTTTCTACTGTTCAGTACAAATCTAAGAACAGGCTCAACCAGCTCTGGCACCAATATTTATGTATTTACCTTCTCGGTCTTCATGCCCAGATGAATGTTGAGCCTAACCTGGGAAAACTGCATGACCTTTTAGTCAAATTCTAATCTAAAATATTAATATAGGTATTGCTTCAGGGTTTAATGTGCATTGGCAAAAGCATAGTGAAACACATGGAGGTAAATAATGTAATCACCACAGCAGCTGGGTTTCAGGCCTGCCAAGAGCCAACCTGGAGCTCCTGAGCAGCTGGGGCAGGTGCTAGTGATCAAAATGAGGTTGGTAGAAAGACTTTTATGACTTTACAATAATTCTGGCAACTAGACCTATGTTCCTGCCATTCCACTCTTGGTACCCACTTTGTTTTCTGCAATTTTCCAGCAGGTTTTTAAAAGTTTTATATCACCCCCAACAGCTTTACTACCACCCCTCTCTCCAGGCCCGATGAAGGAGCAATGCATACAACTGCAGTACTTCATTTTACAGAAACCCTTCGAAGCAAAACCATCATTTAAATATCCTGCCAGTAGTTCTTTTATTAACAAAGTGACCCCAGCAGTAACTGCAAACTCTACTCCGTTTTTGCAATAAAAAGGATGTATTATCTGTTTCTCAAACACTAAATCAACAATATTGATGGAATGCCTACAATATATAAGACATTTTTATAGTAACTATTTGGAAGTAGTCTCCCGGTCTTTATGGAGCTTAAAGACAGTTGGGGAAGCAAGCTATAAACTATAAAATAACACTAACAATAGACGTTAGTCATTGACCAGTGCCAAATTAATGGTATAGATACCAAGTGCTACAGAATTTTTCAAGGTGAGAGAAAGAACATAAAAAAAAAAAACACAGAGTAAACTCTGCAATGTGGTTAAGTATAAAAATAATAAACTTAGAAAATAAAAATCAGTACAAACCTATTTAGAACTGTCACTGGTTCCAGTATAATTGTAGCAGGTAGTCTGTATATGCCCATAGTGGGAGCTCCAATGGCAAAAGTAATGATGTATTTGTGATGACAATTAACAATAGTTGCAGTAACAATGATATTAATGCAACTCAAATGCAGGTGCCTAACTACGAACTAAACACCAAGTGCTTTTTTTTTATTGAATAAGAAAAAGTTTAATACTCAAAACAAAATCACTCTGTAGGTGATATAGATATTCACACCTTAGATCATAAAGACATGTGGACTTGGAAAAAGCAAATCCTTGGATATGTTTCATTAGCAGTAGAACCAGGTTCGAATGAAGACCTCTTTAATGTTAACACATGGCTGTTTTTTCATGAACTCACTTGACTGATAAGAGAACAAATTTAAGACATGGCACAACAGAATAACAAAGACGAAGATTCTTTGAGGAGAGTCCATGTTTGCTCATGTATGCATGTGCGTGTATGTGCACTGTGTGTGTGCAAAGAGAGAGAACGTCATCGGGAGTCCTTTCGATGCATTCACCATCACATCCTTTTCTTCCACGTTCCTTGCCACTCTGGCCTCCCAGCTTCCCCTCAGATGTGGTAGGTAATTTAGCACTGTGAAAATTATTGCGCCTCCTGCTGGTTGCTCATGTGAATGTCTTTCCATCTGTTAGAAGGCTTAATACAAATGTCACCGCTCACAGTGGCCTCCCTGGACAACTCTTTTAAATGTGACTATGTTCTTCCTTCCTGTGATAACCATTGCTATCCAGTATTAGTACAGGTATTGGTATTCAGAAATGCCTTTTATTAATAAAAATTTCTTATGACTCTATTCATTTTCCAGTAGTTGCTCACATCTTAGTAATGCCTTACATTGTATGAATGTCACAACTTATTTTTAAATTCTTCTGTTCACAGATTTTTTTTGTTGTTGTTGTTTTAAACTTCTCTATTGTAAATGATGCAGACAAAATTTCTTATGTGTGAATTGCTACTTTTATGCATTTGTTTCTCTTGGGTTTACATAGGTAGGAAGAGAGTTCTTGACCATGTTTATTCAGTGAATATTGTCACACAGTTTTCCAACGTGATTCTTACAATTTAAACTCCCAAGAGAAATATCTGAGGTTTGCAATTGATCCATATCTTTCCCCACACTCTTTTTTTTATCTTCAGGCTGTTTTGTAGAAATATCTCCTTATAATTTTCACTTACATTTTTCTAATGAACAATATTTGTAAATTTTAAGATGCTTATTTGCAAAGAAAAAGATTGTGGTGACTTTATATTTACTCAAAATGTTGTGAGAATATAAATGATGTTTTGATACCAAAGCATATTGTTTTCTTCAGTTAGATTTAGCAATATTTAACTGTCTTTTTATGTAAAACTTAACATTGTCTCAATGTACAGATGAGAATTATGTAAAATTTTTAAGTTATATTTATTTCTATTAAGCTGACTCCAATGCTTCTAGAAAATTCTAATACTGCCGTTTTCATGAGACTTGGCTCATTATTAATATTGTTATAAATTTCATAGACAATGATGCTTCAATTATTACTTAAATTGTGTTGAAGCATCAACTTATTTTGTTGCAAACATTTTTGAAATTCATACATAGGCTTTCCATAACACACAACTTCCATGAAATCTATGTTTCTTGTAGTGATAGAAATAAAATTTTTGAATCAAAATAAAGTCATATTTCAATTTAGTTTTTCCAGAAAGTTTAAAATACACTTAGATGGGAAGCAACTTTTTGAAGACAATAAGTGAATGTGTTAGAAGGTTTAACTCAAATGTCACCCTTGCCAAACTTTATAATGGCTTACCCTTATTATGCCTAGCTTACTTAATATTTACAAATTTATGGTTACTGTCTGCCATTGATATTGTCTGGTGCCATTCAATAGTGCTTTGCTCTCCTGCTTCATTCTGTGCATTTACAACTCATCCAGTATGATGAACTGGTTTCATTTTATTCCTATGTTTTTACAGTAAACATACATGCTAATTGTGCTAAACTTTCCCTCGTTTTCTTTATTTCTAGTTGTGTTAGGTTGATGGAATCGACATTGTATGCCTTCACCACTTGTTAGCGTTTACACCAATTTTCTTTTGCTTTTAATAGTCATCAGCAGCTGACCTGTTCTCCTAGACACGCGTCACAGGCATCACTTTCAAGTAATACCATTTCATCGGTGAGATGCAGCTCTCCTCAACTGTAGCACTTTCATCCATTTCCTCAACCAAGGGACGGAAATAATAATCCTCTTCTCATCCACTTGATTTACTTTCCGTTTAGAATAATGCTTTCGAATTTCTTTTACTTTACTGCCTCTTCTAGACCTTCATTTCTGATTCCTAATGTCTAATACAAAGCAACTTGATCCATGACTCTGATTCTGGGACATTTATTCCATACCAGCATTTCTTATTAATATCAAGGTATTTCATGGAATAGTTATAAAGCAAGGCTAATTTCTTACAACTCTTCTCTCTGCCGTTCAACTTTTCCCATACCAAGGTATATGTTTCAGCTTTCCTATGACTTTGAGTGAACTCTTTCCTCATATACATTCGTAACACTGCTTTTCAGTTTCTGACCAGCCTCAGCCTCATATAACTCCTTTTTCTTTCATTGTGAGTATGATGCTATCAGGGTAAAGATTTTTCTCCTTTTTCTTGAGAACATCACATATTTTCAATTATTATTTTGTTCACCATTTTTTCAAATGAGACTTTCAACACTAGAATTCGTGTTGAATTTCATGTTTACTAATGAGAATGATGCAATGTACCAGTTGGTTAAAGGTAAAAGGAGCTAAACTATCCATTTCCTGTGAGGTGAAGTTAGGCATCAAAAATCTTGTGTAATACTTAGAGAATCATCTCCTATCTTCAACGTATGCATTGTTCCATTCAGGGAGTTAACAAAGCCCTTTGGTTCAACTCTCTCATAATATTTTTCAAGATCAGTTTAGAGCTCTCTTTTGAACTAATCAGACCTTGGATTTAGACCCTCAGCCCTTTGAGTGATGAGCTGTTGCTGGGATATGTTGCACTGATTTAAGGTGATAACTGTTTCCAAGACTGCTGACAAGTAACGCAATGGAAAGTTAAGAACAAAGTTACCACTCAAAAGTGTTGTTCAGTTTTGCAGCATCCTAACTGCACCAGGACAAGTAGATTGTAATTGAATCACACAATGCAAATGTGTACTTAAGTTGTTTTATAATCATAGCCCCCTCATGAAAAACAAAACAAAACAAAAAAACAGCATTTCTTTCTAGAAGTAGAATGTTGGTATTAAACGAACCATGGTTTTTCTCTCTTTGTGCAGTTATACACAAAACAATAAACTATAAAAATGTTCTATTAAGAATACTTACTTTCAAGATATTAAAATATTATATGGGGAATTCATTTATCCCATACAATAGCTTCCTCCTTGAGTGCTAAAATGATTCATCTTTACTTCAAAATGAAGGTAAGAAAATCTGAGATGTTGAACATGGAGACGGTACGCTGGTGTTATTATTAGAAATAATTATTTTCACAAGTGAACTTTTGAACAAGGCAAGGTTAACTTAATTAGTATGTTTTGGCAAGTGTATTTATTTTTCAGATCTGAAATTAAGAGAGTTTGCTAGAGAATCTAAAAAGGAAACACTAATGGAAAAATCATAGAAAAATAGTGGATCAAGAATAGAATTACAAAAATACATTCTAAAAATCTGCACACATGATCAGGATAGATGAAGATGCCTGAAATTGTTTCATCATCAGTGAAATTAATCTAATTATTAGATTCAATATCACAGAATCTCATATATTCAACTGTCTTTGAACTTCAAAAATACCAATTTTGTATAATTTGCCTTATCATAAAATGTAGTGATCCTCCCATTGCCTTAATAGCGTCCTGCTTACCTGCTAGCAAGGATCAGACCGTGGCAGAGCCAGGACCCTGGAGCCATGCACGCCTCACAGATGGATGGCTGGGACACAGCTACCAAAGCTGTGATGATCACTGCATTCATTAACAGGGTGCTCAGATCAGAAAGACAACTCAAGCCTTGCATTCCAGAATGGAGTGTAGTCCTCCAGATCTGTATTTTAATCATGTTGCTAAACCCTTGCCACCAATTTCTTGGCATCAGAGGATATGTCTTCTATATTTTATTCCTCTGATATGTAGAGTACAATTTTCCATAAAAAATTTGTAGATCAAGAGTCTATTTTACCCTCTTTAAAAAGCCAAGTGCTTTCCTGTAGGACTGGTTTTATTAATCAGAGAGGGTTCATACATCCACTAGAGAATGCCACAATAATAATACTGCCAATTTTCTTTGTATATCAAATAATTCTTATCTAAAATGTCAAGCATCCCATTAATACAGGAGTATGTAAGTTTCCAAAAGTATCTTCTCCATACTCACAGTGTTCCTGTTTCCATTGGAAACACAAATTTTTTTTTGTACTGAATCTTAGCTGTCTCGCCTAAATAACACCTAATTTCTCACGAAAGTCCTACAATTCTGCTTTAAGTTTATATTGACTTTGTCTGATTTTGTCAAGCTTCAGCGATTATCACTTCAAGGAATATTTCTCTGCTTAGGTATTCTAGAATGGTCTGTATTGTAACTGATAGAATTAATACTATTCAAATAATAATCCAAACAGAAAAATAATCACTATCTTGAAGAAAAAGTGCGTGGATTTTGAAGCTGTGTGTGAAAAGGGTATTTTCAGCTGGGATACATACACACACAGATGCACGCACACGCAATCAGCATGAACTTTTACTAAGCTAATACAATAAGAAAGAAAAATACACACAGTGAAAGAACTGAATCAAACACTGTCGGGCATCAAAGATCATGGCAAAACAGAAAAATTTTCGATTTGACTATTGCAGCTGGAAAACAAATTTTGAGGCAAAAAGTGACAAACAAGGAGTCGGAAAAGGTCAGAGCACATAGCCACTGGTAACCGGCATCCACTTGAACTAGTGGAGACAACCAGATTTGAAAAAATCATCATCTAGCTTCAGCATTAAAGGTGATTTCCGTGGAGAGAGCAGAGGTGAATGAGTTAACTATTTAGTCTATTGAGATAGTGAAGTGAGAACTAGCATGATTTAAACATTCAGTTTCTTTATTTGTATTCCACAGTTCCATCATTTTTTATGCCTAAAGTTCATGGTTACCACTACAAATTCATGCATCTGTTTTACCTCCACCAAATCCATGTGCTCTCTCTGTACATGCCCCATGCTGTTTCCTGGCAACAGTGATCTTCTCATCTCTGCCGTTTCAACGGTTTCCTACAGAATCATTTAGTTGGAATATCACAATATACAGATTTTCAGATGGAGTTTTTTCATTCTGCAACTTGCAATCAAAATCCCTTTGTATCTTATCATGACTGCACAGCCTAGGGGTTTACTTTTCCTGATTACTGTCTCATTGCATGGATGTTGCACTTCGGTTATCCATTCAAGCATCTATCCTGGCTGCTTCTCAGATTTGGATATTGTGAATAAAACTTCAATAAGTGTTTATTGTATACTTTCATTTGTTCTGAAGTATTACTGTATAAAGCAACCACAAGTTAGGACTTGATTGCAGGTGTTTACCTGATTTCCAATCTTATAAACATCTTATTATTACGGTCTTTAATAGAAAAGGTTCATTCTGCCGAATTTATAAGCCAATTTACTTTCTTTGCTTGAGAAAAACAATTCACTATGCATTTTTTATATGCTTGAGAAATCAGACAGCAATTATATCCTTGAACCAGCTCTCAATTACAGGAATGAAAGAAAGATTTTTTATAAGAATTGAGAATCTATAGTGTCTTTATATGCACAAATGGTAAGGAAATCAAGGTGGGAAAGTAAACATGTAAATTTGCACAATATTTTTAAAGGAACAATCCAAATTTAAACTTACTGAAAAATCACTATAAGAAGTGAAAGCATCTTGATGTAATTCAAAGAATTCTGAATTGCATACTAACAGTAAACTATGAATCATTATATGTATTGATTATTTTCTTAAATGAATCAAATCATTCTTAAGTTCAGTGTACTACTATTTCTTATTTTATTTTACTTCATTTTATATCCTCTTGTAAAAGCAAAACATCACCTTAATAACTGGAATATCAAAACATCACCTTACTAACTGGAATATCAGCAAAGTCTGGCATACTAGGCTGACTGGTGAGGCAGGGGTGCATGAATAACAAACGAAGATAAATTCGGGATTTTACCAAGGGAAATTTGCTGGAAGAACTTACTAAGTATAATGTGGTTTCAAACAGACAGGAAACAAATCTATCTCCATTTCTCTCAGATGGCGTTAGTCAGTTCAGATAGGAAGCCGGATAAAGGCACTCCAAGGTTAACTTAAGTACACCAGAATGTTCACAAACATCAACTTTTCAGAATCAATCATGGAGGAGCCATGACACAAATGAGTGCCCTTGTGAGATACTGTACTGCAGGCACTGGATTAATCTGCTTTGCCACAAGACAGCCAAAAAATCCAAAATACTTTCAAAACACCGTACTTTTAAATATCCTTACAAGACTGATCGGGTTTCAACATTCAGGGAAACACAATTATTAGACTTTGTTATGATGCAGTAACACCAGACACAAAGGGCTATTTGTGTTCTTTAAATCATTTGAATTTTTACTTGAAGTAACACTAAGACCGGTTAATCCTGTATACTGAAAAACATTAACAGAATCACAAAAAAGAGTTCAAAGTGTAATTGACATCCTAGAAAAACAAAATATCAGTGAAAAACAGAGAACAGAAATGAGCCAGGGAGAGAAAGAGAGCAAAAACAAGTTTGTGAGTGGTTATATTTACGGTAGATATCGGGTGACTTTAAATGTACTTAGTAGGACCTGTTTATTTTCAGTCAATAAAAATGTAATATCCCATATCTGTTCTTTAGTTTCTATTTTGTTAGTAAATCAGAACATCATCATTTCACATTAAGTTTCTAAACCAAAGTTAAAAGCTTATGTAGGGCCCGGCGATGTGGCCTAGCGACTAAAGTCCTCATCCTGAACGCACCGGGATACCATATGGGCACCGGTTCTAATCCCAGCAGCTCTACTTCCCATCCAGCTCCCTGCTTGTGGCCTGGCTCCTGGCTTTGGATCAGCATAGTACCGGCCATTGCGGTCACTAGAAAAAAAAAAAAAGCTTATGTATATAACGAAATTCTGTCTTTTATGACACAATTGTGTTTGTAAAACATACCTCAGGATGCATGGTATGCAACCAGCTGTAGTGTCTAAATCTAGCATATCTGAGCTACACCTGTCTATGGATCCTTCCCAGAGCTCATTTAGACAAATCGTTTCCCTGCTGAGACTCCAAGAAATTCAAGACATTGCGGAAAATGTAATTATATTCATTTTAAGGTAAAATAAAATTTAACCCTAGGGAGTAATTAATATTCATTTAATTGGATATTTTACATGAAACTCTGGAAATTACTACATATATTAGAAAAAGCACATACATTTGAAGAACTTAGAGCTACGAGCTTGTCAGATTCTGTAATTTGTGTTTATATGTCTCTTATGAAAGCTGATAGTCCTTTTATGTTTTCCCCATATTGAACCCCAGTCACTGGTTCTGGATTAAGCAAAGCATAATTTACTTTTGCCAGTTAGGCATTTAGTTGTTAAATAAGGTTTTAGCGTCCATCATGTATGTGTGTATATTGGGTCAAAGGAGTCCTTCATGTTTTATGAGTAAGCAAATGTTGGGTAAGTACATAAGGAAGGACAAATGCTAACACGTGAAAGAATGACTAATACGGATGATAGGCGTATTGGAAACTATATGTGGATTAAACCATGCTCACGGTTTTAACACCCACATGTGGGACTGGTGTTATGAAGTGTGAGGTTAGCTGTCACCTGAGGTACCATTATCCCATATGGATGCTGGTTCTATTCTTGGCTCTGAATCCTATCCAGTTCCCTGCTAATGCACCAGGGACATAAGCCAAAGATATCCTGATCCTTGGGCCTTTCCACATCTTGGCCATGTTCTTTAAAGTGTTATTATTATGTTCTCTTCAATGACGCATTTAATTCTTCTGTTACTCTGAAAGATGTTCTTCATTTTCCGTGATGATTTACCTTAGGTCTCCCACGTGGGTGCAGGGTCCCAAGGCTTTGGGCCATCCTCCACTGCTTTTCCAGGCCACATTTTATGAAAAGACGCCACGGTATTTGGTATGGCACCATTTTTGGCTAGATCTCTGAAGGTATTTCTGGAATAAATCATCATTTGAATCACAGAGCTGAGTGGGACAGATCTGCTCTCAGTTGGTGGGCACCGCCCAGTCTGATGGGCACCATTCAACTGACTAGATGTGGTGCATCTTAGATCTTAGATCTTACATGTAAACAAAATAGAAGACTGAAGATTTTATACTTTTATGCTTTCTCTCTAATATCTGCAACACAATTCAGGAGCCAGTGCTCTCTCTGGATTCTGGATCTGCAACTGTAACTTCTTGTTGGCCAAGCGACCCTTCTTCAGCCTCCTGGTCTTCAGTTTGGGACTGAAATTTATATTATTCACTTCCCTTGAAGGTTTAGGACTTGAATTTCCCCAATTCTTACGTGTGCAACTAATCATTTGAACCAGTTTCTTTAACAAATCCTCTCTTAACTGTCTTTCTGTCCATCTAACTTTCAGACATCTATCTATTCATCGACCTGAATCATGTTGGTCTCATCCTCTTAGACAAACTGAACATGCCTCCAGTAAGCCGATTATTGCTCTCATTGGTTCATACTCCACACATCCGAATACATCCATATTTCTTTTTTCTCTTTCTCCTTTTTTTTCTGTTTCTCATCCATTGCTTGTTCAGTAATGCCTATCTAACCAATGGCTGAGATGTAAAAATTAAACCTTCCTATGAAAGCATCATGTTTGTCTGCTTTTCTATAGCTAAGACACAAAGTTTTGCTATTTGGGGAATTTGTGAAATTCTGATCTGCTACTTTTTTCTCTCCCTGCTTTAAGACATAGTAAATGCTACTACTAAGAATTATGACCATCCTTGTCAAATGTGAAAGCTTTTGAACTTCCTAAGGTTGAGGAAATCATGAAAAACAAATACAAACACTAAAAAATACTAACTTAATCAATATACATAGCAGTTTAGAAGCAAATAGATTGAAAAAAACCTGCACGTGGACGGTCATGGGGCGTAGCAAGCGAAGCCACTCCATGTGACACGATCATCAGGTATGGGTTCCATTCCCAGCTGTTCTATCTTTGATTCAGCTGCCTGCTAACACTCCCAGAAACGCAGCCAAGCGTGACCCAAATATCTGCACATTTGCATACATGTTGGAGACCCAGAAGATACTGTGTGCTGGTGCCTGGTTTCAGAATGGCCCCAGCTCTAGCTCATGCTGCAACTTGGGGCACGAATTGATGGATGAAAGTTTTCTCTCTATCTCTCTGTCTTTCTAAACTAAATAAAAGAAACAACAAGAAGAAAGTTTCCACCAAAATCACAAACCATATGAGCAATAACAACAAATCAACCAAAATCACTTGGGGTTAATTACCAGGAATATGGAAGTGGCAGATCTATTTCTACCTGACATTTTTCTAGAATAACAGAAGTTATCCATTTATATTCCATAGAATCTGAAACAAAGAAACAATATGTGATGCCTTTTCTAGGTGTTTTGGCCTGAGCATATCATATGAATGATTTAAATAAATGGAAACTGATTGAGATTCCTATACAGACAGCATATGGTCATTTTATCTTGTAAATTGCCCTTTGTGCTCTTCAAAAGAATGAGTCTTGTGTTTATGTGCCAATTAGGTTGTCAACACAAAATCCTAACAACTATAAAATAATAAGAGCTGATCACCTGTGAAGGGCCAAAGCTTTATATCAAGCTTAACTGCAACCAGACTACAAGGAGATAAGAGGAGATTATTAAAGTACTGAAGGAAAACAACTCTGATGCAGAATTTCATATCCAGCTGAAGCTCTACCGAGCACTGAGAAAAATTATAAAAATGTTCTCAGCCAAACTCCACACTAAATAGTTCCCCTTACAAAATATGCATGGAAATAATTTCTAAAAAAATATTCAAATAAGAAATCAAATGTGGATGGTTTATCAAGGGATGTATAATGAATATGCCTTGATAAAATTCATTTGCATTTGTTTTCTTTTAACTAAATACTTGTTCTTATACATACAAAAAATATACAGTAAGCATAATATGTATTAAATGTTAATAATTGCAACATAATAATTTTCGATTGCTACAGCAAAATAAAAAGTAGATTAGGGGTTGGCAATATACGTGAATACCTGCCACCTACACCAGCAGATGAGACACTATCAAGGTGACATGATTCACTTGATCACCTTCCCAGGATAATTCCCTCCTACCTTGAGAAACGACCAACATCTTGCCTTTGAACAGTTTTCCCACAATTCTTTCTAGGTTTCTGTTTTGATGACTCAGACCTCATATTGTAAATTAGTTCCTTGATAATTGAACTGATGTTTTTGACATGATTGCTAAAGTTGTCACTTTTTGCATGTTTCACTTTTTTAGAATATCTTGTCTCAGGACAATGGAAATAAAACTTATTTCATATGTTATGTTATTTTCTATGAAGAACAAATTTTATTTCTTCTTTTCATTTCTTGGATATTTCCTAAACTACCTGTACTGTCACACACAGTGTTGAGCGGAGTCGATAATAGTGAGTATCATTTTCTCATTCCCAATAGCAGGAGAGAAATGTCAAAAATTTCACCAGGATAGAAGACAAGTGGTACAGCCATTTTGTACATCTCCTTTAAAATGGTATCTGCCCATTCCAGTTTTGAAAATAGCACTTGTTCATTACCAAATTTTATTTTATTAAATTTTTGCTTTCATAAGGAAAGCTGCATGACTTTTCTTATTCTATTCATGTAATCGATCATGATCTAAATTTTTAACATTGAAACATCTTCATCACAATAGAAAATCCAGCATTGTCATTTCTACATTGCTATATTTCATGCACAATATTCACTTTGCAATTTCTATACCCATGTATGTGCATAAGAAAAATTCATCTGCATTTGTAGTTTCAAAAACTATTCAGATTTCCACACAAAAATTGTGCTAAGCTGATGAAACAAGCTGGGAAGTATTTGCTTTTCAACTCTGAAAATAGATATGTGCATCTGATTTATTACTTTATTTAATGTTTTGAATATTTTTGATTAAAATCTGAAACAAAAATTGTGTGTGTGCATGAAGGAAGTTATTTTTTAACTTTAAGAAAAATAACTATTTTTTAGGGATTTATTTCTTTTTCTTGAAAAGGCAGCTTTACAGAGAGAAGGAAAGACAGAAAGTTCTGTCATGCAGTGATTCACTCCTCAAGTAGCTGCAACAACCAGAGGTGAGCTAATCCAAAGTCAAAAGCCAGTATCTTCTTCAGCGACTCCCACATGGCTATAGGGTCCCAAAACTCTGGGCAATCCTCCACTACTTTTGCAGACTACAGCAGGGATCTGAAATGGAAAGAGTGCATCTAGGACATGAACCAGTGCCCAGATGAAATGCCGGCACTTGCAAGGAGAGGATTAACTAGTTGAATCACATGCCAGGACCAGTCAAAAATAATTTTAGAAGGCGTCCAATTTTCCTGTTTCCTCATGTCACATCTGTAAACAATGTTTTCAATGTTTTTTTGAATTTGCATTGTCAAGTGTCTTATTATAAATTTCTTTATGCACCATTAGTAGATATACATCATAATGTTTATTTTATTATTATCCTCCTTTTTCTTCAGTCCTACTTTTTTCTCTGAATTTCCCAGTAGTGCATAAATTTTAATAGTTTTTACAAAAGAAGCTGCTTGGGGCTTTTTTATATTCTTCATAATGTGATTCAATTAATCTATTTCTGCTAATACAGTAATTTATGGTTTTCACTGAACTTACTTTTGTATTCAGCTTATTTCTACTCAAGTTTTAGGCCTTGTCTACATGTCAGCTGTGAGTGTGTATTAGCATGCCATCTTGCTTTTTCCTTTTTCAGATATTATGTAACCTTTCTTCAAATTCAATACATCTTGTGCTCATCTCCATTCATTTGATGCTTTCTAATTTTCTTGAAATCTTTGTGATTGCATGGATAGATTTCTCATTATTTGGAAATGTGTTGTCTTATTTTAAAACATTTGTGGAACAACTTGAACGTCAGAGTTGCAGAGAGAAGGAGTGGCAGAGGAAAGGGCTTGGTCAGAAGTGGAACATCTGAGATTTGATCTGGTGTCTATAAGGGATGCTTATACCCCACAGATCCCCATTTGTGCATTTTCAGGTTGTCCATTAGTAATTTATCTCTGGTTTATTTGAACTGATGTCATAAAATATATTGTTTTAATCCATTAAAGCAAGTCAATACTTTGTTTATGATATAACAGATGTTTCCTCTAGATAATTAAATGTGAATATCAAAAATGAATTACTATGGTTTAAATGCAATTCTCTATTTTTGATTAGTCACATTTCTTAATGGTACAGTGTGTACCTATGCCAGGTTTGGGGGGGTTGTGTAGACATGATGGGGTATTTGTTAATTTTTTCCAAACTTTCTGAATCCTTACTTCTTCGATGTAGCTTTAAGACACACTAACTGATTTTTAAATTCTTTTGACATTTCCATAATTAAACAATTAAAATCACAAATACTTGTGTAAAGATGTTGAGAACTTCACAGCCTTTTTTAACTTCTCACATACCCAATTACTCAATCCTGCCTTAATTTCTCAGTAAAGGCTGCCTACTCTTCTTGTAACTTGGTTATCATTTAAGTTTAGTATATTTAGGAATACCCCTAGATATCATGTTATTTCTTGATTTAAGCATCTAATATAAAGTAAATCTTTTCTTACATTATTAATATCTTATAATACTTTGATGTATTTGTTAAGTAATTCATTGAAATTTTTATTCTGTATTTTTGTGTGATCAATATTGCTTTAAACTAAATAACATTAACTTTCCTTGAGATTAATCATTTTTAATTTCTATGGTCAAATGTAGAATACTTATCCTTCTTCAAGCAAGTCAATATTATTTCCTTCAGTTCAGGGATATGAAATACAGACATCTCTCATTTAATTCATCAGGTCATTGGGCCCACATGTGTGGTGGGAGATGAGTTCCCGAGCCCTGGGGAAAGAACTGGTGAGGTGTGGGTCACTTGACCCTGCTCCTGGGGCCAGCCTTTTAGGTGGGTGTCGGGTTCATGAGCCCCAGGAGGTTGGGGATTCTGTGATGCTTGCGACACCTGGCCTAGCTACTTGGACTTGCCTGCAAGAGCATGCCCTACTTAATTAAAAAGATGGAGCAGTGGACGCAGGCCCTGTTGTAAAAATATGGCAGCATAATTAATGTTGTGACAGAGGAAGAACAGAACAAACTGAACAACAATCCCAAACAAATGATAACAGCAAAAAATTTCAATGAATGGAGCCAATAGACATTGGGAGGGTGACATCTTTCTTGGATCAGTGAAATTGGCAGCATTTCAGAACATGTGGAAAGAACCCTTGGGATATGTACACATTGAGACTCTGGGCTGATATGAGATGGCGTACTGGGACACGCGAAAAGTCGTGGTTTTGTCCTTTGTTTCTCCCCTTGCCACAGGAATAAGAAGAAGAAATAGTCAATTTGGAAGCAATGAATTTACCCAATTTTCCTTAAACCTTGATCCTTCTCTGATCAAACATATAATCATTATTTAAAAAATGACAGTAAGTTAATTAAAAAATAAAGACATGCTTTTTTCCTTTATACATCAAAAAGGTCCTTTGTTTTATATGTGCTATACATAGCCATGCACTTTTCATTCTATATTAATTACAACCTCTTATTTTAACCTGGCACATTTGCACACTGTTAAGAATCTGTTGAACTTTCAGTTGATTTACCTATTTACTTCTTCCTGTTGTGATTTGGCAAAAGGAGACAGCTTGTATTCTCTCTCTTCTTGAGGACATATTCTCTCTAGGACAAAGCTTACTGAATTGCTTTAGGACCTCATCTCTTTGAGGGCAAGGTCAAGCCACACCTTTACAAATAATCCATATTTTTCTCATTGTTATGGAGGAAGCATCATTGTTTCCAACATGTGTGTATCCTCATGGGATGCAGAGGTCCATGGTGAGGTTTTAGAGATTGCTTTTTCAGTCACAAAGGATTTTCACTTCTTACACTAGAAGAAAAAAATACTCTAACTGTGATTTAATTGGAAAGTAACTGAATTTCCTTAATACTGTAGTTCACTTCTAAGAGCAAATATGCATATACCAAAGTACTCAGTATTGATAACAAATAAAATAAAGCAATTAGATACCAATATGACATGCACATGATCTTGTCATTTATGATTTCATAGTTTGATTTTAAAGTAAAAAAAAAATCATGCTAATATGCCTTTAACAAATAAACATTAATTTTAACTTTCTGATAATTGAAATAACAGATACACTGTCTTAGTAAATAAGTGATTAGTATAAATAAAATATGTAAGCGTTTGTGAAAAGATTTATCTATTTGTATCGGAAAGTCAGATATACAGAGAGGAGAAGAGACAGAGAGGAAGATCTTCTGTCCGATGATTCACTCCCCAAGTGGCCACAACAGCTGGAGCTGAGCTGATCTGAAGGTAGGTGTTAGGAGCCTGCTCCGGGTCTCATGCAGATGCACGGTCCCAAGTCTTGGGGCCATTCTCAACTGGTTTCCCAGGCCAGCAGGGAGCTGGATGGGAAGCTGGACATACAGGACACAAACTGGTGCCCATATGGGATCCTGACACATGCAAGGCAAGGACTTTAGCTGCTAGGCTACTGCACCAGACCTTATTTAAATGTATTTAACATTACGTTTCAAGATCATGTATTTTGAAATTTATGCACTTTTAAAACCTTATCAAGCAGAAACCAATGAAATTAAAAACTTAAAATACATAGAAAAAAATCAAGGAAACTAGAAACTGACTCCTAAAATTAATCAATACACTTGACAACCTCTAGGATGTTTCCCTAAGGCAAAATAGAGAAAATAAGAATTATTATTAATATCTGAATTGAAAGATGGAGCATAGGTTCCAATCAAATGTGTGTTAAAGAGTACTAATGAACTATTTTTACTTAGAATTTGCAACCTAGATAAAATGGGCCACTTCTTTAAATAGAACACCTTATTGAAACTCACATCAAAAGAGACCGTTGGGATCAGAGTGTATTAATTAAAGAATCTGATTCACTAATCAACAATCTGCCAGGAAGAACCATGACCAGTTGAGTTCACTGCATAAATTCTGCCAAATATTTTAACAGGAAATTACATTAATTTTCTACATCCCTCCGCACAAAGTTGAGACAAATAAAAACATCACAACTTTTTTGAGGACAGGATGTAAGAAAGACTCTTTAGAGCAAATTTCTTGAGTACATAAATAGATCATGTATCCACAATCCTGTGTGTGTTTAGACCTCATCAAACAAAAGGGAGAAAAGAGATGAGTACTGTGTGGTTTACAATTGAACTCCAGAGAGACAGAAGAGGTTGAACAAGCGCTGTGGAGCTTCAGATCACCCCTCATGTCATGTCCTGTCACCCTGCGACCCCACGCGTACTCAGAGACCATCGCAACTTCCTTTCATGAGGCATGCAGCCTTAGTTCAAGTCTTGCACTAAACCTGAGATTCATGACTGTATTTTGGTACTTCGGGGTACTCTGAAGGACTATAAACAAAAACCACATAAAAACCTTAAGAACAGATGAAAAGAGAGGCTTAACAAAGCCAGAGATTCCAATTTTTATATCCTTTTTATAGCGTAAACTACTGGATAAATTAAATAACTGCCCTTTGGTTTCACGTTCTGGATTCCAGTAACCATGAATACACTGATTTTTAGCCTGGGTCAGACGTGGTCACATGAGAAGCAGTAGGGCAGCTGGCTTGGAGCCTCAATCTTTATGAATATGATAGGATTCAATTGACTGGAATGAACTTTTAAAAACTGAAATTTGGGACAAGAGTTAGAAAACATGCTACTCACTGTTAGTCTAAAAAGAAATTTATCTGTTTTCACTACTGCTGCTTCCAAACCTCAAGTCCAACTTCTAGAATGATCAGTACAGCAGGTATCTGATAGGAGAGGGAGTCAGCAAGATGAAAGATGAGACAAGGAGAAGAAATCAAGAATCATGTTTCCCAAAGTTCATGGGTGATGAAAGTGAAAGAGAAAATTGATGTATTTTATTACAAGCCAAGGCAGAAAGAGAAATTTTTATTCCAATTTCTGAAGTGAAATTGCTTACCAATATTAAGTAGCAATTTCTCTATTTTATTTTTGATGAAAGGCAGATTTTTAGACAGAGGCAGAAGCAAAGAAAAAGAGAAAGATCTTTTACCCACTGGTTCACCACTTCAAATGGCTGCAACAGCTGCAAACCGTTTAAAAACATAGTATGTGGGCCTGGTGCTTTGGCCTAGCAGCTAAAGTCCTTGCCTTGAAAGCACCGGCATCCCATATGGGCGCAAATTCTAATCCTGGCAGCCCTGCTTCCCATCCAGCTCCCTGCTTGTGGCCTGGGAAAGCAATCTGAGGACAGCCCAAAGCTTTTGGGACCCTGCACCCATGCATGGGAGACCTGGCAGAAGTTCCTGGCTCCTGGCTTCAGATCTGCACAGCACCGGCCATTGGGATCACTTGGGGAGTGAATCAGTGGACAGAAGATCTTCCTCTCTGTCTCTCTTCCTCTCTGTACATGTGACTTTATTATAAAAATAAATAAAATTTAGGGCAAAACAAAATAGTATGTGATGCAACTCCATGGTGAGTTTTCAGTTTCAATTGGTTTTGCCTTTTGACATTTGTCCAAATTTGAGTGGCAACTGATAACATGAAGCAGAAATATGTTATATAAGATCCAGCATTGTCATTTCGCTGACACAAGATGCCTGCAAAACCGGAATCCTATGTAAGCACCAGTTCATGCCCTCCCTGCTCCACTTTTGACCACCTTGCTGTTATTCTTCTGGGATAAGTGGTGGCAGATGGCCCATGTGCTTGAGTTTTGCCACCCAAGTTGGAGACTCGGACTTTTGGAGTCACCTTGGCCCAGCTCTCATTGTTGCAGTTCTTTGGATGGAAGATCTCACTGTGTGTCTGTAATTTGACTTTTTAACAGTAAATATATTTTTCTAACGTAAGAAATATTTTGTACATATTAGAGACAAAAAATGGAGCTCAGCATTAATATGACAGTGGAAGGAGATGGAACTAATAAAATGTACAAACACAAATATGGAGGACTCCAACTGCAATACTGTAACTAAAAGAAAAAAAAAACCTTCAGCTAGGATTTAAACAAAACTGTTGCAACAAGTTGTTCTATCTTGCATTACAAGTGAAGAAATGCTACTTCCTGTTATGGACTTTCAGATTTAAAATACTAGAACTTATTTTTAACTTTAGACGTTAGAATTTAGGCAATCCCAATAGGAAAAATCACCAGAAACTATATACTGCATCTATTCTAACATGTTTGGGAAAGCAGTTAAAAATCACAACACTTTGACATGACTGTCAATTTCCTGGTTTTTTATAAGTACTTATTCAGATCACTGCCATTAGAAAATACACATATGTAATGTCCTAATTTTAGATTAATTTTCCAAAAATAGGTATCTTAGAAAAATGCATGCAGCAACACGAAGACTATAATATACTTTTTTTTTTTTTTAACTCTTGCTGCTGAGTGCAGGCTGTGCTGTTTCACCTTTTATTAGAAGATGCAGTGAGTAAAACGTATTTGATAGCTTGGCAATAAAGAAAAATTTATATTTAAATGAGGACAGAAGACATTGGGCTGGAATTGATATGATTATGACACAGCTGATGAGTCATAACTAATGACACAGTCTAGTGCTCATGAAGCAAATCTGACAATGGGAGTGAGGGGAATGAAATCAGGAGGGCTGGAGAGACAGGCAAGAAATGGAGGGTTGCAGCTGTCCACGGCCTAGACGGAGTCCTCGGCCCAGAGTTTGTCCTTCATAATGAGACTGTGAGAAAACAGTCTTTCTTCTCAATAGAGATCTTGGGGGCCACATGACATCAGTAAACTCTTGTTTTTAAAAATATATACACATTTTAAATTTAGTTTAGCCACATTGAATATTTAACAATATTTTCCCTTGTGGTGCACATTAAAGTCATGCTGAATGGATAGTCAAAACATTTGTGAAGTTTGCAACTCAATTTTGGGGCTAAAGTTCAGGAGTAGTGAGTAAATTCAACACTTTCCTAAAAATTTCAGATTTTCGTTTATATCCTGAAATACAATGCTGAAGTTAACAGAGACGTTTATTATTCTCTAGCAACAATCACACTTGCCTTTATCATGCTGCATTGTATTTTACATATGTATTTGATAGGTAAAGAGACAGAGGGAAACAAATGGAGTTCTAAAATTACAGCTATCACAAATGTATTTGCTAAATGTTGCTCCAGAAGGCAAGCATAAAGCAATTGTTGAAAATTTTAACTATGATCATATGAAATTATACAGTGATTGGAAACTTAAAATAGTCCAGTAGTAAATGAATGCTGTAAGAACACAGGATTGTGCCCCTTTGCATACGTAATATTAGCATTTAAACCAAATCAACATACAGGCCACTTCTAAGCTCCTGGCACAAAACGATCGTGGGCAGTGAAGGACTATCAATGCATTTCTGCAGAGGACCCTGGTCTTCGGCCCGAATGACTTACGCGCTCAATAATCGTAAGAAATTAATGAATTACAGTGAATTCAAACTGCTCGGGAGCAGACTCACTGTTTTTATCAAGTTCAGAACTGAAGTAAAACTCTCATGCACAATCTGTTATTTCTATCACTGTTAATTCTGTGTATCCTTTCTATGGCATTTTGCTTGAAGTTTATTAGCCCTCTTTCTTTTTGATATAAAGGATGGCTATACACGGTACAAAAAAAAATATGACTGAGAATACAAAGCCATAGCTATTCTGTAAAATTATAATCCAAAACTATGTTTTAATATATTTGTTTCAAAACGGTGTACATATATTTGTGATTAACATAAGGAATTCATTTTTCAAAAGTGCGTGAAATATCCTACTAATGCACTTCCAACTAGCTGTGGTGTCCAGGTTATGGCCAAGAGCTAGGAGCTTCATCCAGTTCTCTGGGGGGATAGCAGGTGTCATCTTCCATTGGTTTTCCCAACCAGTAATGCTGAGCTGGATGGGAAAAGAAACAGCACCCTGCATGTGTCAGTGTAGCAAGTCACAACGTGATCCATTACTCCACAGCACCCAGCCCAGTAAGTGTCATTATAGGTCACCAAAATTCTTTTCTTAGAACTACTTCTTCCACAATGAACAAGAAGCACTATGGAATACACACACTTTTTTTTTTCCTTTGCTTTTAACAAAGGATTTCATCAGAAACTAGTATTTCATTATATGTAAGGCTTTATTTTGCTGTTTTAATGTAAACCCTTAGCTGTTTATCTGTTCTGCTTATTTCTCTGCATACCTTCTTATTTGTTAGTTAATATGGTCACTAGATTAGATATCATTGTTTTAACACCAATAGACTAAATTTTGGGGGAAAACAGGAAAATCTCAATTTGCAAAAGGGTATTTGAATGAAGAGATTTTCTTCTTAAAAGAGAAGTTTCTTTCTTCTTGTAAGACGGTTACTTTCGTCAGTGATCTATAATCATCTACCTCTTAGGTACATCATGTTGTAAGTCAGAGCCATTTACTGGGGACAAAGTCACTTTCAGGGAAGCTTTTATTGCAATGAATAGATGTACTGGCTATAAAGTGTCCCCATTGCCCTTTAGGGGAACAGTGAACTAGATGAGCTGGCACACTTGCTTTTCTCACTCATTATGAGCCTTATGTGTTTTGGGATGTTTCCTGCATTCTAACCTGAATGGTGTTATTTGCAGAAAAATCCTGTAACAATTTTTGTAGAAGCCAAAAATAAGTAAACAGTGCATATGCCTAAAAAGTACTTGGTCACAAAGTATATTTGAATGTATTATTTTAGCAATGTTAACATAGTAAGCTTTAGAAACTTGAAATTTCAGAGTTTGGCAAAGTTACAAAATTATGAATTGAGGAAAAATAAAATGATAGAAAAAGCAAGAGGCAAAATGTTCACTCTTCCAGATTAAATTTAGCTCCATCACTGTGCACCTCCGAAAGCATGTAGAACCTCTAGAGTCTATAAAATGGTGAAAAATTATTTAACATAATTAGATAGCATAAATAATCAAATTTCAAGACAATGTGATCAGAACTTCCCAGGCTTGGCAAGATGGTTCAGTAGGCTGGGCCTCCCCATTCAACTGATGAAATCCTATGCAGGTACCTGTACATGTCCCGGCTTTGTGCTTGTGGCCTGGAAAAGCAGTGGAGCATGGTGCAAGCCACGTGGAAAACCCAGAAGAATCTCTTGGCTTCTGACTTTGGGTCTGCTTAGCTCTGGCTGTTTCAGCTGCTTGGGTCTGTCTCTCCTTCTCTGCAAATCTTTATTTCCAATAAAAATAAATAAACCCTTAAAAAGGGAAAATGTGACTAATGTGAGTGCATATATATTACCTTATTTTTAAAGCAATTTAATAACAGCAAATTTACATATTTGATTTTTGTATATAGCACTAAAAAATGTCCAAAAAGTATGACTTGGGCCCAGCGCAGTAGTCTGGTGTCTAAAATTCTCACCTTGCATGCACCTGGATCTTATATGGGTGCCAGTTTGTGTCCCCGCTTCTCCATTTCCCTTCCAGCTCCATGCTTGTTGCCTGGGAAAGCAGTGGAGGACAATCCAGAGTCTTGGAAAACTGCACCAGCGTGGGAGACCTAGAGAAGGCTCCTGTCTCCTGCCCCTGTCTCCTGCCTCCAGGCTGCTGGCTTAGGATCAGCTCTGCTCCAGCCATGTGGCTACTTGGAAAGTGGACCAGTGAATGGAAGATTTTTTTCTCTCTTATTCTCTTTTTCTCTGTAAGCCTGACTTTCCAACAACAAAAGAGTAAATGGGTGAGTCAGCCATGACATTGAATACTGAGGCTTCTTCTCTCTACAATATCTGCTTTGTCTGTGTCAGTGTTCTGTAGAGCTAGCCTTGAAATGAGTCTGCTCCATAAATCCAAGGTCCTTCTCCCATTATGCTATGAAGGTATGTTCTTTACAATTTATTCTTTTTCAATTGTTCCTAATTATTCTGTGTGTTTACTTGTAATGCCTTGGGGGATTCAATAACGATATTCTACTTTAAAAAAATTAGCCAAGCACATGCTGTGATGGAAAGATTAAAAGGCATAGCATTGTGCATGTTCTTTGTGTGAGACTGAGTTATTTCCACAGCTGAAAAATAGACAACAGACTTTTTCACTCTGATCCCCACATATATACTTTCTTTTAGTCTTTTCTAACATTGTTTTCCCCCAGACTGACCCACAGAATGCCCAGAATGGTCCATCCTGCTGCCACAGAGATCTGGCATCTTGTTAAGTAACCTGCGTCATCCATCTTTCACTCAATATCCAAAAGTCTAGTGTAAAAATCCACGCGTCACAGATGTGTGTATGCGTATTTATGATTAACTTGTGTTCCCAACAGTGAGAGTTGAGGTGCTGAAAACAGATGGAATTGGTACCTGTAGTGACTGGAATGGTTTAATAGTATAGATATACACATACTTACATAAAAGCACTACTGAGATTCAATTGTAAACTCTGATGTTTTACGTCAGGATGTCATGAATTTAACGTGCAAATGATGTGTAGTTGGAGTTTCAACTTTAGAGCTGTGCTGCCAGATTAAGTCGTCCTTGATGGTGGACATTACTGTGGTAGGGAGCACTGAGCTTTTGAAACGCAGCTCTTGCAACTGAGGGACAGTTTTTAAATTTTATTTCTAGGCCAAGAATAAAAAATAATATCATTTATAGAAGACTTGCTTCTAGTTCACTTAATCTTTTATCTTACTGTTTTTTAATTTTTTTTTCTTTAATTAGGTACATTCTGATATTTTTGGTGAGATCAATGAAGAAACTGTCAAAAAATTAAGCAGATGTGTAATTCACAAATTAGAACGCCAATTATAATCACACATTAGGGAACAATGTTATAGAATTAAAGCAAAGTAAATCTTAAAATTCAGTCAAAATAAGATGTGTAAAGTAACATGCAAGACAAAACTAAACACATCCCTAACCTATCCTCCATAATTTGTGTATTAGTATGTTGAAATATCTATCCTGCATCTTTAACAGTACTAAATTACGCACCCACTAAAGCTGCATAATACCACATCCCAGTGGTTACATAATTTTGCTTATACAACTAGGATGATTTTCGCTCAATAAAACTCTTTATTCATATCAACGTATTTTCAGCAGTGTGCAGAGTATTCCCTATCTAGACTATGTTTCCATGAATTCATTAAATGCAAAGCATTTAGATTGCTCAAGATTTTAGACATAAACAATAAAAATTAATAGTTGATGTATTTGAGAATTTATTCTATATAAGCAAAAAATGAATATTTAACATAAGTTCTACCGAGAATCACATGCACATTAGGCAAATTTCAAATATTATCTTACAAATAAAAATTTAAATGCATGTCAATTTTTAGCAGGCTTTAACAGTTCCAGAAAAAAGTATGGTAAAGATATTGAGACGTGAAAATAAAAGATTCAAGATTTAAATGTTTGTCCTGCATTACTCTGATTGAAAAGTGGAGCTTCATTATTAATTATTTGACACTGGTGCCACAGATCCATTTGGCTTTATATAGATAAGTATCTGTCCACACCTTCTTCATGTGACTCTGACACATACCTGTATGTGCACACCCATTTTGGGTCCATTCCACAGTTTAATGCTTTTAAAGTGACATGTGCTTTCAAAGAAAGCATGCGCTTTCTGAGACTTAGTTTACAAATGACCACCCCATATCAATTCAGAGAGCTTTCAGTAGAAACACAATTTCCACCTTTGAATCCCAAGAAGAAATGTAATAGTAGTAAGACTTTTTTATATATAAAATGATTACTTCCAACATGATGTCAACCTATAAACCCATGCATAATATTTCAACTTCGGAAGCATTTCAAATATATATGTCCTTGCGCAAACAGAACTTGGACAGAAAATTCCCATTTTCTGTTTAACTTTATTCACCTAATTTGTAGTTTATGGTTATCACCACTACCCCATAAATGTTGTAACAGCCTGGTGTCTTGAAGGCGGAGTTAAAGAGTACAATCAATTAATTGTAAATCACCAGGGGTGGCACAGCAATATAATATATAAATCACAACCATTTTTCTACAATATTATAATCACAGATGTGTCATAAAAATTAATGAAATTACTTTTCTTAAGTCTGAGATCTTTACAAGTTGAAAACTCAAAGACTTAGTACGGTTATCCTTGTATACCATCTGATTCTCACACCGTTGAGTTTCTCTGCTTTATTATACAGGCCTGTACACTTTTCGTCTTGTAAGCCAACGCAGGCATAACCATAATATACATGATGTAGAGCACTCAAAATAGCTTTTATGCAGAAGATACGAATGCAAATTTTACAATCATTGAGACCCGATATGCTAGGATTTTCTCACAACAAATTCCCTCCAAAAGTATTCTATGAGATCTCCCAATACCACTTCTTAGCTACAAAAGTAGTCTGGGAATTTCAGCATGGATTAACCTCAAATATCCTCCACTTCTGACTTGACGTTTGACAAGGTTAAAAATTCAGTGATACCCTGAAAATTCTGGAATCTGTTTCTAGTTAAGCTTGTGCCACAGCTGGTGGAAACCCAATTTTCTCCTTCATTTGCACTTATATGGAAGCTTACTGTTAAGAGTTAGTATATTTTCTGGAAGTTTGAGAGTAATTTTTACATGCCTAAATAATTGAATGAATAAATTTTGCATACCCAAAAGTAACGTATTAGTCAAGCTGAAAATAAAAGAGAGGGGAAGGAGGAACAGAAGGGAGAAATCTGTGTTTGCTTTTAAAAATGCTCCCCAAAATGTGTTTAAATACAAAGGGTATAGAAGAAAGGAGAAGAAACTGGAGTGAGAATTTCTGTAAAATATAATAATAAAATGATTCAGATGCTTGTTTATACATACAACAAATGAGAGTTAATATTTTCAAAGAACCAGTTGCTGCTGGGTGTGCTGGTTGGAGGATGCTTTCCATAATGGTAAGCCTTTAAGCACTGTTTCATTTTCTAACTTTGTTCACATAAAGAAATATGGTTCACATAACATGTTTGCAACTGAGATTTAGATTTTGAAGTAAACAATGGATATCTTGACACTGGAAAATGGGAAATTAATTGTTGCCCCTTTTTTCCAAATGAATATTATGATAATACCCATGTAGGTACTTCATTATTCGATTTTAATCAACAAGAAATGAACAAATGTGATAACATGCCATAGTCATTTAATGCATGAATTAATTTGCTATTCTTCTGCTAGCAATTTTCCTTAGTGATTTATTTTAAGCAATTGATCAACTAATGTCATTCAAACTATCTTTCTTTGGTTTTTAAAGTATTCATTTTTTCTTATACGTTCTAACTTTACTAACTACTTTAATGCAGTTTTTGATTTGCTTTGTATTTATAATCTACCACATAATAAGAATCTTGCTTATTAAATGCCTTTGGTCACTGTCTTTACATATGCAAACAACCACATCCACGCACATGCACACTCCTACAGTCCTCTGGGGAATCTAAGATGGTCTCCAACCTGTAAGAGGAACACAGTGAAGGTGACCATTTAAAAGTAATGCCCAAGACCCCATGAGTCCTGAAACCATCTTCCAAACAAGACTCAGCCTGATGTTAAGGACCCTATTCCCTCATTGTCTCATGCTGACTGTCTTTAATGCTATGATTTCTCCACATGCTTTGCCTCTCCTATTGTCATTGTGATCCCAGCTAATTATCCCTTCTAGTGTTAATATTTTTAAAGACTAGTTCTACAGGAAAGATGCTTCTAGCAGCATCTCTGCTCTTAACATTTTCCATACATACTGCAGGGTCACATTGACACGTATCCTGATTTTCAGTAGGCACATAAACGACCATCAATAATTCCAAACAATTATGTCTTCACTGAAAATGAGTGCATCCTATCAAATAAAATAGCTATTTTGCTTTCAACTATCCTATATGGCCATCTAGCAAATAAACCTAGTATTGCTTGGACTACACATTTTGAAATTGCCTTCTTCATTCTTTATTCAAATGTAATCTAGTATTGAATTCTTCCACTTATCACTTTAAACTATTTCATATTTTTGTCCATTCCGGTTTGCTTCAAGGATTTTTCTCTAAGATGTTTATAGTAATCTTCCAGTTAGCCTTTCTGTTTTGAAATAATGCCATAAACTCCTGCTTCATGAGACTGTTTCTATTTCTAAGATAAGATTAAATTCGTATTACCTTGATATACAAAGAAACATTATCGGTTTCTCCAATTTATCCCATCAAAAAAACTGTGCATACATGAAAAACATAGCTCATATTACTGTTAGTAAACTTGAGTTGCTCTGAATTTCTATCATTGTGTAAGTGGATAGTCATCTGTTGATATTCCTTCCTTTTCCTCTCATTGCACTTTTATTTCCACTGTAGAATTTTGCTATTATCCTGGACAGCAGTTGGTAAGGATACAGAAATATAACTTTTAGATTATTTCATTGAAAAAAATACTAATATTCCTTTCACACTTCACATCCTAGAAGCCCTTTCTTGGTTTGTAGTATTCATGGCCATTTTTTGACTTTCCTGCATCCAAATTGTTTTAAACTTGACATTTCAATCCCTAAAGAATATTCACTAGTTTTTAATGTTCTAGTCTACCTTTTCTTTTACTACTTCTGTTTCCATCTGTTCTCTTTCACTAAGGGAGCAGGAAAAAAAATAAAACCCGTCTCAACTGAATAGGAATTTTTGATGGCTGCTTGTTAAAAATTGGTGTTTTTGAAGTTCTGAAGATAAAGGTTTTCTGTAGGCAGTTGAGTGAATCTTTGCTCCAGGAGCTTCAATCTCAATGAATCATAGTTTTATAAATAATGACTCATCCTGACCCATGAGTCATAATAAATCCTGATTTCATCCTCACCTTCCTCTCATTCCACACTCAATTAAAAACCAAGTCCTGTGCATCCTACCTCTGTATTCTTTCATATCTCTTCTTGAACATCTTGTAGTCATTTTAAATTTGACATGTATAAAACCAAACTTCTGATATATCCAGGCAAACTGATGAATATCATTTTAACAGTGTTATAAATTGTTACTCACGTTAAAATAAAATCAATAATTCCAATATAGTTGAGGTTTGCTTATTTGAATGTCGTAGATTGGAAAAAGAAGTTCTTGTCATCATTTTTTAAAAATTTTTGTACATCTTATTTCCTTCATCATAAATTATCCAATAATAATACTTAAATTTCAGTTTCTTTGGAAACACTTATTAAAATAATGAAATAGCATTTTATAAAACTTCTGCTTTTAGACTGAAATAATTTATTTTTCAAAGATTTATTTTATTTGAAAGGCAGAGTTATACAGAGAGAGTTGGGAAGAAGCAGAGTCTTCCATCATCTGGTTCACGCCCCACATGCCTGTAAGATCTGGGACTGAATTGGGCCAATGACAGAGCCCGGAGGCTGCCCAGGACTTTAACGATCTTCTGCAGCTTTTCTAGGCACTATAACAAGGACACGAATGAGAAATGGAGCAGTGACTCCAAATGGTGCCCGTATGAGATGACAATATTGCAGGTGGCAGTGTAAGCCACTATACTGCAATGCCAGCCACAGGAAGCAATCCATTTATCTACTTCCTTCATCTGTCATCAGTCAAGAACATGTACTTCAAATGCCAAGAAAATTCCACAGGAAATGTGGCTTGGTGGAGGTTGCTGCAAAGTTCCTAGAAATTTAGGTACTTAAATCTTTTTAAATTAAATAGTATAAAATGAAGTTTTAGAAATATTTTAAATTTACAGCATCAACAAATACCCTTTATGTCAATAACAAATGCACAAGTAATTTCCGAGTATGATACCATTTTGTTGTCTTTTGATATAAATGAAAGTATCCTAACATGAATTTCCAACATAGATTTCCACTGCCTTTTACTCCCCAATTCAACAAAGTCAGCCTGATTTGATATTACATTTGTGACTTGGAGCAGTACTGCAAAGAAAACCATGCATTATCAATAATAGGAGTACATGCATGTATCAGAAGCCTGTGCATCCAGAATTTCTGGTAGTACTAACACATAATATTCTATTGCCAATTCCCCATGTTTGTAAATAAACAAAGGGAAAGAAAAAAGCAAAAATATTCTACTAGTCACACAAAGTGACTGAATAGGCCTAATCAATAACTTCCCAATTTCCCCCACAGTTTTCTATGCCTATCTTTTAAAAGTCTGTATTAGCAATATGTTATTTGCCTAATTTGAAGTTAATCAACTAAAATTGGTTCATCCCTTTCATTTCATCAATATCAAAGAGTGACTAGGAGCGCAAGTTGTAATGAAGCAGCCATTCCAAACACGTACAGACAAAGCAGTCGTTTCCCTGGCAACGAGAACCATGAAAAAGCTCTCAGAATAGTTATCGCCACCCTCACTTGCTAGTCCTTTTCATTTCACTAAAGCTTCCTGTCAGAATGCATTCATCAACGCAATTTACCAACAAAATTGGAGAGATTAAATCCTTCTCCCTGCTAGAATATAAAAATTAAAAAGTAAAAATAAAACCTACAACCAAAAATTGACAACTGTGCTCAAATTTAGCTGTGCCCTCAGTTGATGCTTCAAAGGAAGAAGAGGATGGCAGAAGATTCCTGAATACAGCTAACAGCTCTTTGAATCTAACATTCTCTCTCTCTCTCCCTCTCTGTAAAAGGACCTAGAATACATTGTTTAGGAAGTGGAGCAAGCCCATCCAATTGGTACCTATAAAATTATCTCTTATAATCCACAAGTAATTTTTACTAAATAGTAAAGTTCAAAACACCTAAATTGTATGTATCTAATTATGCTGTCCTCACAAACATGAAACCTTACAAACATTAAACATTAAAAATGTTCATTTTGCCAACTGAAAATACAGCCACCCTTGTGATCATTGAAATTAAGTAAAAATTTGAAATGAGGCAATTGAGCTCATTTTCTATCATTTATGTACTATCAAATGTCAAACAAAAATAGTGTCATGTGTCACATAGCATTTCAAACAAGGGGTCAACCTCATAGGCAAGTAAAGGCATTCTGAATTGCTCAGAAATAAACCGCAACATCTTGTTGGGCCTTCTGACTTGAAATCAAATTCCTTGAATTTAAAATGCATCCACTCAATGTGCACAAAGTAGTACGACACACTTGCAGCAGCTCTCCGAATGTTGGCACCCAGCAGATGCAGGCAGTTTGCGATGGGTCCAGTGATTCGCATCGCTCTCTTCGTTGAGCTTGTGTGTGCCTGTTTTACGCCCAGCATACTGAACATTCATGCTGCCTGGGGCTATTCCTTCCAAACAGTATCAAAATTACTTTTACCACAGTCTTCACTTTTTTTTTCCGTTTTAAAGCATTAAAGTTTTAATACTGAGAAAACTCTATCTTAGCTTCGTTTTTGACCCGTGACACACTTAAACTTACTGAAGCATTGTGAACTCAAAGTCACAGTTGCAAAGCAAAGAAAAAACAAAAGCAAAAAAAAAAGGGGGGGGCGGGGCATACATACATATGATTTCTTAACAACAAGAAAAAAAAGCTTTATCAGAAAAACTAGTGCATTCTCACTCCTTGTTTTGCCTAAAGATTGAAAAGAAAACTGATTTCAGTTTGGAATATTGTACCAATTGCTCCAGACACAAAATGAATCAAGTCTCTGGTGAGATTAAGCAGGAAGTTATTTCTTCTGTTCTCTTGTGAGATGATTTGTTGCTTTCAGCAGTGACATACAAACTCAAATATTGTTTTTCTCTGGATGGTTTGGAAAGCAGGTCCCTACTTTACTACTGTTTAAAGATAATAAAATCACAAACTTCTAGGTATCAATATGAATGTGGAATGAAATATCAATAAGAGAAAATGTTGATTTAGGATACAATAGATGGGAATTCTAGAAAGTGAGCATTCACCAATTTCTTTTCACTGATATACATTTATATATGTGGAAAATATGCTATGTTTTTTGAGTGACCTCTCATTTTATTCTTTCCTCCATGTTGATCCACATAGACAAGTCTGCTTCACTGAGAACATATTTTAAAATATTCAAACATGAACTCTTGTCTAACTAGTGTTGTGTTTGGTTTATATTAGCTTATAGGACAAATTAACATGAGAACATTTATGAGTGTTCATTATACTTTTTTGTTAAATGAACTTTCACATTTTTTTGCTTGCAAGCAAAATGAGGAATTCAAAGTCATCCAGGAAGGCACAATGAAACCTACAGTGCAAAAGCTTAGCTGCAAATTACTTAGCAAACTTCCAATTCCAGTTTTACTAGTTTAGGTATTCTCTTCACAGTTGAGAAATATAATGCAAATCAAAGTAGAGCATGCTTTCCTGCCTCCAACTACAACATAAAGTTGATCTTCCATGTCATGTTTCTTAAAAGGAACTCTAAAATAAGTTTCTTCCACACCATCTAAATTATTCTCTCTCCCTAAAGGCTTGTTGTATGGTTCCCCAACAGAAATGACTAAAAAAGTCCCTATTGCACTTAATCTAATTAGAGACTTCTGGAGAAACAGTGGTTACATAGTTCTCATTAACTGACTAAAAAACTGTATCATCTCCAGAGGTACAGAAAAAAGGGGGAAAAAAAAAGGATGATTCCTTTTAAAGCTCCAGAAATGAATGTAAGCGTTCATATTCTGGTACATTAACGGTTTGTTCCAGTACATTGATATTTTATGTGGAAGCCCTACTCTGCAATTAATATGCCTGATGCAAATTGAAAAACCCATAATCCATCCTTCTCTGTTGGAATGTAAGAGTATATTATTATTGAGAAGCTACAGGATACCAGAGCCATTTTTTAAACTTGAGTGCTCATTACCTTAAATCTGCATATAAAACAGTTTTGCATTCAGACGAGGTAATACATAACAGAATATATCGTGGCGCATATAAAAAAGTGCTCCAAATAAAAACGACCTGTGGGCTTCCTTTGTAGAAGAAATTTATGCAGTTCCAGGCATTAGGGATTAATGACAGCTAAGAGCAAAAGAGGAGGCATGAGCGTTAAAATATTGTGTCTAACTTTCCTGACTACCCCCAAGCTACAGGACAAACTCAATTGTCTAAACCTCCTTAAAGGTAAGGACTAGTTATTTATCATTAGGCAAGCACAGTATTGGGGGCTGCATTTGGCTCTGTCACAAAATTATTCAGAGTATTTCTTGTATTTTTAACGGAGAAAAAACCATCTTAACAGAGATCGGGAAGGGAGAAAAGAGTTTCCTATATCAAGTGATTAGGTTTTTTTAGGCCAGATGCTGTGATGCGATACGACCTGTAACTTCTCAAACAAGGGATCACATGGAATCTATGAAATTTCATGATTCACACACTACACCTTTTTTTTCTTGCAAAAATCCTGTATACTTACACTTTTTGTGACCTAAGTTTATCTCAGAAACAACCACAAAAGAAAACCTACATCTTAGGGCACTTAGACCCGTCAGGTGAAAATCTTGAGGTTTTGTGATGGTGGTTTTCAAGTCTGCTTTTCTCATGTAATAGACTAGGACAGAAACTGACCCTGAGCTTCAGAGGAAACCCTTGAGGAAAAGATGTAACTTGCAGATCAAGTGCTACAAAATAGCTTAATTTTTTAGATACACAAATGTGTGCTAGAGATTACATGTGGCCAAGTTCATGTGGTAAATTATTTATAGAACTGCTTTTTTCCCTCTCACTGCAGAGTGTTTAAAAATTCTATAATAATGCTATTTCCAGAAAAGATTAACATACAGACTTTTGTTGATAAGAGTAATATGTTTTTGCATTTCAGACGGCGTAAAATTCCCACTGATTTGGAAAGATAATAGCTTACATCAGATGCCTACAGTAACTTTAGGGGAAAAAAGTGTTTATATAATAACTTGTTTTTCTATTGTTGAATCAAATGCCATTGCTTTCTATCTGAATATTTCACATTTTTGATTTGTATTGAATATTTACAGTCTTGCTTATGGTCATTATTCCCTAAGCAATTCAAAGTAGCATTTATTTATGTAGTACTTAAAATGTGTTAAGAATTATATATGACCAGAGTGGTGGCTCAACAAGCTAATCTTCTGCCTGCCAGTGTTGGCATCCCATGTGGACTCTGGCTCTAGTCCAAGGTGCTTGACTTCCTATTCAAGCTCCTTGCTTGTGGACTGGAAAATCAGTGGAGATGGTTCAAGTCTTTTACAGCCCTGCACCCACATGGGATTCCCAGAAATGACTCCTGGCTCCTGGCCTTGAATAGGCTTAGTTCGAACCACTGTGTCCATTTGGAGAGTGAATTGGTAGATGGAAGAATCTTTCTCTCTCTCCTCTCTCTTTTCTCTCTTTCCTTCTCTCTCATCTTTAGAAATCTGCCTTCTTAAAGAATACGGAGGATGTGCACAGGTTATAGGCAAGTATTATGGCATTAATAGTGGTTATAAAATCCATGAATTTTGTTACCTGAAAGGGACCCTGAAACCAATCCCCCATGGATATGGAGGAGATTAGAGCATAAATATACGCACAGCAGTATAGGATGCATTTCTTCAATAAATAATGAGTTTCCAATGGTGAGCCTCTACTATGTCTGTGCACTAAGGATGAGAGAATACAAAATGGCTTTAGACTACAACAGGCAGTTTTAAACTGAAACATCATGTGGATCATTTTGATTGTCAGGGCCTTTAAATCCTTCAGTGTGTTGTTACTCTTGGATGCCTGGGGAGCTTTGTCGGACACATTTTATCCTTAAGCAATTTTCTTTTCTGGATGAGTATAATCAGAAGCTCTTGAAGACACTTTTAGATATGATCTGTTAGACTTACTTCTAAAAACGAGTCACTTCATTCATAAAATGTCAGATAGTTTATCCTAATTGGTAATATAGTGGCACCAAACTATTCTACTTCATTGTGTGTCCCTTTGTCTAATTCTCACACCTGAACATTCTTAACACCTTAGGAATACAGAAAACTCACTTTTTTGTTTCATCATTAATTAATAGCAGGTTGTTCTAACCTCATACTTACAAACTGCATGCAAACTGGTAACTTTGTAACTGAGATAAAACCGATGACAAAGCAGGCTAATCCTAATCCTTCTCTTGTAGCATCGGTATCCTAGCTAGTCTACGCCAGGCTACTCCAGGTTACTCTACTTCCAGTCCAGTTCCCTATTAATGGCCTTGGGGAAGCAACAACAACAACAAAACAAACCCGCAGAAACAGCCCAAGGTTAGGGCCCCTTCACCCAAGTGAGAGACCTAGGTGAAGGTGCTAGCTCCCTGCTTATTCACACTGGCCTACCTCTGGCTGTTGTAGTTATTTGGGGAGTGAAAAAGCAGGTGGAAAATCTCTCTCTCCCTCCTTGTTTCTTCTAGAAATCATGACTTTCAAGCAAATAGATAATTTTTTAATAAAGTGAGGCTGATATGAATCAGAAATATATTTTGAACACACAAATATTATTATTTATGGGGAAAAAAGGGGGGGAAAGGAGAGATTCAGGATTCTGGAGTTTTTCCTAAGTGATACATAGCTTATGAAAAAGACAAACATTATGGAGACAGAGCATTATGCTGGCAGGGCTAAGCTTCCACCTTTGCTGCTAGCATCTCAAATGGGTGCTGGTTTATGTCCTAGCTGCTACATTTCCGAACCAGTTCTTTGCTTATGGCCTGGGAAGGCACCAGCTGATGTCTCAAATCCTTGGGACCCTGCACCCGTATGGGAGACCTGCAGGAAGTTCCTTGCTCCTGTCTTCAACCATTGAAGCCATGTAAACCAGGGGAAGGAAGAGCTTTAAGTGTCACATACTGGATTCGTTAGCAACAGAAGTTTGCTTTTCCACAAGTACAAGACATCGGTAGGTTTGTAGTATTTGGAAGATTCTTTCCTTGGCTTGCACTTGGCCAGCTTCTTGCTTTGTCTTTGTGTGACATTTTGGGTTTTTTTGTTTGTTTTTTCATTCTGTGCTCATCACTGATATACGCTCCTCTTGTCCAAGGACATCAGACCCGTTGGATTACAACTTCTGAATTACCACTCATCAACTTTCAATTACATTTTTAAGTCCCTGTCTATAAATAGAGTCACTTTGGGAATTATAACTTAAACTCATAGTCTCTGAGGAAAAATAATTCAGTTCCAAAACCAAGCACATGATTATTTTACTTCTTGAGTATCCCAAAGTAGGACTGGCAGCAGGGCTCTTTCATATCCCTTCCTTGTCCAATGAAAGGCTGCTTTTTTCTTAGTATTTTATGAATTGTGTACCTTCAGAGCAAAGGAAGTCAGCACCTAAATGGCTCAAAAGCCTATAGAAGAAAGCAACTTCACACACACACACACACACACACACACACACACGTAATGAGAACTGCTAAGAGACAGATCAAAACTCCACAAAAGCTATGCCAAAGAACTGTGAGATAATATCCAAACCTATAATGTGTAATAAAAGTACAGATTTCATTTGAGGGCTCATGAAATCTGTCTTCTCAATGCAAACATATTCCCAACTGTCTTTCTAATGTTGCATTAGTGTTCACCATTTTAATCACAACTTGGAATAACCAAGTACTCTGGAAAACACGCGTCATGACACGGAACATGATTGAACTCAGAAAATCATTTGACCTTTAACCACATCATTTCCACAATTAGGAAAAAAAATAAATGATTAGCTATTCAAAATCTTAGGTTATGACAGTTTATGAAACATGCGGCTGCCAATCTCTAAGCATGAAAACTGTAGTTCCAACTATTTCACACAGAGATAAATATATGAGGGGTTTGAAAGTGAAGGGGTTACATTTACCAAGCAGTGAATGCAAGGAATTCTCCAGATAAAACTCTTGCGAAAGTAATGCATAATGGAGACTAGGTGCTAATAAATATATTTTGTTTTCTTAGCATGATCCATATGTCATTCAGTTAAAAGCGTCCTTCCTACAAAGCCCAGAGACATAGGGAATACAGGTCTCATCTCCTGGTTCTGATCTAAGAGACCAGATTTGTCTTCAATCCTGTAGCGTAATCATTATAACTCTTTCCTTTTACTCACAGTTCATCAATATTTGCTGAATTATTATCCAGAAACAGAAACAAGTAAACAGTTCAAATCGTCTTAAATATAAGAAAAGACTCATTCGTAAAAAGGAACACGTATCATTTATTGAACTTGAAAGGCTCATTTTCAGGGAGCCTCTTCAGTGCTTGTTCTCCTGGCAACCAGGACACGTTGCAAGGAAGGACGCATCCATCAGGTGATAGAATGTCCTACTAACCTCCTGTAATAAAGGAGCCTCTGAGCTGGAGACCTTTCTCTCTCTAGTTCTTAGCAGGTAATCTCTTCATTGCTAACAATGACTTTCATTTACCTGCAGCTGAAAGCAAAGCATTTGAATTACAGTAAGAGTCAGAAAGCCACATAGATATGATGTGTAAAAAGTAGAAAGGGCCAGTGGAAAAGCTTGCCAGATTCCTTAATTTTTTTAGATAATCAAAATTTGTTATCTATGCTAAGCCACAACTTTATTATTTTTTAAGCCACAACTTTATAAACATGAAAATGTAATCATTTTTATTCCATTTTAATCTTTGCCTGAAATCTCACAGATAGCTTGTACCCTCTCCTAATTCAGCTCTTTGTTGATCTAATTCCTTCTTGAAATTTCTCTTAGAGAAATGGTGTGAGTTTTCTAAAGGAAACCTCTTTTAAATTATGTTTCCTCTCTAACCTATACTATTACCACATATCAGATATCTTGTCACTCCCTCTCCTTTCTCAAACTAATTCATTCAGCAAAGCTCCATAGTTCTTTTTTAAGATCTTCCAAAAATAAACCATTAAATATTGAATATAAACAGAAATGGGTGAAAGTAATCAAAAATCCAGAAAATAAAAATATGAGTAATCAAATCAGTAAAGAAGAATGTGCTATCATTTTGTGGAAAAATATTGTGTGTTGCTCCTTAATTCTTACTGCCTGAAATAATATTATTTCATAAAAATTAAGCCACTTACTGTAGAAAATTTAAACACAAACACTGTAAGAACAAACTTGGAAATTTTTTCAACTTAAAATGATTAATACATTTTTAAACATGGCTAAAAATTCAAAAACTCTAAGATTAATGATATGTATATATGCATGCAATAAAATAAGCTTAATAAAAAGAAAAACATTGTAAACAAAGTGAAACTATAGGGATCAGTTGAGTAACAATTAGTGCTTATATGGAAAAGTTCTTTAATATAAGAAAAAAATAAGAGAGAGACAGACTCACAAACCAAAAGAAAAAGACACATATACAAAGATACATTTCATAAAAAAAACCAAGAATTTCTGAATATATGAAAGGAAGTATAGGTTCACTCATAATAAAAAATCTGCAGTTGAAACCACTTCGTTAATATTCCCTGGGGTCCACGCATTGGCTCCACTAGCTAATCCCCTATCTCCAAGCCTCAGCATCCAAGTTGGGCACAAGTTCATGTCCCAGTTGCTACATTTCCTAACCATCTCCCTGCTTACAGCCTGGGAAAGCTGTGGAGTACGGCCTAAGGCCTTGGGACCCTGCCCCCACACGCACACCCAGAAAACGCTTCTGGTTCCTGGAAAATACACACTGATTATATAACCTCAAAATAAATAAACTCAAAATTGTATAAATGTGATCATAGCAATAGCATTTAAGCTATTAACTACATATAGATGTGTTTTTATGAACTTGGCTTGTACTTAATTGGTTTAAAAATTCTGATTTTCATTTAAAAATATTTATTTATTTGAGAGACAAAGAGAATCGCTTCTGCTGATCCTTTCTGCACATGCTCACAGGGCAGATATGGCCTGGTCGTCAAAATCGGGGGCCAGCCTCATAGCACAGCAGCTTAAGACACTACAAGTGACATTGGCATCCATTTGAGAACCACTCTGGGCCCAACCTGCTCAGTTTCTATTCCAGCTTTCTGCTAATGCAGTGGGGAGAGCAACGGAAGATGGCTCAAGTCCCTGGCCCTGCACCCAGGTGGGAGCTCTGGATGAAGCTTCGGGCTGCTCACTTCAGCCAGACCCAAACCCAGCCTTTACGGTTATTTGAGGAATGAACTAGCAGGGGGCAGATCACTATTTCAGCTTTTCAAATAAAGTAAATACAGATTGAAAAAAAGGGAAAAAGAAAGAATGGGGTAGCGAGGGGTTGATAATTCAATCCAGATCTGCCAATTCATTCATTATGCCTTCCTGCCAGCATCTGCAATAAAGAGAGCTGGAATCAGGGCACAGAGGTCGGTACCAGTCAAGGCAGTCGGACAAGGAATGCAGGCCTCTTCCGCAGCCAGCTTGACTGCTAGGATATTCTAGACTTCTAACAAAGGTTTGACTTATCTCATATCCCTTTATTATGGTAAGTTCATTTGCATCCAAAATGGTGTACAATGGCTTTTTGTTTTTCCCCATGCTGAGACTCCACCTATGGACCTTAGTTCCCTTCACAAAATGAAAACCAGGTAGGCCAGTGCTAAGATGCAATGATGCTGCAAAAAGTATCCCTATTGTCACATGTTCATTTCCCCTGGAAGAAATGGGAACAGAAATTATATATATACACACACATATATGTAACTATCTGTATATACATATATATACATATGTATATATGTATTCATACATATATACATATATATATACAGATAGTTACATATACTTGGATATAGATAGTACAAGAAAAAGCTATTTTATACATGAACCTGTATTTCCCTTTCTAAACTGAGGTTAGACACTGTTAAATATGAGAAAATGGTTATGTGTATCCCAATTGAATGTTGCACCAGCTTAACATGTATAAAAGAGGCATCCCACGGCATCCCATAAAAGTTTACAATGTTAAAGTATCATTAAACATAAAATGCTTAGAACTGAGAATATAGAGAGTATTACAGGCAACTTGCACTTCAGATTCCTAACTTCTACCCAGCACGCAGTGTGGCCACACAAGAAACATTTATGAAAGTGATGAATTAGCATGTCTCCTCCCCGTCACTGCCTTGTATGTGAAAAAATCAACGAAATGCACCGACTCCAGAAAATTCTTACATTATCCTAGGGTAGAAGATAGAGATGACAATAGTACATGACCTTATGATTCTCAGTAAGAGCTAAACAACCCAACGAGAGACAGGGAGCAAAGCTGCAAGAACATTACACTCGACTTGCAGATCATTTTTTTTATTGCTAACTGCTTATTAAAGCATTTCAGGGTCTGACTCCTTTTGAGTCTTTTATGTGTTTTTTTTTTTCTACCAAAAAAAAGAAGGAAGCATTTGTATTGATTTGAGTAAACATCCAAAAATGAGAACTAAAGGAACAGTTGCCGTTCAATTGTGGCCACTCCACAGCTAATAGTTTACCGTAATTCTTAAAGGTTTGGTCCCTGGATGCTCATGCAGGTTCACCCTTTGCTGACCTCTTGCAGTCTTCCTGTCAGCATTCTGAATGCTACTGATTCTGTGAGTAATATTTGCAGTGGAGGTCGTGCAGGCCAGTAAGTCCAGAATGCTCCCTCACTCATTTATTCTTCTCCTTTTGTGAGTTTTCACAAGGGGTTCACATGTCATGGCCTCTACATCATAAACTACAGTAAGCAAATTCCAGTCCTCAGTGAAAGGGGTGAAAAGCAAATCCAGTTGCCTATTGCTAGCTTGTTTATGCTCTCAGTCTGATTCAGGTTGAAATCAACTGAATATAAAGAAAAGTGATTCCCTTTGCACTTGCACGCACATTCACACTTCCTGTGGTCACTTTTTCTTGATCACTTGCACCACATTGCTGTCGAGGACTGATCTTTGCCTGTGACTTCCAGCAGTGGCATCACCTCTAGCAATGTTCATTCTTGGGTTGTTTTTTTTTTTAACCTTTTGTTGTCCCATGTATGGTCTTGACAAAAATGGGGCTGAGTCAAATCTGTCAAGAGATCAGGCAAACATATGTGCCCAATATTAGTAGATACTTATTGTCACAGGATGTTGCTGCTAATCCACAGATGCAGAGAATGGTGCTTCCCTCACTAAAAGCACACAGGAACCAGTTTTCGGTGATGGAGCAGATGAAGATCTTTCCTTTGCTGATGGCTGACTATCCAGGCTGAAATCACATGAGTCTACGAGGCTTGGTTCTTTATCCATCTCTAACTCTTCCTCTAGGGATGCTGACAGTGATGATATTCACTACACACCGAGAGTAAAAGAAAAAAACCACAATAAACAAAGGTTTAAAGGAACTGAAGCAGCTTTGTGGTTTACTTTAACTTTTTTAATATTTCACTCTTTTTCTTGGCAGCTGCAGTTGACCAGCTGCATGACCTACAGAGGAACTCTTAATTGCACAGTCACACTGAAACTTGTTAACAAAGGGAAAATTAATGGGCTCAGAGTTCCACGGGATCAATAGTACACTCCAGAACTTTTCGGTAAATATGTTTTATGCTTTCAACACAACTGAAATGGAGTTGGAGTCAAGACAAAGATGAACCACTGTCAAAGCCATGAGGAGGTTAAATGGCCCTGCCCAGGAGACAATCACAGCAGGAGAAATGACTAATAGAAAACAAATGGTAAGTAATTTTTAATCATTTGTGTGATAAGCTTTTAATGTACTGATTTCAAAGCAGAAAGCACATTAAAAAAATATGTGCTCAGCATTGGTAGACAAAGCAGCAAGCACGATGTTGTCAGAAATTCAATATCCTTTTCTCTCCTCTGATATCCTCCACCAAACAGAAGATTTCACAGAAATCTGAAATGTTAGATGTCTATGTGACTCGAGTACCATCTCCTTTCTGGTGTTTGTTTTCTACCTTCCTTAAATCCTTTTATTTTTTTACCCGAGGCTTAGGAAACAAAAAATAAAACGGAGACACCAATCTATCTTTTTTCTGAATAATGTAGCTTTAAAAAATTCCCAAATTTAAAACACAAATAGAGCTTGCATGATTTTGAAGATCAAATTTTTATAGAGAAAAAAACCTTTTTTTCTTTCCAGGGTAGTGACTCATTTCTGACTCAGAGCAAATAATAACTTTGAAAAAGTAAAGATTAATCATAACAATAAGGCAACAATAAAAATTAGCTTTGGTACTTCATCTTAATTTACCAAGTGCTTAATTGTTGTGATTTGCAAACTATCTAAATTAGAATGCTATTGTTTTCTTTAGAAAGAAATGACAATAGGTTTTTTAAATCAAGAAATCAAGAGCAGACATAAATGGTATTCTATCCTGAAAGCTGTTTTTGTTTGTTTGTTTGTTTTTTGTTTTTTATTTTTTTGTAGAAGACATTTATCTGAGAATATCAATGACCAAATATCGCATGTAAGAAATATAATATAAAAAAACAAAAATGAAAGAGACATGGCTACAAAAAGAGGCAAACATTCCTTTATATTTACTTTATAATATTCATAAAACATTTTTATAAAGTTCATCATTTCATTATCAAAAAGGCATGAGGCAGAGCAGCTACATTCAAACTAGAGAAGATATTAAAATTATTAATGTTCAGAGATAGAGTTCATACGTTTTTTCTGTGTTTGAATTCAAGTGTACTCTTACTTTTTGAGATACTTACTTCACATCATTATTTCACTTTTAATATTTGTAGTCATATAGCAAAATTACTGACATCTTATTTTTAGCATACACAAATTAGATTGTACATACTATCAATAGATGCTATGACAGCATGAGTGATATTTCCAGAAAACATGGATTGAAGTTTATATTCATTATTGATTTATGCTATCTAAAACAAATAAAAATATTGGCTTAACCAATTGTTGATCAGATTCTTTACGTTTCCAGAGAAGCTGATGAAGAAACCTGACTAGAATACAGACATGAGAGATCTGCATTGCACAGAAATTTTGATTGTAGACTAAGCTGAACTCCTCTCTCTCTCTCTTTCTTCAGAAAGGTAGAGTTGCACAGCGGGAGAAAACTGAGAGAGGGAGAGACAGAGATCTTCCATCCACTGGTTGATTCTCAAGGAGAGGCAGCAAGAGTGAAAGCTACCAGCTTCCTCTGGTCCCATCCATAGGTAAGGGACTCAAGCTCCTGGGCCCTCTTTTGGTATTTTCCAGGTGCATTGACGGGGATGTGGAACAACTGGGATTTGAATGAGCAGCCATGAAATGCAGTGGCTGTACAGGAAATGACTTAGCAGCAGCCTACTCAGCTAAACTTTTTAGGATAGGGTGGAGAACTAACATGACATGGGTTTTCTTTCAGGGTTACAACCCTGGTAATGATGCAGAAATAAAAATTAAGCTGATATGTAAACTATGAGAACATTTGAGAATGCTTTGGAGTTATGAACTACAGTGTAGTCTGTGAATGGAGGAGGAATGCCACCAGTCGGAAAAGAAAAGTGAGTGCTAGGAATATTCCAACAGGTTGGGGGCAGGTTTTAGTTATGCCTACTTCTTTAACACTCATTTATCTAACCTACTTACTTATTAACTTTTTTTGTAGGTGATGAGAATACAACAGCAAGCAAAAAAGGTAAACTGGTCAAATGAAGCTTCCATTCCAGTCAGATTGCATAGAAAAGAGACGACAACTGACTCTTTTAAAGCCATTTTGGGGTCTATCAGGCAAGATCTTACTTAGCACAGCCCAGAAAAAAGAAAAAAAAGTATCAATAACAAATGCAGGAAGATCATCTAACCTTAGCTTTTCTAATCTAAGTCTGGCGCAGTAGCCTAATGGCTAAGCTGGGATTCCATATGGGTGTTGGTTCTAATCCCAGCAGGCCCCATTTCCCATCCAGCTCCCTGCTTGTGGCCTGGGAAAACAGCAGAGGACAGCCTAAAGGCCTTGGACCCTGCACCCTAGTGGAAGACCTGGAAGAGGCTCCAGGTTCCTGGCTTTAGATTAGCTCAGCTCCAACCATTGAGGACACTTAAGGAATGAATTAATGGATGGGAAATCTTCCTCTATTTCTCCTCCTTGAGTATATCTGACTTTCCAATAAAAAAATAAATCTTTAAAAAATAAATGAATCTTAAAAAAGGAAAGCTTGTTGATAGTAACTGAGAAAGATAACTAAAGGTACACAGTGACTTCAAGCAGTGATGTTTGAGAATACTTCAAAAAAGTTCACAGTCCAAGTGTTTAGCCTAGTGGTTAAATGTCACTCACCTATGAAGCCCAGTTTCCATGTTGGAATACCTTGGTTTGAGTCCAGGATTTTTTCTCAATCCATTTCCTACCAGTGTGTACTCTCAGAGGCGGTAATGATTATTTAAGAAGTTAAATACTGAGGCCAGTATGGTGGTATATCTAAGAAATACTCAGCCTATGGCCCCAACACATTGTGTGGGTGCTGATTCAAATTCTGTTCCTTCACTTGGCGTCCAGCTTCTGGCCAATGGCCTGAAAAAGTGTGGGATGATAGCCGAAGCCTTGCATAGTTACACATATGGGAGCCCCAAAAGAAGCTACTGGTTTCTGTTGTGTCCAATTCTGAATGCATGAACACATCGAAGCTCTCTCTCTCTTTCTCTCTCTCTCTCTCCCTATCTCTTTATCTCTATCTCTGAAAAACTCTAGTACTCAATTAAAATTAAATAATAATTCTCTTTTTTCCAGGTATCCCACACTGGTGCAGGGTCCCAAAGCTTTGGGCCATCCTTGACTGCCTTCCCAGGCCACAAGCAGGGAGCTGGATGGGAAGTGGAGCTGCTGGGATTAGAACCGGCGCCCATATGGGATCCCAGCACCTCCAAGGCGAGGACTTTTAGCCAGTAGGCCACGTTGCCAGGCCCCAGAATTAAATAATAATTCTTTTTTTTTTTTTTTTGCTGGGCTTTTTTCCACGCTATTTTATTATTATTATTATTAATTACATTGCATTATGTGACATAGTGTTATGGGCACTGGGATTCCCCCCACCCCTCCCCGAACCCTCTCCCCATGGTGGATTTCTCCACCTTGCTGCATTACTACAGTTCAAATTCAGTTGAGGTTCTTTCATCGGAAGTATTTTTCAAGCATAAAGTCCAGTGTCTTTTAAATAATAATTCTTAAAAAGAGGAAGAAGTTGAATCCCTGCCACCTACTTGGCAGAAGGCAATCCCAGACTATGAGATTTCCTCAGAACAAAAACTGAGCAAACGGGGGACTGCCTCTTCCAGAAGATACACAGACCTCTTTATCATTCAAAAAATTTAAATAAAAATGGCAACAAGCTACAGCCTTGGACCTGCATTCTCAACTCCATATTATAAGGAGCAAGAAGAGCAATGTTCTTTTTTTTTTTTTTTTTTTTTTTTTTTGGTCAGTAGAACCAAATATCCAGGTTCTTGTTTTATCAAATGGTTCTGGTACAGGCCCTTCTGTCCACTAGTGTAAAACACAGTTTGGCATGTGAATAATATCAATTGGCATATAGAGGAATCCCAACCACTCACAACTGACCTCTTAAAGAATCTCTACTGGTCAGAAGACAATGGAGTGACAATTTCCAGATTCTAAAAGAAAAAAAAAATAACCCAGAATTATGTACCCAGCAAAGCTTTGTTTTGTCTTTGAAAATACAATAAAGTTCTTCCACAGTAAAGAAAAACTCAAAGAATTCTCTTCTTCCGGACCAGCCCTACAAATGATACCAAAAGATGTTCTCTTGACATTAAAAAAAAAAAAAAAGGAATAGCATCTACCAAAACCAAACATGGAGAATAGTCTAATTAAACAGCAAAAGAAGACTAAATCAAATAATGAAGACCACATTGCTAAAATGACAGGACCAAATTGCTACCTAGCAATAATAACCATGAATGTAAATGGCTTGAACCCATCAATCAAGCATTGTAAATTAGCAGATTGAATCAAGAAACAAAACTCATCTGTTGCCAATAGGAGACATTTCTCATCAACGAAGATCAGCATAAGCTGTATCTCATGGATTTTTATGTTTTGCTTGTATTTTCATTTCTTCAGAACAATTTTTCCCTGTATTAAATTCTTCACTGACTCATAGGTCATATAGTAGTATCATTTTGTTCAAGAAGGTTCTTGATTTTCTTTCATTTCTTCAGCAAAGATTTAGTCATTAAATAGCATGTTGTTTAATTTCATGTTGTACTTAGTTTCTAACTTTATTCTGCTGTTGATTTTGTTGTGACTTTTCATTTAAGAGGATGTATAGTAATTGTGTAATAGAGACTATCATGTCTAGATGTGAGGATACAATGCAGTATGCATCTCTACTTCCAGATCAAGAAGAACTCCCAATGAAACTGTTAAATATATCATGACAATAAAATGCTGGACACTTTGCCATTGCTGATGCCTGCAATATAAGGATACACTTAAGCAGAAAATGATGGACTTATGGACTGTTTATGAAGAATTCCACTGTTGTAATAACAGAGGGGAAATCAGTGGCGGTGGAAGGAATTTGGCAGAGGTTAAGGGGACTCTCAAAACCTATGGAACACTATAACAAAATAATTTTTTAAATCAAAAAACAGGTCGCAGGTCCCAGTAGCTGGGGCGGCTGGAGGAGTGGCAGCTGCCAGGCCAGCCTAGCTTCGCAAAGGCTGTAGGCGCGCCATGGACCGCAGGCACCCTGCCACGCATGCTTTCCACCACCAAGATGCCCAAGAGGAAGGTCAGCTCTGCCGAAGAGGCAGAGGAGGAAGAGCCCAAAAGGAAATTGGCCAGATTGTCTGCAAAACTGGCTCCTGCAAACATGGATGCAAAGCCCAAGAAGGCAGCCGGCCAGAAGTCATCGGACAAGAAAATGTGCAAGCCAAAGGAAGAGAGGACAAAATAGCCGAGGTGGTGAACCAAGAAATTAAAGAGAATTTGCCAGGGGAAAACAGTGACATCAAAAATTAGCAAAGACCTACCTCTGACGAAGCAGAAGAGAAGGAAGCCAAGTCTGATTACCAACATGTACCATGTCTTATCAGTGTTCCCTGTCTTCCTTCTTGTACAGTCCAGAGGAATATTTTTATCAACTACTTTGTAAGTACAAACTTTTTAGTAACTCTGGCACTATTTTTTTAAGAAGGAGGGACATCCATCTTACTCCATTTTTTAAGTGTAAGTGATGGTTTTTAAGAAGTGAAATCAGTTGCTGGTTGTTTATTTTTTGGTACAACCAGAAAGTAGTCAGATATTGGGTTAGGGGAGGCTCTGCCTATCTAGGTGTCAGCTTCACATTCCATAGGCGGGTGGTTTTTATATCCTAAACACACTGCATACCAAATGCCAATGCAGAGTCATAATTGTGCATTTTTCGTTTCTTGGAAATTTCCAGTTACTTCTCCCGTGTGGGTCAGCAGAGCTCTTTCCTACCGCAAACCACTCCCTGTTGCTCTGTCAGAACCTTGTGCACTCTCACACCTTTGTCTGTGGGAGTCCAGGGTTCCTGATTGTTTTGTTAATGTGTAGAGTGAAGACTTGTCCATGTCCTGTAAGTGACATTCAATCATGAGTGGGTGGGATTCAGGTGACAGCAACGTTGAAGAAACTGGGACTTGGTAACCTGGTCGGGAAGGGCTGTCTCCAAATTCGAAGCTGGAAAGTCACTGGAATAACTTCAAAAATGACAAATTCATGGCTTGTTAGATTCTTGGTATGTATGTCAAGCATTAGATACAAGTTGAAATGTCTGTCTACTGATTCTCAACACCAATTAAATCTCAATTGTGAAGCAATGAAAAAACAAAAACACAGTTTGAAGAACATTTGAATTATTCATTGTATTAGATCTTCATGACTTATCAAGAATTACTTAGGAATGAATAGACATGGCTTTAATACTGCTAATTAATTAATAACCTGTCAGTCTTGTGTCTAGTTTTGTGAAATTGTACTATCAAATTTTATTCAGCAATCTACTGATCTTCAAAATACTCATGTTCCATGTCTCTCTTTTTAAAAAAAATGATGACATTTGAATAAAATATGACCTTGCCATAAAATTTTGTACTTGGAATCAGAGGGTTTTCTTAATATAATATAAATGATTAGGAGCAGTTCATTTTATACTGTTTTTATCCATTATTTCTGATCCTTTCTAATACCTTGAAATCCAGGCTATATTTAATATGCTTTGGCATTTCTATGCTAATGTGGCGGTACCTTCTCAGAGACAGCTTGATTGGATTTGGATTTGAAAGTTACTGGTACAAGGTAAGAAAAAATTAAGAAAGGTTAGATACTAGTTATGATTATTGAGAGACCCCATGTACAGTATCTCACTTGGAACTCTCAGCAGTCAAATGAAAATCATCTGTGTAAATCAAATTGGGAAGGTTCCTTTCTATCAAGATATCTGCTCTATATTCACAAAGCAGTTTGTCTTTCAGTGAAACTTTATTATATTCTTTAATATGTTGAAGTATTACAATCGAAATCTTTTCCCAAGATTATGCTTTTATATTCCATTTTGTTCTGAAGTTTCTTTCTGTTGCTTTTTATGAATTTAATTCTAGGATTTACTTAGGTATCAAATACGCCACAACCAAACATGATCCCCACCCCAACATTTAGTAATACTCTAAAAAACTGTGAGAACTCTGAAAAATCATGAGGCAAGATAAACCATAAAAATAAAATGTATGTTCTGGTAAGTGTCTAGTTCATCAACTGTATTTTTGGTAAAAACTTTCTGGAAGACCTGTCGTATTAATGAGTTTAAGAAACATCCAGTGTTGTATTGTCTCATGTATGCATAGCCTACAGCAAGTAAGTTACTATGTTTTCAGCATTGATAGTCAAAAATATTTTTGATTTGTTTGAGTTCAATAAACGTGATCCCTGGTGCCTTTGAATGGTCATCTCAAAGTGTAATCACTTAGGAATTTAGAGGGAGCAACTATTATAAACAAAATACAAAGCTACTTTGAAAGAACGTGAAAATAATGGAAGTATTTTAAGAATGACTCCAATAGAACTAAGTACATTAAAGTACCAAGACAGATTCTATCGGTCTTCCAAATAATTTTACAGAAAAATAAAGCCACTTTCTAAATATTTCTACGTTAGCAGAACAGGAGATGATGTGATGGCATTAAAATAAGCCATCAGCAGGGGGACAAAAGCAGAAATAGATATTCTCAATAACATAAATAGATCTCTTGGCTATATAAGGAAAATAAGCATAAGATCATTAGCATCTATTTCTGCAAAAGACAATCATAATAAGTTATTTTTTTACTTGAAAGCTCTATATACACATAAGTGCACTTCAAAACATTTGTGAAAAATAGAATGAGAGTCCAGTACATTGAATCAATGGCTAAATCCTTGCCTTGCAAGTGCCAGGATCCCAAATGCGTGCCAGGTCATGTCCTGGCTACCCCACTTCCCATTTAGCTCCCTGCTCGTAGTCTGGGAAAGCATTAGAGAAAGACCCAAACCCTTGGGACCCTTTGCCCACAAGGGAGACCCAGAAGAATCCCCTGGCTCCTAGCTTCGATTTAGCTCAGCTCTGGCCATTGCTGCCAGCCATTTGGGAAGTGAACCAGCAGACAGAACAATCTATCTGTCTCTTTCTCTGTAGATCTGATTTTCCAATAAAAATAAAACAAATCCTTTTTTTAAAAAAAGGACAAAAAGAAAAAATCTTCCTTCTGTTATTCACTCCCCAACCCGCTGCAAAAGCTGGGGCTGGGCTGCTCTGAAGCCAGAAGCCTGGAGCTTCTTCCAGGTCTCTTGTGCAGGTGCAGGGTCTCAAGGCTTTGAGCCATCCTCCATTGCTTTTCCAAGCCACAGGCAGGGAGGCAGATGGAAAATGGGACTTCTGGGACACGAGTCAGCACCCATATGGGATCCCAGCATGTACAAGATAAGTACTTTAACCACCAGGCTACCGCACCAGGCTAAGAAATAAATAAATAAAAATGAAATGAAATAAAAAATAAGGTTGAGTCTGAAAAACCTTTTATATACATGCTAATGAACATATTCACAAAGTCTGTGGAAATGTGAGTCCTAAAAGAACATTGTGAAGATGCTCCATTGTTTTGCAACAAAGGAAATTCACATCTTTATTTTATTTCACTGTGAACTTTCTGAAGTACCCATACAGATACTTCTATACTGTTACAATAACTGAATTTATCGCAGAAAGCATATTCACTGAACAATATAAAATCAACACTGGAACAGGAGTAACAAAGGCATAGCAGCATTAAGATGTATGTTTCTGAAATGCTGTCTCACTGAGGAAGCCTTTGCTTATATTCAATCAACATCTATCCCATTTTACCTCATCCTACCTTTTTTTATCAAAACTATCTTTGATGTCACTAGGTCCCAGACTTCCCAGGTAGCCCCAGGGTTGTTGGAAAGGTGCCTAATGGCCAGAGGCACTCTCACACAGAAAGCAAGCTTCAATGGAATGAGTGAGTTTTCCACTGGGTTGCTGTGCTCTGCAGGCTTCTAGTTGGCCCTGAGGGTGAAGCATTTGAGCACTCATCCTGTCCTGCCTGGGGCTGGCCAACCCATTGAGCTCCAACAGGTGGGTAGTCAACCAACTTCTCCAAAAGTTTCACCTCTTGTAGAAAGTTTTAAACTTTTTTTTTTTTTCGTTTTCCTAATGGTTTCTGTTTTGGTTTTTGTTATCTCCATTTTTTGAAGGCAGTATCTGTGATACTCTCAAGAGCTGAGTGAATTAAAATGAAGAAAATTTTATACTTCCTGAAGAGTGTAAATTTTCTCTGGTTACTTTGTATCATGAATGCAGAATTGATCAGAAAGAAATAATGCTGACTTTCTAAAGAAATCTAAAGACCCGTATTCTTTGACATTGCACACACAGGGTTGTGTCAAACTCCAATTTGAGAGTCTTCACTTTGTAGTTATGTAACAAACAAAACAAAAGCAAACAAAAAAAGCACCATATTTTTCATTTTAAGATTTATGTATTTTTCTGGGAAAGACAAATGTACAGAGAGGAGGAGAGATAAAGAAAGAACTTCTGTCTACTGGATCACTTCCCATGTGGTCCCAGTGGCTGGAGCTAAGCCAATCTGAAACCAAGAGCTTCTTCCAGCCTCCCATGTGGGTGCACGGTCCCAAGGCTTTGCACCATCCTTTACTGCTTTCTAGGGCCACAAACAGGGAACTGGACAGGAAGTACAGCAGCCAGGACACAAATCAGAAGCCTGCATGGGATCTCAGCATGCAAGGCGAGGATTTAGCTTTTGCTTGCTCCACTGCGGTATGAAAACCAATACATCAGCAGTGAAAAAGTGTATGCTTCTATGTCATTTTGTTTCATATATAGATTCTTTTGGTTTTTAATTAGTTAATTTATTTTATGGTACATTTCCAAAGTGTCCGGGACTTTCTCTCCCCTACTGGTTTTCCCTGTTTTATTACAACACTAAAGCAATCACAGTCCATCGCTCTCTTATGTAAGTGTAGCCTGACAGTGGAGATGTGGAGAAGGGCCGAATCCAGCATCCTCCAAAGGTCTACATAGCACAGGTTTATCTCCCTCAACGGTTATCGGTCAACTCCTCTTCATGATGGAATTGCCTAAAAAACATTTCAGACATTGTGAAGAACCTGAGACCATGCCATAAACATGCTTCAAAAGTCAAACGTGATTTAGAAAATTCAAAAGGAGAAACAGCTCATTTACTCATTTTTTTAAACAAATCTGATAATTTAGGATATTTGCTTTTAAATTTTTCTTTCTGCACACACAAAAAAAATTCTTTTGAAGTTTAGGATTGGTCTATAGGTTACAGAAAAAAGAATCTTACTTCTCTGTTTTCTTAGAATGTCTTTGCCCACTTCAGCCATCAGGGGCCGTTTTGCCAGACAGAGGATTCCAGATTGTCAGTTCCTTACTTTCCTTACTTGAAGAATATGTCACTAATTTTTTACCTCCACGGTTCCTAATGAGAAATCTCTGTCAATCAAATCGTGTTCCTCTGTAGGTAAAATATTTTTATATTTCTACTGCTTTTCAGATTTTTTTTCTGCTTTAGTATCCCAGGGCTCTCTGGTTGATTTGGTTGGTATGAAATTCTTTAGTTTATTCTGTTCTGGATTTGCTTAGTTCTTCAATCTGTGCATTTATCTTTTGCAAAACTGGAATTTTTCAGTAAATAGCCTTTTAAATACTTTTGACTCCTTTCTGGTTGCCCTGCATTTTAGAGTTCTGATGATCTGAACACTATTTTTGTGTCGTGTCGTGGTAGTCCTATAACTATGACACCTATTCTGTTTTTTCCATCCCACTTTGGCCCATCATTTAAATTTTGTTTCGAATATTTTATTTTTCACTACAGCATTTCTATTTTTCTTGGTATCTTTCACTTCTTTTGGTAAAGTTTGCATTTGTTGTTTCAAGCATTTTAAAAATATTGTTCATTACAATGTCTTATCATGGCAGCCAGCATTGTGGTAAAGTGGGTGAATCTGTCTCGGGGACACCTGCTTCTCACGTGGCTCTGGCTCACATCAGACCCAGCTTTCTGCTAACTGGGAAAGCAGCAGAAGACTCACATCCTCAACCCCTGAAATTCACGCTGTAGGCCAAAATGCAGTTCCTGATCCTGGCATCGACCTGGCCCAGTCCCAGCCACTGCAGTCATTTCTGGAGTGAACCAAAGGATATAGGAATCAATCAATCTCTCTCTCTGTCTCTCTCTGTCTCTCCCTCCCTTCTGAAACCCTTCCTTTGGAATAAATAACATTAAAATATTTAAATAAAAAATAATTTTTGATCGTGACTTCAATATTCTAGTCAAGTAAATCTAAATTCACACCAACAATCTTTAGGCTTGCATTGTCTTCTCACAATGAGATTTTTCTGTCTCTCAAATGCAAATAAAATCCCAGTGAGTCTAGGACACATGGATATCACATGGTGAGGTTCCAAATTGTATTTAAATCTAAGTAAGTCAGCTGCTTTTGACATCACAGAAAGTGAAAAGAAGTCTCCTTGATAGTTCCAGGTGCCCCAGTCAGCTGCATTTGCAGGGTAGGGAGCTTACGTATTTCTGCTTCCCTAATGAAGGAGAGTATCAGGGACCTTTGTACCTTAGTCCCACTGAATGGGTGCTGAAGATTCTAGCTCCTCATTGGACCTCATTTCACATCACCTTGACAGTAACGAAAATAAGAAGGGAATATTGTTACCATTCCTTTGGGAAGAAACACTATTCATTGCTGGTTGCCACAGGTCTGTTTGCGCGTGCGCGCGTGTGTGTGTGTGTGTGTGTGTGTGTGTGTGTGTGTGTGTGTGTGTGACACAGAGAGAGAGAATGTATGTGAGTGTTTCATCAATGAAATGACCATTCAGATGCTAATTTAAAAGACAGACACTAAAAATACATAATTTAACTTTTGAAGATATCTATCTATCTATCTAGCATCTATCTATCTATTTATTAGGTTTTTGCTTTATTTTCTTTTCTTTGTGAGGACTTTCTCTCTCTCTCTCTCTCACTCTCTCTCTTTCATCTTCTCTGCCCTTGATGAAGACCAGAGATTACCTCTTGTTCCTATCAAGAAAACAATGAAGAGTAGCGTGAACATAGAAGAGTAGCGTGGAACAATAGCCTTCTCAACGGGTCTCTCTCTTGGATGAGGGCCACTTCTGGGTCTTTTCCACAGAGACATTCCCACGTGTGATTTAAAATGATCATTGACGTTTGTTCCTATACATCGTGCTATAAGGACTCATTACGTAAGTGATGAGTTCTTCAAAACCTGGAAAGTCATATTTTAAATCAGGCTTTTTTATTATATGATATCTCCCCATAAATTTTTAGACTTCTTTTTAATTTATGTTAGGATCATCATTTTCATTAATTCTAGAAGCAGTAGTACTAATGACATTTGCATGCGGGAATGTTAATTTCAAGTTATCATTTATCAAAATGTATCAGAAGTATTAAAGTAAATAAAGGAGAGTTAATCCACTGTTCTGTAGTTGCTTTTCAAATATAATATTAAAAAAATACATAGGAGAAGCAGGGAGAAATATCTTACTAAGCAACTCCACTGATAAAGAGAAGATACAATCATTCCTTTCTAGTGAACTGGATTTACTATGGGTCACTGCATATTGCATTGAATGGAATAAAAACCAATAAAAATACGATAGATAAATAGAACAGAAAGCTCCAAGGGTCAAGTGCTAAATCTTTCTGCTGATTCCAGTCAATTTCCTTTTCTTCTTGAGCACATAGGAAGATATTTTACCGTATACCTCAGACATAGCAGTTTTCATAGGCCTTGCACAGCATTTGCGCTTTTAGTTTCCCTTTTTTGTCTTTTCCATAATCCTCTAGTCATTTCTGCTCTTTGCTAAACTCTACCTTTGCTGCTGATTCTCATATATATATTTAACAAAATACTATGTTGAGTACTTGTCCTTTGTACAAACAATACGATGTGCATCAGTGGCCAATACTGTACTGGTTTTACACTTATTCCTACTATATACAGGGCTGATTCTAATCTTTTTATTTATGATAGAAAACTAATACCAAATATAGTTATATCTTTAACTGATTATTGTATCATCAGTACAACAGATCAAGCTTCTAAAGCCTATATTCTCCACCATGTTAAGCTGTCTGTACAGATCATTACGTATTCCTTGCCATAGGTCAGTTGCTTAGCGACTGGAGGAGTAGAGAACCAGTAATTGAAAGCATTCTGTACTGCTGGCAATGCTTGCTGCAGGACCTTGGACTTAGACTTGGCAGACACTGTGCCAGATGGGAATGTTGCAGGGAGATGAAAGAAAACAATTTTGGTGTTATCTTACTAAGACTATTATTATTTATTGGATATATAGTACATTTTTTTTCAAAGTATTTTGTTGTATTTCCTCTTAGGACAAAAGTCATTAAAGTTGTGCTCACTTCAGCAGCATATATATTAAAACCTATTAAGCTTGGTTTTTGCTCTTAAGACTCATTTGCACAACCAAGGTAAAAGTATCACAGCATCTGTGTTTGCAAATGGACACTGTGGCAGTGATAATGAAGATGAAGAAGAAGAGGTATAAGGACCAGCAAATTGATTCAGTTTTCTGAAGAGAAATAGCTTCCTATGGACTATCCTGTCCCATATTTTATATTGTAATGAACACAAAGGAAGAGGAAGAGAATGGAGAGAACGAGAAGGGAAGACAAAAGAGAGTGAAGATGAAGAGAAAAAAGGAACACATAGGAAAAAGAAATTGAAAAACAAAAGCTATGTGCTAACAGAACAGGCTAGAAATAGATTTATTCAAAACAGTAACTTAATTACATGTCTGTCAAGTTCTCTAATCCACAAATTACATAAAATCAGGATTATATTTCCTTTTCTTTCTGTGTAGTATATAATTAATATGTCCATAAGAAGTGTATGAATGATTATTGTGTGACTATTTTTATTTAGAATGAAAGATTATGTCAGAAAACAGAAAATGTTTTCCAAACGATGGAGACTAAGTTATAAAGCTGGCTTAATTTCTGTAATAGCTTATCTGATATGAGAATTGGTATCATTACTTATTTAAAGGCATAGTCTTACCCTACCACTCTCCTACACTATCCAAGCGTGAAGACATAAAAATATGAGTCTGTATGTAACAGACTAACTTATAAGAACTATAATGAATAACTTATAAGAATTGATTCATCCCCCAAATTAGCTCACTTTTGAATATCCCAAGGATATTTTATCTAAAAATCATTTTTTTAAAAAAATAGAAGTCATCTAGTGAGTAATTATTATACTACATGAAATACAATTTTTGAAAGATTATTTATCAAACAGGCAGTGGCTAGAGAGAGAGGGAGGCACAGGGTGAGGGGAAACATACACATCCAGAAAGATATTCTATTCTCTGATTCTCTCCTTGAATGTCCACAATACTTAAGCCTGCCTAGACCAACGCCAGGAACTGAGAATTCCATCCAGATCTCCAAAATACTACAGTCATCATCCCCTGCCTTCCAGGAGCATTGGCAGGAATGTGGACTAAAAGAAGGAAGCCGGTACCCAATCCCAGACATGCTGACAGTCAAAATGACCATCTCTAGTGTGCAGTCTAAGTTACTGTGCCTAATTTGTGGGTTGCAATTTTTTGCAGACAATAAGCATTTCAACCTCTAAAGCCACATATCATCAGAATTTAGTTCTTAATATACAGTATCATTTCATGACAATTCAGGATCCTCATATTTATTAGTTGTCCTCTGGTGTCTGAAGCCAAAAGGAGCAAAATAAAAGAAATGTTCCTGGTGCTGGTGTGACATATTAAACTGAATCATGCCATTTATCTGTTTCTCCTGAAATTTGAATGTACAGTATGTTAAACTAGCTCAGCTGTTGGTATTCTTGTTATACCGGTACTGAATTTTTCTTTTAATGTTCCTGCATAGTACAGTCTATTGACTTATACGTGACTTTCATTTTCTTAGAAACTTAGAATTAAACAAGCCATGGTTGAGAAAGGTGCAGACTTATGTTTGTCATAATACACTAAGGCCATATGCATTCATTTCCTTTGCTTATCTTTGTTTCTTTTTAAAGTATTTGAAAATAATACTAATTACAGTTATCTATAAATACATAATAAGACAATAAAAAAAAACCAACTTAAAATAGCTGACTGGCTGGGCGATTAGGTCTCCTGGTTTTCTATTCTTTCATTCTTCTTGACTTTTACTCCAGAGGGCCTCTCATCCTGATGAAAACTAACCTAGACATATCTGCAAAAGAGCTCAGGGCAAAAGAAAAGCAGATGCTGCAAAGCTTCCCTAGGGATGGAACAAAACACACACTAGCAATGGCTTTTATACTCCCTTGGTCTGAGTAATCTACAAGGCTAAACTACTTTCAGGTCAGTGGGACAATGCAAAGATGTCTACTGAAGAGGCGAAAGATTCAGTGGAGATCGTTTGCTATTAGCATGAGCGTTAAAATACAACCTGCTCTAAAGGCTATTCTTGCACAAAGATTCAGACTTTCTAGGGTTGTCATTTCAAATAATCATAAACCCAGTGACCAGAAACAATAAAAATTCATTATCTCACAGTCTGAAGACCAGAAATCTGAAATCAAAGTTTGGGCCTTGTCAGTCCCTGTTAGTTCTGAGCTGACGCCCATTCCACGTTGTAGCAGTCCCAGTCCTCCTTGGCATTCAGATCCTCCACTTCCATTTTTGTCTTTGTCTTTATTTGACTTTTTTTTTTTTTTTTGCAACTTTTATCTAGCAAATTCATCAGTGGGTTGAAGACTGCAAACCTTAAACCTTACTTTATTCTCAACTTCAATGACTGTTATTCCAAACAGCTCAAGTTGTAAGGTGCTAGGTAGATATTTTTATTTAGGCAAATATCTCAAGTCTTTAAAAAAAATTGTTGGAATTATTTTAAAATTATTATTATTTTTTACTCTTTACCATGACAAAGTTTTGTAGGTATAGAAATCTCCCCCTTTCCTTGCCTTTTTCTCTATTTTCTCTTTCTATGATTTCCTCACATATTACTATAGTGTTATAGTTCTCCAGCAAGTTACAAGTCTAATGTTCTGCTATTCAAGTGCATCATGGTATTGTAGGTATAGAGAAAGGCAGTGAACTTGTATCCTACTGTCAAGGCATGCTTAACCATTCACTAGGAGCCATCTTTGAGTTGTGGGTAGATACCCAAGCGCTGTGTCTTCACTTCCTGTTATGGTATTCTCCAGTGTACAGATCATCCATGAGAATATATACATATACTTGTTCACCTATTTTTCAGTTTATTCTGTATTTTGCATATTTTCTTATATCAGAGAGAACATATCAATCTAACAGAATAAAAACCCCAGCAGCAAGCCCCCACATGTAGAGACAAATAATCTTTGACAAGAGACCTTGAAAATAACCCAGGGGAAAAGGTTGATATCTTCAACAAATGCTGTTAGGACAATTGGATAGCAGTTTTCAGAAGTAAGAAACAGAACTCCAATCTTTTGTCTTATACAAAAGTGGTTCTAAATAGATTAAGGATGTAAATATGTGCCTAGAAACCATCAAGATACTAGAGGGAAACATAGGAAACACCATACAAGATATAAGCATTGCTAAAGATCTCTTAGAAATGTCATCAAAAACACAGTCAAAGCCAAAACAAACAGATGGGACTACATCAATTAAGAAGCTTCTGTACAGTAAATATGAAGAAACAGCCAATAGAATAGGAAAACATTTGTGCACTACACAACAGATAGGGGACTAGCATCCAAGATTTACAAAGAGCTTCAAAAGCTCAACAACAGTAAAACAAATAACTGCGAGGAAATGGGCAAAGGAAATGAACAGGCATTTTTTAGAACAAATTCAAATGGATAATAGCCATGGAAGTCAGGAGGGAGTTTGCTTAGACAAGTGAAAATTCATCTGCTGCATGACCCAGATATCCCAGTCCTGGAAATGAAATTCAATAATGTATATTTGAAAGTAACACATAACCTTATATTTATAATTGAATATACAATAATGAAGACATGGAAACAACCCATGTGGTACATCTATTCCACAGAATACCATACAGCCATTAAAAAGTATGAAATTCCATCATTTGAAGCATAATGGTTCTAACTGGATTGTATAGCCAATTATTTTTAACTCAATAAAGATTCGGCTAGATTTTGCTCCATTCCCTTTTTTTCTGCTGCCATCTTCTTAACGTCAATATATCACAAAAATCACCTAATTGTGCTCTCCCTGAGTTTCCTTCTTTATTCAGTTACCAGGCATAAGTTTGTTGAAGTTTAGAATCCTCTTCTGATCGAGTCCTGGGACACAGGTGGAATTCAAACAAGGCTGCCTAAGAAAATGAGACTATCTGGCTTTGAATGGAAACCCCGAGGCCACTCCAACTATTCAGAGAAAAGAATGTTTTTAAAAAAATTTATTTTGGTGCAAATATTTTTAAATCCATGCATAGTTTTCTCATCATACACATTTTCTATAAAACTTTTGAAACTTGGATGAACATGAACAAGTGCAAGCAAACGGGATCCTGAAATAACCTTCAGCTTTGAACTATCATGAAGGCCGATGGGTGCTGTGTCGTAGCAGGCGATGCTGGGGTCGGTTTCCCCCACAACCCTGATCAGAGGGTCAGCTTGAGTGTAACTGACTCCATTTGCAGTCCAGCTTCTTGCAAATGCATCCTGGGAGGAATCAAATGATGACTCCAGTGCTTGTGTTGCTGTAGCTCATGAGGGAGACTGGGAAGGACTCCTTGGTTCCCTGGCTTTGGCCTGGCCTTGCTGTGGCCATTGAGTTAGAATCAAGGGGTGCAAGATCTGTCCATCTGTCTCTGTCCCTCTGTCCCTCTGTTTCCTTTCATGTAAATGAAAATGAACAGAAAACATCTTGCATTGAAATCACTTTATGCTTTCAAACTAATGGCAAATAAGGACTTTGTTTTCCACAGTTTCTGATGATAATTACAAGAACTTAGCCATTTGTGCTGCGAATGTCTGGCATAAATAAATAAATAAAGCTGACAGCATTGTTAGAAGAATGATACTAAGTAAGATTCATTGAAGAAGGCCCCGTGCAACAGCCTAGTGGCTAAATCCTCACCTTGCATGCACCCTGATACAATATGGGCACTTGTGCATGTCCCAGCTACTCTGCTTGCCATCAGCTCCCTGCTTGTGGTCTGGGAAGGCAGTAGAGGATGGTCCAAAGCCTTCAGACCCTGTACTTGTGTGGGAGAACTGGAAGAGATTCCTGGCTCCTGGCTTTGGATCAGCTCAGCTCCAGCCACTGCGGCCACTTAGAGAGTGAACTGGAGATGACCACATCTTTCTCTCCATTTGTCTGCCTTTCCAATAAAAATGAAGCAATCTGAGGAGAAATCGTAGTGAGGTGTCTTCAGAATTCTGGCTTATTCATGAAAGGCCCCAGAAATGCAAGTTCCTGCAGCATTTCTTTCTTTCTTTTTTTTTTAAGATTTATTTATTTTTATTGGAAAGGCAGATATAGAGAGAAAAGAGACAGAGAGAAAGATCTTCCGTCTGATGATTCCCCAACTGACCACAACAGCTGGATCCAAGCCAATCTGAAGCCAGGAGCCAGGAACTTCTTCCGGGTCTCCCACACAGGTGCAGGGTCCCAAAGCTTTGGATCATCCTCTATTGCATTCCAAGGTCACAAGCAGGGAGCTGGATGGGAAGCTGGGCCGCCAGGATTAGAACCGGCAGCCATATGGGATCCTGGCGTGTGCAAGGCGAGGACCTTCACCACTACACTATCGTGCCGGACCCCTCAGGCAGCATTTCATTAAGTTGACTCCCATGGCTTCAGATTCAGCATGTATTTATCTGCTTTAGTTTTCCAGCACAGCTCCAGGTGCTGCTTTATAAGATTTAAAAGAGATACTACCAAACTCCTTTTTCCCTTGTCAAAACCGTCAAAATCACATGCTGTCCCATGTGGAATTCTGTAGCTCCAGTAATCACAGGGGGGAAAATGTCAAGTTTAAGTCATATCCGCTAATGAAAAAACACATTAACCTCGGACTAGACTGTGTTCTGGTAGCTTACAAAACCTAAAATCCATCATGCCCTCAAATATGAAGCACATTAAGAACATGCTAAACCTGTTCCATGTCTTCTCTTAGAGTTTATATGTATTATAGATTGCAGGACGGTGGACCCAGCAGAGATGACTTCAAACTATTTTTGTTTCCTGTGGAACTTTAGGAATCTGTTCACTCTCTGGGAAATTTTTCACACATTGTTTTCTCTTTCTTGTTTCTGCTCACACAAACTCTTTTCTCATCTATTGTGTATACTTGGCTGTTATTCTGGGCGCAGTGCCCAGCTGCTTTAATATGTGTTTGTTATTGTCTATAGCATTCCTGATTCTATTTTGGAGATGGGCACTCTAATTGTAAACAATTATTTTTGTATTTAAAACTCTTTGCTTTTGGAATCAAGAAACAAAGGATGAATGTAGAGCTCACTGAGTAATAATGAAGAATATCAAAGAATATCAAAACCCAATGTTTAATTAAAAAGGATAATAATGAATATCCTGCAGAAAACAACAGGATTATTCTTATAAACAGTTAAATTTTAAAAAGCCTAAGGGCCTAAAATTATCTCCTTGAAAAAGTGTTTATAAAATTCCTTATTACTAATGAATCTCTGAACATTGCAAATGTTTGGAATTCATTGGATCAATATCCATTGACCAATGTAATCTTTAAATAAATGACAACATATAAAATATCAACTCTTGTCCCCCTAATTATAAGAAGTCGTACACCTGAGGTACCAAAGCGGACTAACAAACATTTGAAGATCACTGTTCTTGCCTTTCAAGTACATGTCATCATCGGGTTTGCACCAGATTCTGAATAGTAGTAGTTTAAAATTTTCAATGACCAAAATTCACATTTATAAATAAGCTACATGACTAGATGTTTATAAAGGAAGGGAATACCCAAGAAAGAAAAATACAAGGAAAAGTTGTTCGGAAAACATATCTGGAGATGCAGAGAAAAGCAAAGTTTTGTTACCAGAAATACTCGGTGGGTTCTTTCCTCAGCTTAGTATAGAAATAAAAAGCCGGGAATCTGTTGCAGACAGAGAAGTTTATTTGTGAAGGGACCAGGGGAGCAGAGAAGGGAGGGAAGGGGAAGCACCTCCGGAGAGAAAGCCGGGAGGCGGCGTGCCTCTCAAAAGAGGAGGGAGAGACACCAAAGGTTTCAAAAAGGGTCTTAGGATTTGAAGTATTCCCTGACCCCTCCTTGTTGGGCGGGAAACCTACAAGTAAGATGTTCCCCATTGGTGGTCTCTTAATTAGTTAGAAAATGGGTGGGCAATGCTGGTGCCGCCCACCTGGAGATGTGGCCAAGACCTCAGCAGGCCTACTTGGTCTCACTGATGATTGTTGAAATCTGGCGGGGAATCTCTGGTATCTAACCCATCAGTTACTTTACCTTTTAGCCGTAGAGCATCACATGCTGAAATTGGAGTGTACCTAATGAACAATGCATATCCGGTAAAGTAAAGCTCCGATGTTATTTAACAGTTGCTGTATAAAAACCAGCTTATTAATATTATACTGGAAAACAAATAAGTTGGGTCGCAAATATTTTTTCCCTATTTTACCAGTAATAAAAAGATATTGCATTTTCTAAAATCATCCTCCCTTTGCTCAGTCTTACATATTTTAAATATTTTTCTTGTTCTATCTTTCTTCCTTGCTTTATGTATTATAAATATTTTAAAATCCACTGCCCTAAAATTCTAAACATATTTGTTTTTGACATATTTGTTACGAATATTTGTTTCCTTAGGATACAAATATTGTCTACAATTTCATTATTCTAACATTGATTCGGCTTTGGGTTTAATTTATATGCAAAGCAAATAATTTACCCAAACTAGTAAAGGATATGCATTATCAGAACACAACACCTGCAGGACAAAAGAGAGGTTAATTTCATTGTTGCTCCCGAGCAAAAGGAGATCATAATGGAGCCTGCAGTAACCAAGCTCTGTGAAATAGCTGCATTAGTCATTAACTTTCTAGCACTAAATTTCATATCAAACTCAATTAACTACTACATAGCTTTTAATGACAATATTTTTTTCAGATGCGGCTCTTGTTTACTAATAAGATTTCACATCACGACTATCTGTTCCATTACTTCCTCCATGTTAATATTCAAGGGTTGATTTTCTTCAAAGAAAATGGGGCAATGAAAATTGCATTTGTTGAAAGTTCTTCTTGAATTATGTTTCAACATTTCAAGGGCATTAATGTAATGCTGTGGAAACGAAAGGGAACGATTATAGAGGAAGCCACAGTTCCCTACGTCTATCTCCTAGGGTGATTAAGTTTGCTATTTATGCGCATTTTCCCACAACATTGCTTTATGTGTTGGAATTTATCAGGATCAGAACCATCTAAATTGGAAATGCCCCTTAGTATATTTTTATCGCACTGAAAGTCAAAACCTGGAATAACAAAAAGGCATAAAATTAATGTCATCAGGAAACAATTTATACAGCTTATTAGCATAACATTCTCATATAAAAAGACAGATGGATTAAGGGATCAGGTCATTCATAGCCCGCAGTAAACTGCCTCAGCCTTCAACTCCCTGCTGTTATCTATCAATTGGCAGTCTTCTTATGGACTTAGGTCCCTGGAAAGATTTAGATTCTCCCATTATGTTGATTCACCTTGTACTTTTCACTGTTCCCGATGACGTATTTTGTTATTTTCCTACTAAAACAGCCATAATAAGAGCCCTTATCTAGCTAGAAAATGAAAACTTCAAATAAAGAAATATCTGAATATTTCCCGTATAATAGCTTATGTAACACACACACACACAAACGCATCATACATTCTTCTACTACATAATTAATAAACCACAGCAAGGCAAATACACGTGAATTATTTCCCACTTCAACCGAGGTTCAAATTTCAACTTTATAGATACATAACTCTCGAGACAATAGGCACATCATAGCAGCAGCAAGTAATGGTTATGAGAAAATGTTAAATTCTTCTAATGGATATAGTCAATCAAAAAAATTTCCATAAATTTTTCAATAAATGTTTCCAAAACTTAAGCATTAGGAATGATTCTTAATTTTAAATAACAACAAAAAAGAAAGAAAGAAAAAGGAGAAGAAGAAGAAGAGGAAGAACAAGGAGAAAGAGGAGGAAGAGAAGGTCCTGGAAAGGGTTGTTTCCGGTTTTAAGCTGTATGCATGGGAGGCACCATTGTTGTATGGTCATTCCAGAGCTGCTGTAACAAGCTACCACAGCAGAGGCATTTCAGTCTGCCAGTACCATCAGCAGAAAGTTGGGGTCAAGGCGAGGCCTTGGAGGTTTGTTCATTTTGGAAAGTTATGCATATGAATTTATTCCTTGCTGCTCTTCTGCTGTCCGGTGGTTGCCAGAAACCCTGGCTGTTCTGAGTCCTGCATGTTCTGCTCCACTTCCTGCTTCACATGACTTTTTCCTGTGTGTCTCAGTACCCACATATCCTTTCCTTAAAGCAGCCAAATAATCAGTCAACCTCATCTTAATCTAGTTACACCTACAAGGGCCATTTTCTTAAAAGAAATAGTTTATGTGTCTGAGATTATAACTCATTGTATAACAGAAATAAACAGATTGTTATCTGATTAATTTCTAACATGAACTATAGTCCCAGGAAATAAAATTCTTACTTCATCCTGAATGGTTTGCAAGTCTAAATGGACAGCTAAATGACAATATTAAACACATTCAGAATAGCTAAGAATTAGGAAATTGAATTTGACTGATTAGAATATCTAACGCCATCTAGCAAGGAAAAATAAAATGAACATATATATTTCCATGATGGATGGTTCACCAACAATTCTGACAGTTTTCACCAGCCCGGACTTTCGCAGTATTTGGACTGACATTTGAAGGGAACAGCTTTACCTTTAGGAGATTCATTTGCACTTTAGCTTGCAAGCCTAGTTAATTCTTCTTTGATTGATAGGCTTTTTAATTCCTTATTTATTTGAAAGGCAGAGTTACAGAGAAAAAGCAAGAGCAAGCGCTTCCATCCTCTGGTTCATTCTTCAAATAGCCGTAATGCCTGGAGCTGAGCCAGTCGTAAACCAAAAACCAGGGGTTTCTTATGGGTTTCCTACATGGGTGCAGCTACTCAAGCACTTGGGCAATCTATTGCTTTTCCAGGTGCATTATCATATAGCTGAATTGGAAGTGGAGCAGCTGGGACTTGAACCCACATCTTTTTTTGATGACAGCACTATATTGGCATATTCGTCTGCTATGCCACAGTGCCAACCTGAATAAATCATTTTTTCAGCTAAGATCAAATCAGTTCCTCCCTGCCACATCTTAGCTAGGCTATTGTATAAGGTTTCAATCCCATCATTCTTCCTACTGTGTTTTACACTGTATGTTTGCAGTGCTTTTTGGCAATCCCCATATGCTATAGACTGTGATTATTTCTAACAAGTGTGCATATATTGGTATCCGGTGCATCCTATTTGGAAATCTTAAGAACTCTCTTTATCCCATTCTTTGTTTTCAGAAGTCATATGCAAAATTGTTACATGTTTTTGAATAATCATAGCTTTGATTTATTTTGAATCTTTTTTTTTTTTACTGTTTGAGACTTATTTTGCATTATATTTCTTCTTGAATTTTTAATACTTAAATTGGGAAAATTATTTATTTCTCTTACTAAGAAGAGGAAATTAAGGCTTCTGTTACTCCCACCACTCAATGTCTCCCGAGTCGAGTCGAGTCAAAAGAAGTAAACATTCTTAGTTTTTCACAACTGGGGAGGCCTTGTTTAATATTCAATACCAATTAGCAACTTGTATTATTCCCAATATTCTATAACCTGAAAAATTAGAAACTTAATGCCTTTAAATGCAATAATTCCTACATGTGAAATGTCTCATTTCAAACTAACCTTAACTCCTAAACATTATTTTAGCTATCAGGAAAATATCATTGTTGGCACATGGGGGCTAAGTTCCTGCCTGCAAAGGTAGCATCCCATATGGCGCTGATTCATTTCCTGTCAACTCCATTTCTGGCCTGGCTCCCTTTTAATTGCTAGGGAAAACAGCTAAGTAAACCAAGTGTGTGGGTCCCTGCCACTCCTCCCAAGATGGTGCAGGATCCCAAGGGTTGCACCATTCTCTACTGCTTTGCCAGGACACAAGCAGGGAGCAGAATGGGAAGTGGAGCAGCCTGGATATGAACAGGCGCCCATATGGGATCCCTGCACACACAAGGCAAGACCTTTAGTCACTAGGCTGTAGCACTGGGCCCTATTTTCGTGTTTTAATAGTATCATGTTTTTTCCAAAGTAAGGTTCATTTCAATGGACACACACAAAGGCAGATATTTGATAACACTAAACCTTTACTCACACTAAGAATGGTAGGAAAAGGGCCTGGTGCGATGGCGCAGTGGTTAAGGTCCTCACCTTGAACGCCAGGGATCCCATATGGGCACAGGTTCTAATCCTGGCAGCCCTGCTTCCCATTCAGCTCCCTGCCTATGGCCCGAGGCTCCTGGCTTCAGACTGTCATAGCATCGCCTGTTGTGCTCACTTGTCGGACGGAAGATCTTCCTCTCTGTCTCTCTTCTCTGTATATCCGCCTTTCCAATAAAAATAAAATAAATCTTTTTTTTTTTAAAAAAAAGAATGGTAGGAAAAATAGATATGGAGAAAATCAAAACAATTTGAGAGCTGCTATATAAAATCCTCCAGTAAACATCAGAATAGAGAGACACTTTCCAATCATAAGAGAAAAAAAAAACTTACGTTGAAATTATGCATATGAAAATAGCACCTGAGAATCAGTCATCTTATGAAAAGATGAAGGGCTAGAAAATTAGATACTGGAAAAATATAAAAAGAAAATTATACTGATTTTCTACTGTAGGCTGTGTAGGCTATGTAAAATGTAAGCAATGCTAAATGGCAAGCTGTATAAAGAATGGTTACAACATTCATTCATTACTGCTTGAAATAGAAACACCTGCAACTACTTTGGAAGAAGCAGACCCAGAAAAGACTATACCATAAGCCAATGACATAGCCTGGAAACTACGCATAACTATTTTTCAAAGAAGAAAGAAAAACATATGTTGTTGAAAGTCATACAAAAAATTTTTGGTAGATTTATTTATAATATTCCAAATCTGTAAACAACCCAAACTTGTATCAACCAGAAAACATATAAGCCATGATAATACACACAAGTAAGTGCAAATGTTTTCAAACATCGTGTTGAATAAAACAATATAAACACAAAATAATACACACTATGATTTCACTTACAAGAAGCTTAAAGAGACGAAAAACTCTCCTGTTAGGATTGTACTGGATGCACGTAGTCACAGAAGGAATACATTGGCAGCGGTGGCGCAAGTGGTTAAGGTCCTTGCCGTGCACACCCGGGATCCCATATGGGCACCGGTTCTAATCCCGGCAGCCCCGCTTCCTTTCCAGCTCCCTGCCTGTGGCCCGGGAAAGCAGTCGAGGACGGCCCAAAGCTTTGGGACCCTGCACCCGCGTGGGAGACCCGGAAGAGGCTCCTGGCTTCGGATTGGCATAGTATCGGCCCGTTGCACTCACTTGGGGAGTGAATCATCGGACGGAAGATATTCCTCTCTGTCTCTCCTCTCTGTATATCCGCCTTTCCAATGAAAAAATAATAAAAATAAATCTTTTAAAAAAAATTAAAAAAAAAACAAATGGTACAATGAAACTTTTGGTGGTGATGTTAATACTCTGTAAATTTATTAGTGTGTAGGGCTATTGATCAGACATGTTTATTAAAACCTAATATTTGTGCACTATAATATTACTCAACCTGAATTTAATTTTTTGTGTTTAAACTCCCTTATATTTATACTAATAAAGACAATTTAGTTTTGTTTGTAAATCGCATTCTAATTTCTTCTTTAACAAAATGACCATGCAGATACGATTGTTTTTATTTTAAGATTTATTTATTTTTATTGGAAAAGCTGATATACAGAGAGGAGGAAAGACAGAGAGGAAGATCTTCTGTCCAATTGGTTCCCTCCCCAAGTGACCCCGATGGCTAGTACTGCGCCAATCTGAAGCCAGGAGCCAGGAGCTCTTCCAGGTCTCCCACGTGGGTTCAGGATCCCAAGGCTTTGGGCCATCCTCGATTGCCTTCCCAGCTCAGAAGCCAGGAGCAAGATGGGAAGCTGGGCCGCAGGGTTTAGAACCGGTGCCCGATGGGATCCCAGCCCATGCAAGGTGAGGACTTTAACCACTATGCTATCGTGCTGGGCCCTGCAGATACGATTATTAATGTTTTTTCAAAAGGGGACAGAATGGTGGCACGGATGGTGAATCCTCTATTTGCAAAATCAGCATCCCACATGGGTACCAGTTGGTGTCCGGGACGATCCACTGCTGATCCAGCACCCTGCATATGAACTGAGGCAGTGGCTGAGGATGGCTCAAGTCCTTGTGCGCCTGCACTTGAGTATGGAGACCCAGAAAAAAGCCCGCGCTCCTGCCTCCAGATTGGCTCAGCTCTGGCTGTTGTGGCAATCTAGGGAGTGAACCAGCAGATGATCTCTCTTTCTCTCTTTTTCTCCATATATATGCATATATATATATATATATATACACACACACACATATACATATATATATAATTCCTTCCATAAATACACATTTCAAATAAAAATAATACAGACATCTTTTGAAAAACTGGTTTCAAATCATCTCAATATATTTAAGTATTTGAAAGTCAGAGAGAGACTGTCACAGTGGGATCTTCCATCTTCGCTCTCATTCCTTAAATTCTTGCAACACCCTGGACTGTGCCAGGCTAAGCCAGAAGCCAGGAGCTCCATCATCATCTCCGACATCGGAGGAACTCCAGTGCTTGGCAGCTATCCACAGCATGAACACAAAGCTGAATCAGAAGCAAATTGTCTAGGACATGAACCAGCTTATTCATGTGGAGTGTGGCCGTCCTAAATGGCCGCTTAACCTGCTATGCCACAATGTCTGCTCCACAAAAAATATATTTAAGTAACGAATTAGTTAGCTAACTATATATTAAATATCATATTTTATATGGAGATATTGGTTACTCACTTACCTTAACTTTCAAACATGTTTTTCACCCTTTACTCAGTAAAGTGTTATAAGTATATTGAAAATCATCAAAGGGAGTGGACCTTGTGATGGGTTGTGTCTAGCCACTGCTTGGGATGCATGTATTTTGGAAGAGCCTAGTTTGAGTACATTTATTCTTTGTTTCTAATTCAGATTTCTGCTAATGCCCTAAAGAAGCACAAGATGAAGGCCTCTGTTTGTTGGATCCACGCCATCCAAATGAAAGACCAGAACAGAGTCTCTTTCTCTTTGGTTGCTTCTAGTCCAGCCTTGGCTGCAGTAGGCTTTGGGCGAATCAACCAACATAAGGAAATTATCTCTCTGTCTCTCTCCTTTGCTCCACCACTGTTTTTTTCACACAAATAAATAACAAATAACTTGGAAAAATGATTAAAGGTTCTTGTGTGTGTAGAGAATGTTTGAAAGTCTAGTGTAGAATTTATTAAAAAAAAATTGGAACACCTACTTTTTGACTAATAAGTTATCTGAAGCTTTCACAGAATTCCTTGAGACTATAAAAAGAATAAGAGTAGAGAATGAATTAATGAGTAGACAATTAATTAATGAGTAGACAATTAATTAATGAGATGCACATTTCCCAGACTCAAATAGAACAGTTTTTTTTTTCCAGTGGAATGTTTTAAATAGCTGAGATTCTCCTTTAAAAGCTTTGGAATCCATGTCCTGAAATATATAGAATGATGTCTCATGTACGGTAATGAAGCCAATTGTATCCCTGGTTACAGTGTCTGACAAAGTTGGATTCCGGAATTGGCCCTGTGTATTCTAACTGTAGAGACTGAGAACAGTTTTAGCAATTTTCGTTCCACTCATTGATAGAATAATAGAATAATATTGTACTATATATAGAATACAGAGTACAGTGAACTTCAGGTAAAGTTCAGATTTTATTATGAAGATGATCAGTCATTATCAGAACCATCATCATACTGCTACGCATTGCAAAATCACATTTCAGCAATGATGGACTATAAATAGGATAGGGATCCTATCAGATTCAAATGGCATAGTAAACTTATAATTGCCTGGTGATATTCCAGACATCCAAATGCTATGATGCAACACCTTACTCACTTGTTTTTGTTATTGGTGTTGTGTTACCTATTATTCTTATTTATTAAGAATATGACATATACATTAACACACAATAAATAATGCTTGATAGTGGAAGCATGGTTTTTGTTTATACATTGGAATCAATGTAAGTGAAATTGGAGGATTTTATGTGAAGTGAAATAATCTATGAACAGAGAGGCAAACGTTAAATGTTTTTACTCTTATCCAGAGGCTAGCATGCTGATCTTGTAGAAGTTGAACTCAGAACAGTATGCACCGCGGCCTAGGAAGGGGGCTGTGATAGAGGTTGGACAGTTACACCACAGGAATGACCTCTGGTGTTCTATAGTACAGTAGGATACCTTCATTTACAGCAATTTACACCATCTCAAAATAACCACAAGAAGGGATTTTTGAAGCCTCCTCGCACAATAAAATGCTAATTATCCTTATTTGCTAATTCTAATTATGTAATTTGCAATTATATTACTCCATAGGATTATCACACTTATACCCCAAATATGTACATTTCTAATATTTCAATTAAAACAAATATGTGTTATATCTTATCACATGTTGGCATGTATTTCTACTTATTAAAACATGTGCTTTTAAGCAGTGCAATGTATTACATTTGCAAGTTTCTCCTAAATTTTGTGTATACTATGGCTCTTGATGGCAAGAGGAGCCATGTCAAGTAACTGACCCAGGTCAACTAGATTTGTACAAGAACACTCCTTGTCTAAGACCGTGTTTGCTTGAATTAGATATCCTACTCTGGTTCCCCAGTACATTTGAAGGTAACATCACGCAGAAGCTCTTACTAAAACAATTACATAGCCTTCTAACAATGTTCAGTAAATCGAAAAGTTGTTTCCATTAGTACAATTAACAGAAATATGCAGCAATTTACAGGGTTTCTTAAATTATTTTGAGTGTGGAGACAGGTTGGCTGAAATAGGTTCAAAACGTGATGTAATTTTCACTGTTGCAAAAGAGAAATGATGTCAGACATTTTCAAATACATTCTAACACAACCGGCAAATAGACATTACATTTAATGTTCTTTGTATTGTGCTTATGGTAATTATATTAAAATTGATTTTCATGGCACAACATAATGGTTCAGTTGGCTAAATATTCCCTTGCAAATGCCAGAATCCAAAATGTGTGCAGTTCATGTTGCTACTGCTCTACTTCCCACCCAGCTCCCTGCTTGTGGCCTGGGAAATCAGTGGAGGATGGGCCAAGTCCTTTGGGCCGTGTATCCACATGAGAGACCTAGAAGAAGCTACTGACTCTTGGCACCTGATTTCAGATCGACTCAGTGGCCACTTGGAAAAGGCGCCAGCAGATGGAAGATCTTTCTCTCCGACTCTTCTCTCCATAGATTTGCCTTTCCAATAAAATCTATGTAATTACATAAAATGTATATGATAGATAGATAGATAGATAGATAGATAGATAGATAGATAGATAGCCAGACACAGTAGCCTAGCGGCTAAAGTCCTCACCTTGCATGTGCTGGGATCCCATATGGGCACTGGTTCTAATCCTGGAAGCCCCACTGCCCATCCAGCTCCCTAGAAGGCAGTAGACAACGGTTCAAAGCCTTGGGACATTGCACCTGCGTGGGAGACATGGACAAATCTGGTGGCTCCTGGCTTCAGATTGGCTCATCTCTGGCCATTGAGACCATTTGGGAAGTGAATCATTGGATGGAAGATCTTCCTCTCTGCCTCTCCTCCTCTCTGTATATCTGCCTTTCTGATAAAAATAAATAAATCTTTAAATAAATATTTTAAAAGTTTAAAATTAATTTTCAGAATATACTTTGTTACAACTGTATCATCTTTATATCTAGAATGTTTTCATTAATAACGACTTAGCTTTTAGTCATTGTTCAGTGATTTCATTTTTAAAGTACACTGTAATATTATATAGTATTTTTGATTAGAATACTCTGTATGCTAACCTACAAGCATACGACTACAAATCCTAAATTCTGACAAAGCTCCTACACTTATATAATCACATCCAGTTCAAGAAAGAGAACGCTCAAATCACAAGCCCATTTTGCCTGCAGTTATCACTCCGCTTTGCCAAATTGTCAGTATTCTGAAATTGCTATAGCAACATCCACTTTTTTTGGTTCAAGTTTACAGGGAATAATTTATTTCAATATTTAATTTATATCTATATGCACTTTTGTATTTAAAACACCTCTTAGTGCTTGTTTGTTGTCAATAAGTGACTTTATAAATTTATGCTAGAATTAATAACTTAAGACTGGCTGTGCAGTGGTATCACTTTTCATCCGTTTTTTGAGCTACTCTATATAAGAGTAATGCACTCCATTTGTGATATTCTTTTCTAGATTATTTGCTTAATACAAAATATTCATTGTATATCTTTCATAGTGTTTATTTGAGAATAACAGAGACCAGCAGAAAAATAGGTCAAAATGAAATATCCATCCCCGTTGTACCTTCCAAGTGCCACAACAGCAGGTGATGCATTACTCTGTTATTTGACAGGCACTGAATCTGAGTTTCCTACTTTGGTGGCATGTACCCAACTAATAAGTGTCACCCTTTACTGAATCTCAGAATACATATTAACTGCAAGTGCAAATTGGAAAATGGGGTGAGTGAGGACTTAGTCATTGGCACTTCAATCTGTCATGCACATTCCAAACAGCTTTTAAAAAATTTTTTTTTAATTGCCAATGCCAACTATATTTTAAGTCGTCATGGTGGGGTGTTGGGAAAAGCTTACAGTTGGCAATAATCACACCTCTGATAAACTTCATTGGCTATGATACTGCCACTGCAAAAAGCTCCAAACAGCTTTTTAATTGCTGCTGCAGCAAATGCCTAGTTCATCCAGTAGAAAATCAAATCAATTTTAATGGCTAACAGTCAATATTGGTCAATTCCTGCTATTGATTGTTAGCTATTTCCTAATCAGTAATCTCTCCCAGATTCAATTCTTCATGCACCCTCCAAGAAATTTATGAGTCGCCTAAGTCATATGCTTGAATAGCAAATTCAGTTTGTGAATCACCACGAATTCAATCTAGATTTTAATATGAGAAAATGAAACCATTTAAAATTTTAAGTAATGAAGCTTGTTCCAAAAACTGATGATGCAATTATGCGTTGAGAAGGCAATCCTGAATCTTGTCCTCAGGCAGCAGCTGAACAGGGACAGTCATCCACAAATGTACTGCACTTCAGGCTTTCAGTGGTAATTTACGGACAGCGACACTAATACGAACGCTCCAACTTTCAGCCTGTGGTGGAGATATTAATTGACCACATAAGAACATTAAGTTATTAAAATAGTGTCTTTTATTTTGAGCGTTGAAACCCTCCAGATAGAACTTCAAATGCTGTTGACAAAGTGCTTAGTAATACAAGCCCAAAGTGATTTTTCACTCAAGATTTACTTCAGAAAAAAAAAAAAAAAACGTGTTCCATTAGACTCTAAAATGAGAATAAAATTTGAAGAGCAAACCTTTAGTGTTGTTCTACTCAAACTTTCTTCTACATTTAGTTTCATTCCCTCATACCCCTGTTGCTTATTGCCGCTAATCATTTAATGAATATTTCATCTTTATTGAGAAGAAATAATGATCATAGTAGATGAGAATGGACCAGATCATTCACTCAATTAATTCAACAATTTCTAAACATATTTTTATAATGTAATATTTATAAACTTAATTTTTGTCAGAAAGATTCACATTTATTTTATATCTGTCTAAAACACTGCAGAAGACAGAAAATAAAGCATGAGAAACTGTAATACATATGATTCCTTTTTGCTTGCACAAAGTAAATAGGAATGGTTTTTAACACGCTTGCATATTTTGTAACTCCAAAAAAAATCATGAAATTATTCTTCTGTTAGCATAATCCACAAAATAGAAGTTACCATCGTTAAATAATATCAAGAAATTTCACTTAGCTGTGGTATCAGAATCTCAAATTCCAAAAACTTCATTTCTCTCGCTAACAAAAGTAGAGAAATTTATGTCTTAACCTAACTCATCTGATTTTAACTGCTTTCCTATGAAAGCACAGCATGCAATAGAGCTTTGAATTCTATACTTTTAAATTAACATTTATGCCATTAAATATGAAATCATTAAACTTCCTGCTCGATTTTTACTTATCTTCTCTGTTTTTACATGTAATTTACAAAGTAGATACCAACAAATATTGTGAAAACCCTTCAGTGAAAGTGTCAAACATTCTATTAGCCTGAATATTCCGTAATAGAGTTTTATCCAGGACTAAGTTATTTTTCATATATTCAACTGTCCATGAACCTGTACATAGCCACATCATCATGTGAGTGTACATTTTTTTCAACAACTTTAGAAACTCCCCACCAATGTGTTCAAAAAATATGATCTAACAATTCTATCTCTGGTCTGAAGGTCACAGAGATTAATTCAAGAATACGTAAATAAGTGATAGAATCTATAACATTCCTACCAGTTCCAAGTAGCAAGTTTCTAATAAGTACTTTAAAATCAGAATTAAAAAATGTAATATTTTCACTTGTTAAATAAGGGATAATGACCTTCCATTCAAATACAAGCATAATTCAAAAATGTAAAATCGAATGGAAAGGTCATCTTTGAAAGAACTGATACTGTGGACTTCCACTGAAGAAGGGTTTGGTAACTTGCGACACATTTCATTGATCCTAATTTGTACATGAGCAATTTTAGTACTGTAGAATTTATTATTTCAGATGACATGTGTGATATGGAACACATTGATTTATAGAGTAGATAATTATCTCCCAACACAAAAGAAAAAAATCTAAACTAAGAATACTACATATTCATTCAGCCCAGCGTGATAGCCTAGCAGCTAAAATCCTTGCCTTGAATGAGCTGGGATCCTATATCGGCACCGGTTCTAATCCTGGCAACCCTGTTTCCCATTTAGCTCCCTGCTTGTGGCCTGGGACAGCAGTGGAGGATGGCCCAAAGCCTTGGGACGCTGCACCCGTGTGGGATACCTGGAAGAAGTTCCTGGATCCTGACTTCGGATTGGCTCAGCTCCAGCCGTTGCGGCTGCTTTGAAAGTGAATCATCAGATGAAAGATCTTCCTCTCTGCCTCTCCTCCTTTTTGTATATTTGCTTTTTCAGTAAAAATAAATAAATCTTTACAAAAATAAGGAATACTATATATTCATTTGAAGAGCAGACCAACAGAGAGAGAAGAGACAGAGGTTTCATATTCTCTAGTTCACTCCCTAACAGTCAGATCTGGGTCAACCTGATTTCATTCCCACCTGTAAATGGTCCAGAGTCTAACTACCAGATTATTCTCTGCTACCCTCCCGGTTCTTCAACAGATTTGCATTGGAAGCAGTTTTGTTGAGATGTGAGCCAGCACCGTCATAAGGAATGCTAGCATCTCCAAGTGATGCCTTAACCTAGAGTACAACATACCCACCATAAAAATCCAATTTCTATAAAATTGTATAATGAATTATGACAATTAATTTTACTAATACAATTTATACTTTCTGAAAGACCTAAAGAACTTGAATTATGGGTTACAACGGAATGTATTAAAGATACTTTGAAAAGAAGTAACTAAGTTAGTCACATGATATTTGAAGTTATAATCCATGGTTAATCAATTGGATATTGAGATCGGCTGCTAAAATCCATAGAAATACATCTGTATGTTGGTCCAACACACAATCTGAACATTCTGTCAGGTTTAGCTCTCAAAAATTGAGCATGCTTCTATATCTTATATGAAATATGCCTTCCGCTGTAGAAATGTTAGGTTAAGGTGACAAAGTTATGTTGACATGGTTTTAACTGTAACGACTTGCAAGTTTAATAAACTTTAGGCACATGTACTTTTAAAAATACTTCATTTGAAATATTAACTGCTATTACTAAATTTGTAGTATTATTTTTTCTTTCTGCATATTTTCTGTTACTGTCAAATACAGGATTATTTTACCTTCGATAATAAGAAATAAAACCAAAAACGCATCAAGATATGATGTGAGAAAATCCTGGAACACTGGAGTGGCAGTGTTAGGATGCATAGAATAGGAAATCTACAGCACTTCTATTTGCTAGTGTTCTGCTCCGCATAATTTACAAGGGCTTAGTACAGATAAAATATTGGGGGTGTTACTTTTATTGATTTTTTCCCTTCATAATACTCACCTATACAGCTTATTTAAAAGAAAAACAACTAAGCATTCAGAAGGGCAAATGAGAAGTCACAGATCTAGCACACTCATCGACTTGAAGGCATGCCGTTAGCACAGGTGTAGCTTTTTAATGCGGTCCCAGGCAAGGGGGTGATTTCAGGCACGCGTTATCAGTTGGGAGAGGAGGAAGCATATGCACAACCGTTGACACCAGCAAGCAGCCTTGGGCTAGCAAAGAAGGAACGTCGTTATGGACCTGTGCTTTAAGTAAAAAGTTGTACTGGATGTTTTTTAATCTTAGGCTTAAAATACACATGGTGATTTTTTTTTTAAAAAAAAGGCTGACATTTACAAACAAAAATAGATGTTAGGAAGCTGTTATTTTTATATTATCCCTTACATAAAATAACAGATAATTAACACTCCCTACACACAATTCTTCCTGAATTCAAATTGTGTTTAGTTTCAGCCAGCTAATGAGTTCATTTCTGGGCATATTTAAATATAATAAATAAGAAAATGAGAATTGGTACTGAACATAGTGGATATTTACTTCCTCCAGATGACTCTGTAAGTATGAAGTTCATGAACAGTATTGTTCTGTGGTTTTTCTTAGGATATATGTTCTTTAAAAATGCATTGTTAATGATTATCTATGTATATGTGTGTATATGTGTGCGTGTTTCAGTAGAAGCTGCAAGCTGCTTAAATTTCTTAAAAACAAGTGTTGCAACCCATGCTATTTGCCATCTAGTAGGCTTGTCTAAAACGTTCCTTTGCATTTTGAGATGAGGTATAAAATGAAAAAATCTTCACATTGCTCACCAAAGAAGTAGTGTTGATATGTTTTCCTGAAATGTAGCTCCATTTTAAAAAACTTATGTTTTTATTATTATATACAATATGTTCTATTTCAATTCAGAAATATAAAAAGGGAGCAATTTTTAAGGTATAAAATATAAATGGGTTAACAACTGAACTACAAGTTTATTTCTTTTTGTCAAAATCAATCCTATGTGTGCCTACTTAAATTGGCATATGCTATTTTTAAAAACTATTGAATAACCAATTGGTAAAATTATGTCCTAGCTACAATTTGCCTTTGCAAAAGAAAAAAAAATCATGGTTAAAAAATTCATAGCAATGAAAAATAAGGCCAGTTTTTAAAGTTGTAATTTTGACAAGTTGTAGAATTATGAGAATTTCCTAATTATGTCTACAGAAATGTTAGATATTTTCCATGGGATTTCATATAAACAAAATGTTACAACAGATTTCCAATATTTTCTCAGACAGTATCAGACATACACCATGAAGCCTGATCTGTTTGAGCATGACCATCAGTGATGCCTGCTGGCAAATGGATACATTTAATATTATTATCAAACATAATCTGTATCACATACGTGATCCCTAGCATAGTACCACTAAAGACTTAACTAAGTACACAATAGTATCAAATCAAAATTATGGACTCATTATCATAGGTTATAGAATTAGCATTTTTAAAGATAAAAATAGCAACCTCCGAAGTTTTAGCCAAATGCATTTCAAGAAGATGTGAATGATGATACAGAATTGAGGCCTTTGGATTTTTTTCGGTCATGTATTCCTATGATTTAGGATAATGGTTCATATTAAAATTCTATTCTATTTTCTTATGTGTACTGAAGAATAAAATAGGAGGTAAAAATCTCAAAAAGAGGTCATTTTTCCTTCGGCTTCAAACATGACATTGTTCACAACTCCAAGAAAAAACTAACATCACAGCACTGTCATTGTTTAAGCCAATGCTTTGATTTGCATGAACCCAGAGGAAGAATTCTGTTTATACTTTCTTTAGTTTTGCCTAAACTCCAGGTAACAATGGGTCACAATGCAACTTTGGAGAAATAACATGAAATATAGGAAATCTATTGTTATAAGTTTTATTTTCCATTTTGATAAAGGTATAAGAATCTCCATTTAGTCACTTGACAAATTTCATGTGTCATATAAATGTATGCTTTAAATAAACTCCTAACGTTTGGATGTAGGGTGATTCTCCTTTTCCTGCCCTTAGTCGTTCCACAGCAATTGCAATGTTTCCTCAGAAGTGTGTACAGCAACAAGGCGCCTGAAGCTGTATGAAATACCCACAGCAGTGTGATGCCATCATTTACTTTGTCAGCACCATCCTTTCATTTCTCATAGATCCTTGCACTTACGAGAGATAAAATTGTCTGCATCATTAATTTCTAGGCCCAAATAAAGAGTTTCTCAGCAGGTTGCACATGAGCTATTTAAACTTGAGTCGTGGTAAGACAGTCATTAATTATCTAGAAATGAATCTTAAAATTGTAAAAATTACATTCCTGAGAGTATATATCCTCTGAGAGGGGCTGGCTGAAAGCTGGACAATGATGTATTGGCACCATCCAACAAAAAAATATTGAGTGTTATTTTGCACACTGAGGGGGCGTCAGGCCACAGGTTAGTTATTTACTTGGTCTTAGAGCAAGAGGTGAGAGTGGCAGAAGTGTAAACCATTTTATCTCTGTCCAAGCAAGAATCATGAGTGGCTTTTTCAACTTTCTGCAAGTTAAATTCAATATAATATTTAGATAGTATAAGCAAAAACACATTTTGCCTTTCTTCATTCATAGTGTATATGTGTATATATGTGTTATTATCTTTTTAGACACTTGCCCAAATCAACATCTCTAGTACTTGATGCATATCCTTTTGTTTGCAATTAGTATATGTTAATTAATTAAATGCTCAGAGCAATGATATGATAAAGGAATCCAATAAAATTCTCAGTTGAGCTTTGTGAGAGTTAAAACAGGAAGAAGTGAAGCTGCTTATCATAGCTAAGCCAATCTGATCCAATCAGTTGGCTACAAGATTGCTCTGCACAGCACCCGTGGACAAAGTCCATCAACTTATTCCTAGAGATGTGAAATGAAATGCTGGGGACACAAAAATCAACCTTTAATTACCTTCTATATTCACAGAGCATGAGTCCTAAGCAGTGGACATTATGAATCCTCAGGTAAAAATATTAATCCTTGCAAAAAAAAAGTAGTGTAAAATAGTTTGCCTTTTAAAAAGGCTATTAGCTAGGTATAAACCTCAAATTTTTGAATTTTATTTTTTAATCACCTTGTGCAATATGAATGAGGAAATTTTTAAAAATTTTTTTCCAGTTAATTCCAAAATTTCCTTTTCAGCTTTATAGATTGTCAATCTGCCACTAAAATTTTTGTATTGTTCCTTAGTTTAATTTCTCTAGCATAAGCATTATAAAGAGTGCACAAATACAATATTTCATAAGTAGAAGATGTATTATAACTTCTCCAATTGTGCTTCAAAAATTATACGTCCTTCAAAAAAAGCAACTACACAAAAATCACCTGCTGGCGTAGACACTAAACCAAAACCCTTGAGGACAAGCCTGGATTCACAAAAAATTCTGGGTCTTATAGGATATGAAAATATAGGATATATGATAGTCAATGTTTTATTAATACATTAGCTGGTACAGTAGTATGAATCTCAGCTACCTCATGCACCTGCCAGAATTATGAGGTCTGCTATTGTAAAGTTATTCATGTTTTTTTATGAGAACCATATAATTTTATGTAACAATAAAATTGGTATAAGGGTACTTTAATACTATTGATTTCTTTTCAAATATTTACTTCAACTGATTAATTATGTATTTTGGTAATTATACTATATAAATGCATCTACACATACACCTATGCAACCATTTAAACTATCAAATAGAATTGTCTCAAATGAACATTTTTTGTCATTTAAATACTAATATCATTGCATTATATCTATCTTAAATTCAGCTATAATTGGCCCCAATATTTGTTATTTGTAGATTTCATATTAATAAAAGCCTTAAATATCAATAGAAGTGTCTAAGATACAAATAAAGATACATAAAAGTCTATGTTATTATTTTTTTAAGTAACTCTAATAGTTGATTTTTCTTTTGTTTCATCTAAAGTAGGAGACCAAATCCCATCCAAAATTTTAGGAGACTGTCTTTCTAATTGAAGGATTCCCCAGCTTCTCAATTACAGTGCTGTTTCTTATTTTAAATTGTCTAATTAAAAGCAAATTATTTGTCAGTGTTACGTTCCCATACTAAAGCGCTATCTAGGTTTCTAGCTGCTATCATCCTATCGAGCATCCTAAATCATGTCTGGTAATTCACCTGATAATAGTCCTGGCACTAGGGATCTGCCATCCATGTGACAGATTTCCAGCAGTGTTCCTGCTTCCAATTGTCCCAACCTTTGCTGTTGCAGCCATTTAGAATGTAAAACAGCCCATGAAAGATTTTTTCCCACTCTCTCGTCTCTCGCTCAGTCCTTTATTTTCCCATTTCTCTTTCAATTAAATAAATCTTGTTATAGCAAACAACTTTTATTTTCTCCCATTCCATTGGTTGTTTCTTCTCTTTCTTGATGCCTTTGCTGTACCGAAACTTTAGTTTGATGTAGTCCACTTCTTTATTCAGTCTTTGTGTTGTTGGTGACTTTTCTAAGAAGTCTTTATCGAATCCTGTATCTTGTAGAATGCTTCATATGTTCTGCTCTAACATGTTGATGATTTATGGGTAAAGATTTAGGTCCTTGATCCATTTAGAGCTGATTGTTTTATTAAGGTGACTCTTGCAGGGTCTTGATTCTTACTTCTACATGCTGCTAACCAGTTGTCCTAATAACAATTTTTGTTAATACAGCAGGCTTTTTTTTTTCTGGATTATTTTCAGTTCTCTTGAAGATCAGTTGGATGTATCTGTGGGCTCACTTCTCAGGATTTTATTCTGTTCCATTGATCTTCTTTATTTCTCTACCAATACCAGATTTTTGATTGAAAAAGAATTCCATGCATGCACTAGTGACAGTAATGTGATCCAGGTTAAAATAACAGATGCTATCTTCCTATTCCCAAGTACTGTTGCAACCAAAAACAGGAGAAAATCTGAGCAGACAATGGTGCAGCTCATCTTAGGACCACATGGGATAGAGAATGGCACCCTGGGAGCTGTGGATGTCTGCAAATCCATGGCAGAAAAGTAATAAGGAAACTCAGGACTGACAGTCATTGGAGGGAGGAGTGTGAGTGACAGCAACTGGAGAACGGGCACTAAACTGATCAGTAAAATCAACCTGTAGACAAGACACAGTTTAAAAGCATACTCAAGGAGAAGAACTTGCTAATCAGAGTTACAATGCCCAAGGACAAAAAAAGAGGCACAAACACAATGAATGAGATTACTCACACTTCCCCTACAAAGCAGCAAAACTCAGTCAACCTCAGAGTTAACTGAGGAAGATAGTATAGAACTGCCAGATAAAGAATTTTTAAAAATCATCATAAAGCTCCTTTAAATAGAGAGAAAGAAAAGAGAGAGAGAGAAAGAAAGGAAGAAAGGAAGGAAGGAAGGAAGGAAGGAAGAAAGAAAGAAAGAAAGAAAGAAAGAAAGAAAGAAAGAAAGAAAGAAAGAAAGAAAGAAAGAAAGAAAGAAAGAAAGAAAGAAAGAAAGGAAGGAAGGAAGGAAGGAAGGAAGGAAGAAAGAAAGAAAGAAAGGAAGGAAGGAAGAAAGAAAGAAAGAAAGACAGAAAGAAAGAAAGAAAGGAAGGAAGGAAGAAAGAAAGAAAGAAAGACAGAAAGAAAGAAAGAAAGAAAGAAAGAAAGAAAGAAAGAAAGAAAGAAAGAAAGAAAGAAAAAAAGAAAGAAAGAAACACATACAGGAGTTCAAGGAAATTTAAAGAATATATGACCCTAGAAATAGCAACATTGAAACAAATCTAATTGAATTATGAGAAATGAAGAATATAACGCAGTTTATTTAAAAATCATTGGAAAACTTCAATAAAATAATGAATGAGACAGAAGAAAGAATCTCAAAGTTGGGACACTTTTTTTCAATAACTCAGAAACAATCAAAAAGCTGAAAGAAGGACTGAGTCAAATGAAGAAAATCATTCAGGAGTTAAAAGATACCAACAAAAAGCTGAATACATGAGTTAAAGGAGTTTCTGAAGGTGTGGAAAGAGAAGCTGGGTTAAAAGTGGTATTCAATTCCTGGTGCAATAGCCTAGTTGCTAAAGTCCTCGCCTCACATGCCAGTTCCAAACCCAGCAGCCCCATTTTCCATCCAGCTCTCTGCCTTTGACCTGGGAAAGCAGTGGAGGGCAGTCCAAAGTCTTGGGACCTTGTACCAGTGTGGGAGACCTGAAAGAGTCCCCAGGCCCCTGGCTTCAGATTGGCTCAACTCCAGCCGTTGTGGCAACTTAGGAACTGAATCATTAAAAAGAAGATCTTCCTCTTTGTTTCTCTCACTTCTCTGTATATTTGACTTTGCAATAAAAATAAAATGAATCTTTTTTTTTAAAAGTGATATTCAATGAAATATTTAAAAAGTTCTTTACATAGTGAAATAATTGAAAAACAAAATATGGGGGGTGGTACGAAACACAAAAAGAGCCAACTAAAACTGATCAATTCCTACCATGACACAGCATAATCAAGCTCTCTTCAGTTGAAGATAAATACAAGATACTTAAATATGCATGTGAGAAAATTCAATTAACTTATAATGGAATCCCAGTGAGACTCACAGCTAACCTCTCAGAGAAAACCCTACAGAACAGAAAAGAATGAAGTGATATTAGATTGTAAGAGAAAACAAAATTACCAGCCCAGAACAACATAACAAGGAAACTTTCCTTTGCATTTGAATATGAAATTAAAATTCTTCCACAGCAACTCATAGCAGACAGACTTCACCTCTACCAGGCTTGGCTTACAAATATTGCTTAAGGACTTATTACAGAGGAAAAACAAATACCAAATATCAAATCAAATACCAAATCAAAGCTAACAAATACCAAATCAAAGCCAATTGTGGAGAGCACCTCAACGAAAAGATAAAAAAAAAAAAAACCCATTGCTAAAATCACAGGACCAAACCTATCAAACTTCATTGGTTAGTAGACTGGATCAAAAAACAAAACCCACTGTGGCCTGCAGGAGATATGTCTCACCAACAAAGATTTACAGAAACAGAAAATGAAGGAGTGGAGAAGGAAATGCCAGGTCACAGAAATGAAAAAAATGAGCTAGTGTAGGCATTCTAATATCAGATAATGTAGACTTTGACAAGAAAAACTTTCAAGCAGATGAAGAAGGACACCACATAATGAGCAAGAGGTCCATTTAGTAAGAATAAACCATAAAAAACATATGTGCATCAAATACCAGGGTACCTAACTATGTGAAACAAATATTAATGAAGCTAAAGTAAGAAATAGTCTCTAATACCACAAGAGTGAGAGCACAAATCTCTCTACTCTTACAAATTTAGACCACTGTATTGAAGTTTTCAGCCAGAAAGACACACATAATCATGTATCATACTGAAACTCATGTTTGTTATTGATAAGTAAATATGCAACTTGGAAGTCTGTAAACACTATGAAGAAACACAACTTTTTAAATTTTGCATTTTTGCCTTTTTAACAGAAAAAAAACACAAACTCGTTGATGCTTATTTGAAATCTCAGTGAGTTTTCTAGATAAAGGGAAAAATTACGTTATTGTGTAGTATGATTGGATAAATTTGCAGTTAATCAAGTTTTACTGTCAGCTCTCTAAATCTGTGCAGCATATTATAACAGTCATATAACATGTAAAATCGATGATCACACATTTGTATGGAATGTTATGTTGCTTTATACAGATTTAAAATACTGGTAGAGTTGAATACTCCATGAAAATGCTAACTTATTTGTAATATAATTTACATTATATCACTATTCTTTGAGATTCACTCCAATTTATATTCATTTTAATTTAAACAAATACTTAATAATTTCATTCAAAATGAGCATATACAGTACTTCTGTGCATTTATTATTTTTCAGCTAGATGTTCTACTCTAATATTGTAAGTCTGTGTAAGGCAATCAAATTTCTTCAGTAAAAAGTACAATAAAGGTAAGAAAATTTAAAAAATTGTAAAAGTCAAATAAATTATAGAGGTAACCTGGATTTCAAATTCATAATTTATAACATTTATGCAATTCTTAATAATAGTCATATTACTTTTTTATGAGCACAGAAGGAAAGGAAAAATTGTGAAATTATAGACCATTTGTAATGTTTTACCTCAAGTAGAATATGGTGAAATTACATTATCCAAGAGCAATTGTTCTAAAATGCTAATGTTCCAGAGACTTTTATAAAATTCACATTACTGGAGGAATTTCCTGGCTCCTGGTTTGGGATCAGCTCAGCTGTGGCCACTGCAGCCGCTTGGGGAGTGAATCTTCAGACAGATCTCCCTCTCTGTCTCTCCTCCTCTCTGTATATCTGATTTTGCAATAAAAATAAATAAACCTTGAAAAAAATAAAATACATATCCTGTGCTTCACTAGTAGAGGTTTTGTATCACTGTGCCTGAGAAATATACTCTGCATTTGTGGAACTATTCCATTTTGAAGGTATACTTATACTGCTGCTCCAGAGAACCAATTTTGAAATCCAAACATAAACATCTATTATTATTTTTCTTTTTTTGTTTTTAATATTATAGTACAGGGTCTAAAGTTCTGAAGAACTGTATGTTTCCAGGTTCCAAATATTGGCATTTCATAAGTATCTATATATGAGAAGAGAAAAAATAATATATACAAAATAACTGAGGGGGCTGAATATGGTCCTCTTAGATTTTCATATATTTCATGTGTTGAAAAACATTGGGTAAGAGAATAAACCAATTTAGAAGGAACTCAAACACACTGATCTACTGCATCCCATACTACTTCTATAAAATAAGAAAATAAAGTCATATTGGAAAATAAATCTGAAAAGATTCAGGCACTATATTTAAATAAATGTGTCAACAAAGAATAACACCAAAACAAGGAAGATTATTTCATGTGTAAGATGAGTATTGTGAAAGAAATGCCAACCTCATTATCAAATTTGTGCAGTAGAGAGATTTGCTTTATGGGTGGCAGGATTTTTTAGTTACCAAATATGTTCCATCTATGAGCTCTCTGCAAAATCTACCAACCTAGGATGTAGCTAATGTTGGGGCAGTGTAGTGCTGAGAGAGACTACCGGAGGAGTGCTCACAGATGGCCAACTCATTCCCAGCCTCAGCAGGTTTCTAAAAAGCTATTACAGTTTCTGCTGACCGAGAGATCACTTGGCATTTCCCAAAAAGAAAGGGCTCCATAGCGTGTCATTTCTCCACTTATGTATAACACCATTTCAACTCCAGCCGAATTATTATTCAGCCATAATTTTTAAATATCAAACTGGAATTTTCTGACTCTTAAAATATATTATAGCACAGTCTTCTTATGTACCATACAGCGCAATAAAATATACTGGCTAAAAATTTATAAACCATAATAATAAGAGGGAAGCAGTGATGACTTACCTTTAAGAACATCCTAAATTCATTTAGATCGTATTTGAGTAAAGCGCAAATGATTTAATTATTTTGTTTATTCATTCTGCCAACCTAAATTTTATAAATATGTATTTCATGCTTCTCTTGATAGGAGAAGTATCTGTGGAAACAATAGGCTGTCTGACAACATTTCTTTAACCTTTTAAACACCTGCTTTCCTGATGTAGGACTGAGCACTATGGCTTTACAACCTTGGAAACCTTTGACTAATCCTGATCAACAGACAGCTCAGAGATTTGGTTCACTTTTGAACTAGATCCCTTAAACGCTATCACAAAATCATTCAGGTGTTTCTCGGTTTGCCACTAAAATACATTATTTATTTTACTGCAATTTTATAGTGATCAAGCAAGTTCTTTGTAAACTGTAAGAATATTTTAACTTCGGAAAATACATTGTGGCCATCATAGGCTTACAGCCAGTTGGTTCTGCATTAACCTCAGTTGGGTGTAGGGGAGATGAAAGGGGACTGGGACAAGAAAAAAAGGTGAGACAAGTCTTCAAGCTCTCAATTTCCACATTGACCTTTTTTTTTTTTTGCTATAAATTCCACTTTAATCCAGCACTCAACTTTTGTTTTTCGTTCTCTGAGGAGGAATAAAAAGCATTAAAAGTTGTGTCTTCCGAAGCATTCATCATTTTGTTAATTATATTCATATGCTGTATTTACACATCATTTGCATACTATCTCAGTAAATACTGTGATAGATCCATATTGCATTAACTCATTTTATTTTTGTCAAATATATCCCTAGCACCTTATACAATGTTTCACAAGACTTTCATATACACACATTGAGTTAACCTTGCATGATCAGCTTAGCCTAGCTACCAGCAGGCTTGTGACCCACTTCACTGTTCCTGAGTTCACTTCTCCACACTCAGTCCATACTCCAGATTCTTTATGATGCAAATCCGGAAGGCAGTGATACTGATTTAACAGTTGGATTCTTTCCTCCCACATCAAATACGGGAATTCTTTCTCAGGTCACTCAGGGCCCAGCTGTTATGACAAATAGGAGATGAAATGAGTAGATAAGATGTGTGTCTCTCATGATTATCAAATAAATAATAACATTCTCACTATTTGAAGTTTCAAAACAGTGTTTGATTACTAGGCATCCATCAAAAGTCATTAAAGTTTTTGGATTCTTTTTCTATCCTGCAAAAAGTGTGAATAGAAGTTTGTAAGGATTCTATGCAACACTTTGCATACACACAGACTGCTTCATAACATTAAAATAATGACAATAGGCTATATCCGTTGGCATTTGTTTTTATTTCTGTTCATAATGTTACCATTCAATGTGTATGACTTTCTTTCTTTTTTCTCTTTTTTTTTGGTTAGTTTTGTCTCTGAATAATTTCTTTTTAGAGCTTATGCTAAATATATTGCCATTTTCTTGGTTTCCTTTTCCATGTTTTATTTTTCATATACAGAAGTCCCATGGACTTTTCATGTTAATTTTGTATTATGCAGGTTGCTAGATTCGCCATTGTTTGCAATATTAGAAAACAAAACTTAGTTTGTAAACAAAAGATTATATATGTAAACAGAGATTAAATTTTAAGTACCAAAAGTACAAATTCTTACTTCTTTCCAATCTTAAGGAGAAACTCTGTTGTTCTACGAGTAACTATAATGTCATTATGATTGAATAACACAAACTGTGCCAAGTTGTGATATTTCTGTCTGGTCCTGGTGAAGTGCTGCTAAATCTTGTGAAATGACTTTTGTCTGCATCAGTAGAAATTAGCATGTGAGAGGGTAATTTTTGTCCTTCATTTCATTTAGTACAAAGATTTACAGTACATTGATAAATTTGATATAATTAAAAGCTTTTGCATATAACTTTCACTTGGTCATGGATTATGGCACTCTTAATAGTCATTTGACTTCATTTGCTGATTTTTATTGAAAAATTTTACATCAACATTCCTTGGGAACGTTGGTCTATAGTTTACTTATAGTATCTTTGCTTTGAATCAAGATAATGTGATTTCATAGAATTAACTCTACACGTTGTCACATTTTAAATTAGGGGGAACTTTATGCTGATTGCTTATTATTTGACTTGGACCTTCTTTGTCTATCCATTCCCTTCTCATGGTGGTCCTTATTTAAATTTCATTTATTATTTTAAACATTTATTCATTTGAAACACAAAGTGGCAAGAAAAGAGAGAAGGATGGGCAGAGAGAGATACCTTTTACCTGATTACTGTCACTCCATCAGTGGTGATGTTTCAGCCACATTGAAGCCAGAAGACAAGATTACCATCTTTTCCCAGAAAGATGGCAGAGTTCGAGCACTTGTGCTCTCAACTTTTGACCCAGGCACGTTGGCAGAAAACTTATCTAGAAACAGAGCACCCAGAGCTTGATTTTGTACTTGAGCTTCAGAAGCTTGTGTTCAGTTATTTAAGACACTGTACCACAACACCAACCCTTTTATTGACCATTTTTTAATAAATTCTTTTCTTTTCTTTTAGATTCATTTTGTGTCAATCAGGATTTCATATAATAGTTTAAATTTTTACCATATTTTAATATCAATCACATAAACTGGACTCCCATATAGACTCCCCATTTTTACTTTATCATAATGATGTTATAAGTTACCACTGTTTGCATTATGTTGCCATTTGCACAGATTTACAGTTTTTAATCAATTTCAAGCCCTGTAGCAAAATTAAATGTACAGTTTTCTATGTATGTGTGTATATATATATATATAGATTGATTGATTGATTGATTGAACCATGTTTCCCTGCTTCTTTATATACCTTACTATCTTTTACATGAATGCATTTAAAACACAGCAATTCCTCCCAGTCTTTGTGCTATTTTTGTGTATGAAAAGCTCTTTCCCAGACAGCCCAGCTGGAAAGTCTAGTATCTCTCAAATCTTTTCTTGCTCTCCTGATGTCTCTATGTCACACTTTAGTTGTAATCCCTGATTCCTGTGCTTTCAGGCTTCCAGACTGTGGCCATTGTTCAGTACTCTCAGTCAGATAAGACAGAAACAATCACTCTCATAGCTACAAGATTAGGAACTGCCTTGAGTTAACCTAGCCTTTGTTCCATGGTAAGATGTCTGGCATGGAAAGTTTTCTACTATTTCTCTGCTCTATTCCATTTAGGAGAAACACAAATTGTGAGACAAATACTATGAATTTTCCTTCCGTTGTCAGTGAAATCCATTCTTCATTTTATATTTGCTAGAATATTATATCACCCTAACATAATTGGTTTGTAGAAGTCTCAACAGGTGTATTTGGCCAACTTGCTATATTAGTTTCGGAAGAAACATGAAAATTTCCAAGATTCCATCACCTAGTGATCCAGTTTACATGTGTGTTCTTTTTTTTTTTTGTCTGATTCAGAAGGTAAGAATCATCTTAATCATGCCAGGTTGCATTTCAAGTCAGAGGTACATGGTACTCATTATAGTGAAAGATGAGAAGAGAAATTAAATTCTAGAACAGTAGTTCTAATTTTCCAGGATGTTTCTGTTTGTTGATTAACTCCACAGAAGTTGAAATATATAATCTAGACCAAAGGTATTCACATTTTCTTCTATCAGTTTTATGATGAAAGTTCAGTGTATCATGACTTATAACATGTTTAGATATGGTTTGTCTTAATCTAGAAGTTTATGATGTTAAAAAAAAAAAAGTTGTGTTTACACAAGTCCCTCCCTATTTCATGTCCAAGATATAATGATGAAAAGACAACAAGATAGCAAAATAGTGACCTCTTTTTGAAAAGAAAGAATGATAAACACATACTTGTTTGTATTGGTTTTCAAACACATGCTAGGTGATTCTATTGTCAAGAATTGCACTCATGCATCTTAGGGAATATTTTGTCTTGAAGATCTGATTCCATTCACTTGGAACACTTTTTCTATTAGCTTTTATCCTTGATATAGCTCTATATCTATCTATTCACAAATATATCCATATATAAAGTGGTGAATCAAATGAATATATTCATCATCTCAATCACTAAAGGTAAGGCAGTCAAATCTGGATACTCATATGCATTCCACTTAGCAACATAAATTGCAGGCATACTCTAAACGATTCATGCTCCCTGGAGTTGAGAACTGCAGAACACAGATTCCTGTACTATCTTTCTTAAAGTACATTTTCCTGTGTCTGACTCACTAACAAGTTCAAAATTGGATCCTTACATTGAAATAGCTTTATGCATTGTTGCTATGGAAACTATCTGTTCTTACTGAAAAGATTTCACATTCTTTACGTTCTCTCTCTGTGTCTTTCTTTGCATGTTTGCCTCTCCCGACCTCCTAGTTTTCTTAGCCGCCGCTCTCTTTTTTGTCTTTGCTCTAACTTTGAGGAGAATTTTATGATCTTCAGACTCCTATCATAATTTCTTTAATCTGAAATGTTGCTTTGTTAAGAAAAGGAAGAATTTAAGATATTTCAATTGTATTCTCTCATTAATTTTTAGACAGAAAATTATATAATCTAAGTAAATCTTTTTAAGAATTAGCTATTTTGCAAAGATTTATTTATTTTCACTTGAAAAGCAGAATTACACTCTGAGGAGAGACAGAGATCCTCTATCCCCTGGTTCATTCCCCAGATAACCACAGCAATACAACTGGGCTAAATCAGGAGCTTGGATCTTCTTTGAAATCTCCCACATGAGTTCAAGAATGCAAGAATGTGGGCCATCCTCTGTTCTTTTCCTTTGTACAGTATCAGGAAGTTGGATCAGGAGTGGAACAGACAGAATACAAGCCAGCACCCATAGGAGTGATAGTTAATCAAGGGTGCCAAATTAGCATATGGAATCTAGTTATTTTATCAAACACTGGGATTGATATTTCCATGAAGATAATTTATAAATGCAGATAATACTTAAAATAAGTGGAGTTGAGTAAAAAAGATTTTCCTAAATAATGGACCTCAGTCTCCAATCCACTGATGGCCTTGTGAGCAAAAACTGCGGTTTCCATGGCTTGGGATTCTGATTTAAGATTAGCACAAAATTCTACATGAGTGTCTGAATTCAAAGTTCACCCAACAGCGTTTGAATTATCAGGCCATACACACTCACCAACCAATTACTTGAAATAAGTCTCTATTTACACACATTTGTATTTTACTGGCTCAGTTTTTCCAGAGGTGTGTGTGTGTGTGTGTAAGAGAGAGAGAGAGAGAGAGAGAGAGAGAGAGAGAGAGAGAGAGAGAGAAAGTAACCTGGCACATATTAAGATAGTAATAGGAAAGTATTTGAAATTATTTTAATAGAGGTATTTGGGATAAGAGGAGGTTTAAGGGTTCAATTCCACTTCAATACCACTTTACGACAAAGCAGTAAAGTGACAATGTATGGGCAAGGAGGAGGGAGAGGAACAGGGATCAATGAATGGAACATCACTAATAGAAGACACCAAATCTAGAAGGAGTCCTGCTCACCCCACTAAAACGGTGTTTGCTGAAGTCACAATTGGGGAATCAGATATTAAGGATGGTGGATTAGGAACTTAGGTATGAAGGGTTGACATAGTCTGTCTGAGCACAATTCTTGCTAAAACTGAACTTGCCTAGAAAAATACACAAGTTCAAGATTGAAGTCCAATCCACAGGAAGACTTGGAAGAGGCTCACTAACATTTGCTAAAGGACAGAGTCTTTGTCATAACCCTGACGATAATGTCCATGTTCTTCCCCCAAAATATCTGTCTCTACACCTAAAAAGCATAAATATCTTCTAGCCACATTTTACAGACATAGAGGGTTTGGTTGATTTCATAAGTTATATGCGCATATGCACTGAAGTCTAGGAATTCCAATTCTTCTATAATCATTGATCAAACAATGAAGTCATTCAGCTTCCATGGAAAATCCATTTTCCCACAGTGAGTAGAAATTTAGCTTCTAAAGGGTAAATGTAGGATGTTTCTATGTATTATTAAAGCATATATTTAAATGTATTATCTGAGTTTTAAAAATTGTTTTAAATTATCATGTAGAATGCAAAATTACAGAACTCTATGCTCTTGGGCATCTAAGAGACCGGCTTACTAACCGGTATATAACCTGCAGTTCCAGCAACCCTTATTATTTTGAAATTCCTAGAACTGGATCTGAAAATAAGAGCAGATAAAACTTTATGAGCAAAGATACCAAAAAATGTACTGACTAAAATTCCGGTACATGTTTCTATGGTGTATTTTAGTAGCATACATGATGAACAACTACATAAATTCTATAGGTATAAATATTCATTTATGCACCACTATCCATAATAATGAGCCATTTCTACTATCAAGATGAAGAGGTAATAATAGTGTCGAGAGATGCTATGTAAATGAATCTCACAAGTATTGTAGTAGCACATAATAGAAATGACTTTCTCACCTGCTAAATGACTTTCTAAAAGGACAGTGGTGGCACAAAATTCAATTATTGAAAACCTGTGACTTTGTTCCCTCTTTCCTAGTTAGTATATACATATATTTTTAATCCCTCGATAACAGGAACGAGTGTGCAAGATAATAATTGAGAACAAGTAAAGGCAGCTGAAGTAAAGGAGTGAGAAATGGAGTGTATCGTATTATAACTCAAATCTGTCTCTCTCCTTTGAAGTGCTAGAAGTTTATCTAAGACAGCAAAGGGCCAAAAGATCTCAAGTACATTCACTTAGTATTTATAAGAGCATTTATGAGTAGATGAATTTTCTGTCAGCACGATACTTTCCTGCACAGTATTTCAGATCCCAACTGCTTGATTAAAAGGCCTGTGTAAATGATATAACACCAAATCTTCATCTAAGGAATTTAAAGGTTAAAGGAAGATATTGTGAACAACTTCATTATAAAATATATCTTGACATGTAAAACAATACACATGCATAACAAAGTCCCTGATAGCATCATTTAACCAGTTTTTATAGCAATACAATTTGAAAAAAATAAGTGCTCTAATGAGCATAACTATTGTAAATACTTTAAAATGTCATAGATTTTATAGTTTATCCTTTAAAAATATTCATTAGTAAAGCAGAGTTACAGAGGAACAGATGTAATTGAGAGAAAAGGAGAGAATATTAGTAGTTAACTCACCCCCAAAATTTTCAAAATGGTTGGGGGTGACCAGGGTACAGTCAGGATCCAGGAGCTTCATCAGGCCACCAACACAAGTAGCAGGGGCTCAAGTACCTTTTTATTTTTTCTATATATACATAACTGCAATATTACTTAGCAAATGTCTTCATGTTCCAGAAATATAATGTGCTGTAGTATTTGTTTTGATTATTTAACATAGAATTTTTCACATATTTTGATACAAATTAATATACTTTATGGAATGTAATTATGAAATATAAATATGCAAATATACTGGAGTATGTTTAATTTTGCTTATTGAGCATTCACCTATACTTACTATCAGCTCACTTATAACCAATTTTCTCATCTACAGACGATGTTGATATGAGCTTCTCTACACATAACTTTGTTTTTGGAAAGCATGTAATTAAGTATGGTGTTTCCTATTACCATTTACATGTACTCAAAACTGTATCAGATATTTTAAAGCTAATCTCCAAAAAGATTTTAACAATTACTTCTATTGACCAGCAGTGATTGATGCATTCTTATATGGAAAACAGAAAACTTAATGAAGTAACTAGATGAAATGCACATTAGACTTAAAAAGGAGAAAGTGTGGGCCTAGCAAAGTACTAGTGGCTAAAGTACTCCCCTTGGATGCACTGGAATCCCGTACGGGCGCTGGCTTGTGTCCTGCCTGCTCCAGTTCCCTTCCAGATCCCTGCTTGTGGCCTGCGAAGGCAGTGAAGGACGGCACAAAGCCTTGGGACCCTGCACCTGCGTGGAACACCCGGAAGAAACTCCAGTTCCTGGCTTTGGATTGGCTCAACTCTGGCCATTGCAGCCACTTGTGAACCGGCAGATGAAGGATCTTTCTCTTGTCTCACCTTCTCTCTGTAAATCTTACTTTCTAATAAAAATAAATAAAAGTTTATTGGAAAGTCAGATATACGCGGATGCAGGGTCCCAAGGCTTTGGGCCGTCCTCCACTGCTTTCCCAGGCCACAAGCAAGGAGCTGGTAGGGAAGTGGAGCTACCGGGATTAGAACCGGCGACCGAATGGTATCCTGGTGCGTTCAAGGCGAGGACTCTAGCCGCTAGGCCACGCCGCCGGGCCCAAAATAAATAAATCATTAAAGAGAGAGAGAGAGAGGGGGGGGGCCTGGCGCGGTTGTCTGGCCTCTAAAGTCCTCGCCGTGAATGTGCCAGGATCCCATATGGGCACAGGTTCTAATCCCAGCAGCCCTGCTTCCCATCCAACTCCCTACTTGTGGTTTGGCAAAGCAGTCAAGGATGTCCCAAAGCCTTGGGACCCTGCACGCATATGGGAGACCCGGAAGAGCTCTGGGCTTCAGGTCGGCACAGACAGCAGATCTTTCTCTCTGTCTTTCCTCCTCTATATATCTGACTTTGCAATAAAAATAAGCAAATCTTTTAAAAGAGAGAAAAATTGGAAGTTAAATGTTTAAATAAGGAATACAGACACCTATTTTATGATTGGTACTATATCACTTAGAAAATATTATAGACAAAATAAAATAGTTTGAGTTAAGATATAGTTTGATGATTAGAAAATACAGTATCTGCTCAAGGATTAACTGGCAGAATCAGAGGCAGAAACAAAGGAGGAATGTTGCTTGTTTCACTTGGGCATTTGGGACAAAAGCAAAGTAATGCCTTTGATGAGAAACCCTGGTGCAGGAATAGGTGTGAAGAGCAAAAGTGGGAAATAGAAATCGGTTATTTGCATGGATGTTAATGAGGGAAGATGTTAACAGCACCATTACATATGTTGGTTTGGAAGCAAGCCATTTTGGTTAGGAAAGATTTTTACTAGTCATCACTTATTTGTATTCATATATTAGTTTGAGGTCACCCAGTTATGACCTCAGACCCAGACTCTCAAAATATTAGAAACTGGAAATTAAAGACCGCCACTAGATTCATTGTTAGAACCATTGCTAGAGCTAGCAATGAAACCAAGAATCCATGGCATACCATGGTGATGACTCATATTAGTTATTATGAATGATCAGTTGTAAAATTACTGCAAAGTGATTAAGTAAGAGGGAAATGGAGAATGAATTTAGCCAATAGAAGCATTAAAGTGTTTCCTAAGGTGATGTTTCAGTGGATTACAGAAATAAAGTACTACGTGAAGTAGGCAAAATAGATTATACAAGGAAGAATAAATAGTGTATTCTTGCTATAATTTTATATACTGGATTATCCTAATTTTTATAGTTTTACCTGTAATACATAAGACAATGTTCTTCCTAGTAAATATAAATTAAAACTAAACAAGCAAATAAGTGTTGTGTATGAATCCTTTCTTTCAAATGGTTCAGAAAGGTAAATTTTCCAGAACTTTTGTGTGATGTAACATACTGAATGGCACAAGTGCATACACTACAGGGTAGCATTGGATGACACGATATGGTGTGGTAAATTCTTGTGTTGGTTGTTCTTTCTGCAACCACTTTGAATACGAGTTTAAATTTGTAGACAACAAAGATTAGTCACCCACAGCACAATTTCTACTTCTCCACCTTATTCCACTTCCTTGATATGTTTGAGCTAACCAAATACTTTCTATTGCCACCAGAAACAAAGGAACCAACTGAAAATGACAATAGGATAGCAGCAATTGTTTATTGCTTCCAGATAACAGGAGAACAACAAACTTTGAGGGGTCAATGGAGATTAATGGGATGTATCCAGGACTTGTTCACCTTGCAGTGGTAAGCAAGAGAGAGAGAGAGCCTGGGTTGTGAAGGACCCAAAGCACTGCGAGCCCTATGGGTGTTTCCTGTAGGTAGATATCATGTGTTGCTTTAGGACAAGCTCCAGCTTTATGGAGCCATGCTACAACACAGAGGTGATAGTATCTGTGTAGTATATGCACAATTTGGTGTTATATGTTTCTGGTTGTGGTCCTCATCAATAAACCAAAAATTTTCTTTTCTTTTTTGTGTGTGTTCACCCTTCAGGGTTTTTTTTTTTTTTCTTTTTAACAGACTTTTTTTGATACTTATTTGCATCACAAAAGCTGATTTACAGACAGAAGGATCTTCTGCCCTCTGGTTCACTTCCCAAGTGGCCATTCCAACCAGAGCTGAGCCATTCCGAAGCCAGGATCCAGGAGCCTCTTCCAGTTCTCCCATGGGAATACAGAGTCCCAAGGCTTTGGGCCATCCTCTACTGCTTTCCCAGGCCGTGAGCAGGGAGCTGGAGGGGAAGTGGAATCACTAGCACACGAACAAGCACCCATGTATGACCACTTGCAAGCCAAGGATTTAGCCACTGAGCCACCACTCTGATCCCCGGCCCTTCAGGTTTTAACACCATCTTTTATTTGTTTTGCTTAAAGATGTTAGATGTTGCTTTTTCCTATGTCCTTTTTCTTTTTTTTCTTAATTTCCAACTACCCAACAGATTGAAAGCCCTGTGGGGAATTGAGTTCCTAGAACCTGACACTGATGACTCCTGCACAATGACTTTAATTTATGTTGAATAAATTAAATAAGTGGAAGGTGAGTTATAAACATTTCTATAAGGATGAGTTCAAAGGTGTGAATGGAAAATAAAAACACCTTGTAAAGACAGCAAGAATTTACTGGTAGGACACATGATAAGCCAGACAGATGCGCTACTCTGAGAACTGTAAAGTAGGCTTTAACAGTAAAGGCAAATTTCAAACAACTGGAACTTTGCCTTTAGCTAAACCTGAGGCTGAGACTGTTCGATTTAGCAGAAAAAGACAGCAAGGATTGTAGTTTGGAATACAAAGCACTAGAAACCTAAGTTGTTATAGATTGTTATAGATTGTCATTCCTCTCTGCATATAAAATGTCTGCCACAGGGACTACCAGCCAAGTTCTTACAGCAAAACGTATGTCTTAACTTTCCAGTATGGCATTTTCAGAATGTAGCATAGACTCATAAAGGTTAACAGGCTATATTTCCCAACAATAGATGCAGAGCAGATAATTTTGAATTGTGAAAGTGAGAATTTTTCAGGCAAAAATGATTAGATTCTGCCTAAAGCAAAGTTACACTTGTGATGTATTGATGTTTTTGTGTAACTTAATCACTGCAGAGAGCCTGTATTAGAAAAGCAGTTTGCATTTTCTTGGTGAAATTTGACCTAAACCTAATAAATGACAATCTATATTTGTATTTCACATTAGTATGTTCCAAAGAGCTGGAAATACAAAAATATTTCAAAGCATTTCTTTTACCTTGAGGAATATTAAGTTATATCAAGGTTTCCAGTGTTGATTATAAAAAATATGAGGCTCCATTGTTAATTAATTATCTGGTATAATTTACAATGTTTTATATCATAGAATAACCATGGGTAGTGAGATCAGTGACAAATTATCTTTTAAATGTTTCCAGAAGAGTTAAAATAATAATCAAGGCAATTTCATTCTCCACTGTTCATCTTCCCTCTTAAATGAATGAATCATTAACTGTAAATTATAAAGAAAGTGTAGGAAGTTTCTGCAATTAACAATAATAAAAACCCCAAGGTTAATGCAATCAGTGTATTTTGGTTTTAAATGCTGAATATCGTGTTGTATAGGTATGCAGGGGTAAAAGAAATGAATAGATAAAATTTATAATTTGAAAATCATACACAAATATTTAAAACTATGAAAACTAAATAGAAGAAGATTATAGGATTTGGGGTAAAACAGATTACTTTTAGAATTACTAACTGCAAGGGCTTAAGCGATTATTTTACCTGAGTTTCAATTTCCTCTATTTTACTAAAAGAACAAATTACACATTTCTCAGTCAAGTAATTTTGTAAAGATTAAATAAAATTAACTGAAAAAGACATGTCAAAGTGCTTCTGAAGATGCACCAGACTTCAGCTGGCATTACATAAAGTGTTGGGAAAGCTTTCTGATGAAAATTACAGGTGTTTTGAAGGCTATGTTCTCAAGTGACTTATGTAAATCAGACTGGACCCTGCCGTTGTTCTCAGATTGTTTTTGTTTGACCTCAAATTAAAAAGGAGAGTTCACCGTGCCTTTTTAAATGACCATTTTTAATCTAACTGACTTTTTCAGGAATCTATTACCCGATTACTATTGAAGTCTCTTTTGGAACACAGATGAGGCTTAGACAGCACAAAGGTTTTCTGAACATGCAGAACAAATTATATTTAGATTTCAGATACATGATGAATTGTTTTACTTTATCCCAGAAATAGTTAAGACACAAAAATACCCCCAAAAATCCCTTGTTTCTATGAAATTCAAATATGCATATATGTATATGCATATATGTGTACACACTCATATATTATATTATACAGTATTCCCTTTAATTCATAGGGAATATGTTCCAAGCAACTGTCTAAAATAGTAGATAGTACCAAATTCTAGACATACTACAATTTATCACACAATGCTATTAAATATCTAATTAATACAATGTGCCCAGTAATTTGCTGTAGATCATAGCAAACTCAGCATACTATTTGCTGTCTCTAAGTAGAGAGTTTTTTTCACTTTTACACTTAAAAAAATTGTACAGTTTGTCTTTGCTGTGCATGAATTGCTGGCATCACTACTCTTGAGCAACATGGTCATAATTAAGAGCAATACTGGGACAGCTTACAACTGTGATGGCAACTATATGTCAAACAGGAGGGTAGATTCATTGTACAAGAGGCTGATTCACATCACAGGTGGCACAGAGCAGGACAGTGCAAAAATTTGTTGTGTCAACCGAAATGGCCCATAATTTACAGCATATCAAATTATTTCAATAATTTTCCATTTAATATTTGACCTTCAGTTGACAGTAGATAACTAAAATTAGTAAAACCACAGATTAGGGAAGACTGCAGTGCTTACTAAACTTGATAACCCTAAGTCTAAAGCCTTTATGTTTTTGAAACAATATAAACATGCCATATGACCCAGCTATCCCACTCCTAGGAATATCTCCAAAGGGAATGGAAACTGCATATAAGAAAGGTATCTGTAATCCTATATTTAAAGCAGCACAAACTACAATAGAAAAGACATGGAAACAACCTAGATGCCCTTCCAAAGAGGAGTGGTTTAAGAAACAGTGGTACATCTACTCTGTGGAATACTATTCAGCCATTAAAAAGAATGAAACTCAATCATTTGCAACCAATTGGTCCCATCTAGGGAGGATTATGCTCAGTGAAATAAGCCAATCCCCAAAGGACAAATACCATATGTTCTCTCTGATACAAGGCAAACTTCATGCAAATTATAACATCAATAACCCTTTCCATATTGTTTCTGCTGCAACCCGTTGGTTTTGATATTTTTTTTGCTTTTGTTTTATTTCTTTCAGTTTATTTTCTCATATCAAGTTCTTCATTGACTCATGGATCACACAGTAAAATCATTTTCTCCAACAAGCTTTCGTGTTTTCTTTCTCATTTCTTGATTGTCACATAGGTTATTCAGGAGTGTGTTACTTGATGTCATAGTACTGTAATTTTTTTTGTTTTAATTTTATTCCTGTTGTTGACTTTTTTCATGGTTTATCACTTAAGGGAATGTATAATAATAGCGTAATAGAAACGATTTCATCCAGATGTGAAGATACCATGACGTATGCATCTCCATTTCCAAATCAAAAATGGACTCCTAATGAAAATGGTGGATATATCTTGACAATAGGATGCTGGACTATCACTCTTTGTATCAGCAATGTCAGGACACACTTCAATAACAGAATGATGAAGTTATGATTGCTTATGAAGGACTATACCATTGTAACAGTATGATGGGGAGGGAGCTTGAGCAGAGGAAAAGGAAATCCTAGAGCCTATGGAGTTGTATCACAACATTAAAAAGAAAGGGGGGCGGTCCCGGCGGCGTGGCCTAGCGGCTAAAGTCCTCGCCTTGAAAGCGCCAGGATCACATGTGGGCGCCGGTTCTAATCCCGGCAGCTCCACTTCCCATCCAGCTCCCTGCCTGTGGCCTGGGAAAGCAGTCGAGGATGGCCCAAAGCCTTGGAACCCTGCACCCACATGGGAGACCTAGAAGAAGTTCCTGGATCCTGGCTTTGGATTGGCACAGCACCGGCCATTGCGGTCACTTGGGGATTGAATTATCAGACGGATGATCTTCCTCTCTGTATATCTGACTTTGTAATGAAAATAAAATAAATCTTAAAAAAAAAAAAAAAAGAAAGAAAGGGCTGGGTAACATTCTTACTACTGCAGGAGCCCAGCAATGTCTGCAGTTAGTGTTCTGGCATAGCACACTAAGCCTCCTCTTGCAACAACAACATTCTATATTGAAGTCCTGTTCAAGTTCTGGCTGTTTTGCATCCATTACAGCTGCTTGTCAATATGCTTTGGAAAGAAAAAAACCATTAACCACGTGGAAAACTCCAAAGAAGGTTCTGGCTTCTGGCTTCCACTTGCCTTATCCCTGGCGTTTGAAATCATTTGAGAAGTGAAACTTGGAAGGTGGCAGAATGCTGTTAGTATCTCTTCCTCTCCCTTTCTGCCTTTTAAGCCAATAAATACACCTGGTTAAAAATCATAAAAGCAATGCTATTGTTAAGGTTTGAATGTTTGTGCTCTCCCTGCCCAGAATTTTTGTTAAGTTGTCCATCTCAAAAGTGATGGTATTAGGAGGAAGCCTTTTAAGGGAAGTAGTTGTGTCATACATGGGATTAATGCCCTTATACAATAAACTCAAGAGATTTACTGACCTGGTCCAACATGTAAAGGCACAGTTTGAATTTCTTCCTGTGAACAACAACAACCAAAAAAATGAGTGACTTGATCTTTTTTTTTTTTTCATCCTCCAAATGGCAACAATAAAATTATGTTATTTATAAAATAACTAGTATTGTGTTGTAGTCATACCAATAGTTGAAGACACTGCTCTGCCTTAGCGTGAACATAGATGAGTACACAACTCCTGAAGAATTTCAGTGGCAGTGCTTCGGAGTAGTTCTAATGGGAGGCTCCATCAAGCTTCACCGTGCTGTGTGAGGAGGCCTACAAGAGAAAGCTCCCTCCCTGCCCTGTTCCTGTGATGGTGTGTCTACTTGCTTTTGTTTCTGCTTTCTACTTTTGCTATTGATCTCTCACGCAGCGTTTGTGCCCTAAAGCAGTAGAATATAATGCCAAATGGAAAATATATATGCTTAGTTAAAACAAACATAAGGGCCCGGTGCGGTGGCCTAATGGCTAAAGTCTTCACCTTGAACGCACCAGGATCCCATATGGGCTCCAGTTCTAATTCCAGCAGCTCCATTTCCCGTCCTGCTCCCTGCTTGTGGCCCAGGAAAGCAGTAGAGGATGGCCCAAAGCCATTAAACACTATATTTAAATTGTATTGACATAAAATCCCGCATTTTTCAAAAACAGGGAGATTGGCATTATGTATCTGTAAAATCAATCTCTAAGCAACAAAGCAATCCAAGGAGCACAAAGTAAACCCTCTCCATCTTGAGAAAAAAAAAATGAATCAAAAAGGAATTCTCTGGCAAAGAAGTAGAAATTGCAGCATGTTACAAAAATAAGTTGTGGAATTTAGGATGGTGTAGTTAGCTGAACGGAGACATGATTGTTTATGCTCTTTGTTTTGGTTTAAACAAATCTGTTGGCATTCTGTGAAGAGAAACAAAGACAGATCTCCACTCTGTGTTTCGGTACACTACCATAAAACAAGTTGGATGAAATTAGGCATGCAGCGAGATGGAAAATTTTTGCTGGCACTTGTTATCATAAGTGCTTACCCTAAGTATATTATAGTACATGCAGAAAGACTTCAGGGAAACGAGGGCTATCAAACTACGGATGGATTTCATCCTTTTTATTCTGGCTGATTTTGTTTGTTTATATGGGTTTGTTTTGTTTCATATGATTATCATCCACGATTGAAATATGCAGAAAAACACACCATTAATTTTCTCCATTATTTGTGAACATTAATGAGGAATTATGTAAACACTGATATTTTTAATGAAGACAGCTTTCCATTTTGAGTGAATTCTTGAGGTTAAAAGAACAGGAGAGTATTCATATGATTAAAAATGAATCTGCAGGGGAAAAAATGTTTGCCTGGACCCTAGACTGATATTTTTAAAGATACTTTCCATTTTTTTCATCTTTGGATTATTAGATAGTCAAGGAAATGCGGGTAAACTATTACTCACTAAATGAACGTTCTGTAATGTCGCATATGACGACATGAGAAAAATCATTAGATAAAAATTATTCTGCATTAAACTCAGTTTTCTGCTACTTAGAATAACATGTGGCTTCCTTACAATTGGACAGACATCTGACCATGTGATTTTTTATTACAGAAACAAGTAAAACGTAGAAATGTTAAACTCCTTGTTTTAGTTTCAATATATGAAGAATCAGCCTTAATCTAAAAGAAATATTTCATCGTGATATATTCCTGATAGTTGAGATTTGCATTTCTGCTGGACTTCCTTTGATCACCATAAGGTTTACAAATCCTGGAATTTGAACACAGTCTTAGACTCATTCATGGAAAAGCTTGGCACTTCAGCCTCAATTTGGTCAATTTTTCTCTTCTTTTGATCAGAGCTTTTATAGCTTGGCACAAAATCAGGACAGAATCATTCTGAGTGACATTAGCTTTGATTCTATTAAACTGAGAACATATATGCATTAAATTTAAAACAACAAAATCATTATTCATCAGATGAACACTAAAAATGAAACGTTATCAGTATTTATATCACTACTTTTTTACTCTGCCCCCAATCTCTTTTCCCCAAATTAAATGCTGAACATTTTTATTACTTCATGTCTTTGGTTTTAAATAGTTTATTTTGTTTGTATATTTACATGTCTAAAAGTCCATTGTTGAAATATTTTAAACATTTGAATTCATATTTGTGGTATGTTAATGCTCATACTTATATCAGTGCCATGGCTACACAGAATTCTGTTTTATGACCATGCCCAGATGTATTCATATTGTGGTTGGGTTCAACCCGATTCACTTCCCAAATGCACTTAACACAAGTGGGGAGCATGTAGCTGTGTCCAACTAGAACACATAAGCCATCACCTGTGCCTCCTGGGATGCCCTCACAGAATGCTGGATATGGAATGCTGGAGTCAGGGCCTGGTGCGATAGCTCAGTGGTTAAATCCAGGATCCCATATGGGCTCAAATGAGTTCATGTCCCAGCTGCTTCATTTCCCTTTCAGCTCCCTGCTTGTGGCCTGGGAAAACAGAAGAGGATGGTCCAAAGCCTTGGGACTCTATATTGTCATGGGAGACCTAAAGAAGTTCTTACCTCCTGGCTTCTGATTATCTCATCTCCAGGAGTTGTGGCCACATAGGGAGTGAATCATCAGGTAGAAGATTGTTGTATCTCTTGATTATAAATCTACCTTCCCAGTAAAAGTAGATTAAAAAAAAAGTAACGGTGGAGCCAGAGCTCCAGTCTGTATATGGAATACCATTCAGGAAGTGGGCTGCAATAATCTGTCCATGTCTAATTTTAGGGGATAGAGACTGATGTCAAAACAGCATTGCTATTATGTTTCAAGGCACATACTGCGGAGTTTTCTCAGGAACAATGGTGTTTAGCCGTTGAGGTGCTGGACCTTAGAGTAAGAGCATGTGCAGGTTTGCCTGGTGAGCGTCCTTGAGCACAAAATGAGAACCATTTTTGCTCTACATCTCTGTTGCTCAGCACGCTTGTCACTGGATGCACACTGTTTATAGTTAATTAAGATAAGTCATTTAATGGTAAAAACTCAAATTTTGGGGGGAGTTTTTATGCAATTGTGATGTATATTGACATTTCTCTGTACTATTGAACATTTTCACCTAGGAATACCTATCTTTTCATAAAATTCACCTATCTTTCTCATAAATTGCCTAGTGCATTGCAATAAATAGTATTTTGTATATAACCAGACTAATAATCATTTGTCAGTTTTAGGCATAGCCAGTATTTGTCACCCAGGTTTCTCTTTCCATTTTCTTTGCAGTATTTTGAAGAAAAGAGTATGAAATTAGATTAATTCATAATATTTTCACTTATAAAAAGTGTGCTTTGTGATTCAAGAGATTCTCCCCAATATTTAGCCACGACAATATTTTATTTACAATTTTCAATTGTAAAGCATTTTAAAATATATTATATGGGTTAATATTTATTTAGGGGCAATTTCAAAGTTGCCACTTATAAAAATTGTATTTCTTGCTGTATGCCAACCTTCTAACTAGGATAATACTTTTGTCTTCTTTTAGGTAACTTTTGGAGACATATCATTGTTATTCAAAGATAAAATATTATCTTTTTACTTTAATTCAGAAAAGTAAACAATCCAAATTGGTAATTTGCCCCTCATAAGATAAATATCATGTTTTCCCTGATCAGTAGTAGCCAGCAGAGTATAAAAGTTGTTATCTACATGACTAATATTAGTGTTTTTATATTTGATGAATATTTATAGACTTTCTTCTCTTAGGAAATATTTGAGTTGTTTCTGCTTTCTGGGTTTTTTTTTCCAATTGCTATTTGTTGGAATCTTCATCTAATAAAGTATGAAGCTTGTAAATGCAAAGTGAAGTGAAAATATGCAATTGTATTTTTCTATTTGGAAAGTGATAGTCACTTATTTCTTTCCTACTAAGTTCTTAACTCCTTGAGATGTAGGGACATTGATGATAAATATTTTTTTAAAGATTAATTTTGTTGTGAAAGGCAGATTTTTAGGGAGTAATTAGAGAGAGAAAGGATCTTCTAATTGCTGATTGACTTCTCAATTTTGGCCACAACAGCTGAAGCTGAGCGGATCTGAACCCAGGAGTCAGGCGCCTCCTTCCAGTTTTCAACATGGGTTCTAGGACCCATAGCTTTGAGTTATCTTGCACTGCTCTCTCAGTCCCAAAGCAAGGGTTTGCACTGAAAGTGGACGACCCAAGACCAGAATTGGAGGTCATGGGGCTGCAGCATATGGGAGGGAGGACATATGGGCTATTGAACAGTGCAAGTCCCATTAATAATATTCATAATAATTGATAATAATAATAAATTAATTTAAAGGAAACAAGGAAGGAGGAAGGTGAGTGTTAATGCAGGCTGAGAGGAGGGTAGAGTGGGGAGTATCCCTATGCTAATATATTAAATGTGTGAAGTATATTCACCTTATATAAACAAAGATTATAAAATTTAAAAGAACCATAAAAGAAAAAAGGAATATAAGGTCTCACCATAAAATATAGATTAAAAACAAGCATTGCATGTTGTTTACCCCTGGAAACCTTTATTTTCACTTGTTTTAAGTATTCTCAGTCCTCCTCTTTATATAACTACATGCCTGCATGTATAAACTGGTGTGTATTGTGTGCTTGTAATTCCAGCACTTTTCCTTTCTGCACATTTGATTTTTTTTTTCATTTTATGACACAGTTCCATACTGGGATTCTCCCAACCCCCTCTCCAAGCCCTCCCACTATATTGATTTCCTCCATACTATTACAGTAGTACAGCTCATAACCAGTCATAATTCCATCATTGCAGGTGTGGACCATGCAGGGAGTCCAGCATCTTATTGTCCAGGTAAACTCAACAATTTTATTGGGAGACCATCCTTGGTCTGAAAGCAGTGCTGGCAGAATATCATTCCCTTCAATGAAAAGCCACAACACCAATTCAACAACAGGAAGAAACATGGAAATTTACAACATCATGAAGTCAATTGACATGATACTGAGTAACCAATGTGTTAGAAAATGCAAGTTTTTAACTACTTCAATAACATCTCAATTTTAGTTTATACATAACCGACTGCTATAAACCTTACAATGGTTATAGGGTACTGTTCAGCTGTCTCGTCTTTTTTTTTCCCTCCATATTTATATTTAGCTGCTTATAGCATTCAAGCATAATTTTTACTGAGCTTCGTGAATTTTAGGATAGTCCAAACAGGTTTGTAACTCTAACAAGCCATATGTTAACGATTGAGAAGCAGCATAGTTTTAGGAGGGGTATGCAGAGAAATCTGCAATACCTTAGTGAGGAGTAACTGATCTTTGTGGGTTGGGAGAACAGAGAAATCTTCCACCTTCTTAGATTGTGTGAGGAAGATGTTAAGTATAATCTATCAAGATTGTAACAGGTGACTTACAGACAGCAGACTTGCATCTGCATTAGTCCTTAGCAAAAACTATAAAGACATACAGTGGGATCCAAGAGCGATCCTGACAGCCTCTTAACAAGAGGACATATGCACAGAGCAGGGTGGGCGGGGGGGAACCTCATAGTGGAGCAGGAGGACAGGAGGAGGCTTGTATCCCAACCCTGGAGACTCCCAGATCCTCACCTAGGACCATCAGTACGGGCACCAAGGACTACGTCCCAACTGCCAAGGAGACCACGGGGAATTGGACCAAGAACTCTGAGGTCAACCATTTCCTATCAGATCTTCCACACGGGATTGAAGAAGCTCAGAACCCTCCTCACAGGGTCTAATGACATCAGAACAACTGCCAGGAGCCCCAAGCGGTTCTCAGAAACAGAAAATCAGTCAACTTCCTTCGGGACCCAGGATAGGAGCCTTCTCTGGTCCTGACTTAGCTCCAACTTTTGGCTTCCCACCCTCTGTTGCAAAATGGCCATCAGGGTCACTCCAGAGCCCCAAAAGTTAGATCAGATAGACAGGGACCAATCAGGAAAGCTAAGAACTGACAAGAAAAAGTCAGCTTGCACATCCAATTTGTACAGACTGGTTTCTGCTGACTCTTTCATGAACACCTATTTGGTGTGTGTGTGTGTGTGTGTGTGTGTGTGTGTGTGTGTGTGTGTGTGTGTGTGTGACAGAGGAGCTGGAGGTTTTGCTCTTGTAACATTGTCTTAAAGGATATATTCAGCCTTTTACAGGAACAGCATTTCTGAAAAAGAGAAAAACCTTGTAGAATTTCATCATAATAGTAGTTATAATACACACTGAAATAATTTCTGAAGTTCTTTTAATCTAAATTATATGCATTGGGCACGACGCAGTGGCGCAAGTGGTTAAGGTCCTCGCCTTGCACGCCCGGGATCCCATATGGGCGCCGGTTCTATCCTGGCAGCCCCGCTTCCCTTCCAGCTCCCTGCCTGTGGCCCGGGAAAGTAGTCGAGGATGGCCCAAGGCTTTGGGATCCTGCACCCGCATGGGAGACCCGGAAGAGGCTCCTGGCTTCGGATCGGCATAGCATCGGCCTTTGCGCTCACTTGGAGAGTGAATCATCGGACAGAAGATCTTCCTCTCTGTCTCACCTCTCTGTATATCCGCCTTTCCAATAAATAAATAATAAAAAATAAATCTTAAAAAAATTATATGCATTGATTCATGACTGAATAGATCAAATTAATAAGATGGCGAACAAAATATATGAAGCTGTATTTAAACATTCTGTATGGAGTCAGCACATGGTGACCCACAGGCTAATCCTCTACCTGCACGCACTGGTATCCTGTATGGGCCCTGGTTCCTGTCCCAGCTGCTCCACTTTCAATCAAACTCCCTGCTTATAACCTGGGAGATCACTGGAGGATGGCACAAATCTTTCAGCCCCTGCATCCACATGGGAGATCTGGTAAAAGCTTCTGGCTTCTGATTGACTCAGCTCCAACTGGTGTAGCCATTTGGAGAGTGAACTAGCACATGGAAGATCTTTTTCTGTCTCTCCTTCCCTCTGTAATTACATCTTTCCAATGGAAAAAATGCATTTAAATATTCAGTACATGTAAAGGTATCAAACACACAAATGGGAAATGACACCTTAAGAGAGTTAAATTTGAAAAATAATTGGACCAGGTCTTGATTCTACATACTAGAAAATAGATAATTTGTAAATCAAGTAGATATAGATAAAAATTTAGACATTAAAATCTCTTGGTAACTTTTTTAATAAAAAAGATTATAAAGAAATATCCTTAGAAATGCCGCAAATAAAAAGTAGTAAGGCAAGAGATACATTCAAATGACTAGATAAAAGTGTAAAGTATGGTAAAACATAATGAATGTTTAAAAAGAAATAAGGAGGAAAATTGCTCAGGGTTAGAATCTGAAAACATTGGAAACTTCTAGAAATGATATTGAAAAGACCACCATTTAAGGCAAATTTATGAGTTTACAAAAATCCTACAACTAGGAGAGATACATGAATACCACATCTCAACCATTGAGATAGCTCATAATTGAAAACTTGGTCTCTCCTGAAGGAAAAGTAAGAAACAAGATATGTCACAGGTCACTCAACCAAAAGGATGTATTCTGGGGAAGATGTTTAGACACAGCACGTGGAGCTGGCGTTTGGTGCTCCTCATCTCATATCATAACAAAGGTTTCCATTTCTTCTATTCTACTTCCACCCGGCTCCCACCTGATGCACCTGGGAAAGAAGTAACTTAGGCTCTGATTCCTTTTTTGTTTGGTTGGTTTTTTGTCTTGTGCACCTGTCACTGTTTTGCATATTTTTGGATTGTGGCATATCATGGAAAATCTTGCTGTCTCACTGTCTTTCCCTCTCTCTGCTCATCTGACTTTCAAAATCAAACCTGTCAGTCACTCTTCATAGGGGGTCCATTCTGAGAAATAGATTGTTGAGAAGTTTTACTCTTCTGTGAATGTCTAAAGTGTACCTAGTTGGAAAAAAAAAAAACCTTGCATTGGTGGCAGTGCATTTTTCACTTGATGTGACCTTTTATGATCCTGCAATGTGGCAAAGCCTGGGGAAGGTGCTGACAATAGCTGAAGTACTTGGGTTCCTGTACCCAGCCAGGAGACCTGGAAGAAGCTTCTGGATTCTGGTTTCAGCCTGGCTGAGCCCTCGCTATTGCTGCTGCTTGAGGAGTTAAACAGAAGATACAGGATTTCTCTCACTCTCTTCCTCTCCGTTGTTCTAATTCCACCTTTCAAATAAATAAACAAACCTTTTAAAAAAAACACACAAAGGTTATTTTAAAGAGAGAAACATTTTTGAGAAAGTTGAAGGAATGGAGGATAAAATAAACACACAATTTTATTAAAATAATTACAAAGATGATGATGGCTTTAAACATAAAATTAATATTTAAAGATAAGATGGACATGTTGTCAATGTAAGGAAAAAATAAATGCTCAGAAAGTGCCTTTATGACATACAGGAGCATCACATGAGGAGTGACAATTCAAATTCAAATCTTGGGCCACCAGTCCAAGAGTGCCTATTGTGTGTGTAACAGTGCAGCTCGGAAACTCTGCACTCCACAGGTATCTCACAAGATCCTTACGCACACTAAAATTTAAGAACAGCTTCTGAACATAACAACTAAGCAATCTCTCCTATCAGTTCCTTGGGAATTTTCACTGAGAGAACAGTTCAGTACAAATCAGCTCAAATGTTCTCACTTTTTTGTCTTTCGCATAGTAAAAGAAAAAAGAAAATGACCTGAGATGTATTCTGGTGAAATTTGGAGAAATACAATGAGAATGAAATACTAGATATCAAACGTATTAAATGGAATTTTTGTGTGCATGATAGCACTCTGTTCCGGTATCCTAATGCTGTAAAATAGAACCAGTACATGGGAGAAAAATAATTTCAGCGTTTTTATTTCAAGTATATACATTGATGTCTATATACTGTGATGAAGGAAAAGCTATGGGAATACGGACAGCCTCTTGGAGCTCTGAAAGAAAACTAGAGATAATCTAGTGGTAAGTTCCATCAGATTATTTGTGAGCAAAGCCCTGCAATTAGCATTAAAATAATTCAATGTTGCAAAACCATTTTCTCTGAGATTAACAACGATCCATTCTCACAGGCTGTGTTTTTAATCAAAGAGGCAAAAGGGGTAGCGCATGGGACAGGAACAAAGATGTCTAGTTAGACTTACCCTTGCAATGTGCTTGATATACGCTTGCCTACCTGTTTAAAAGCTGCTAAGCAGAATGTGGTATGTCATTTATTCACTCCTTAATGAGAATGAAGATATTTCAGTAGAAATATTGCCTGAATCTTATTCTACCATTACCCAACTTGCGAAAAACCTGTACAATAATGTACCTCATTAATGACATTGTCATTGAAAGTGACATGTGAAAACCTGCAGTCATTATTAATTATAGCCACATGTATAACCCAGAAAAGCTCAAATGTATTATTGTTTGTTAATTAGCTTAAAAAATAGACCCCATTTTATTGGCATTTCTCTGAAAATAACCCTTCCTTATTAAGGGTATTTTTTTTTTCAAAATGGTCAGGAGAATCATAATACACTTTTCAATACAAAGTACTCAATTTATTCTAACCCAAATTGTCTCGTCCCAAAGAATATGGTAAATATCACAGCAGTAAGGAGAGCTTTTTTTCCCCACTCCATCTCCATGAAAATGGTCTGATTGCCCCTTGTCCATTTCTAAATGATAGATAATATCCTCTTCTCCTTTACTTTTCTTGTCTATTATGTCCTTTATAGAAAACCTAAAATGAGACATTTCCTGCAAGCCTGCAGAGAGAGATGACTGAATAGGAAGCTGAAAGGGAGTATAGAGACCGGAATAAAAGACAGTTATTAAATTTGTGAACTCTATCAGAAGACAAGAAAATAAACTGTACCACGGGTTGGCAGAGTAGTGAAGTATGACATTTCATTTTTATGCAGGTCTCAGCATGATAGAACTAACACATTGAAGAACACAGTAAAATAGCAGTTAGTGCATTCACTGGATGTCAGCATGGCTCCTCTGCTGTTCTTTGGTAGATTCCTTTCTGTGTCTTTGTGGAAGTGTAGTTCAGAGATTTATATATATGAGATCAGACCCACCATGAACTCTTTGTGAATTCTCTTGATGAGGGGCCGAAAACTCATTCTCTGTAACTCCATGAGACTCAGGATGAGATGTACTTCATGGTCTTCCACATTTTTCAGCTCCTTCAAGACCCAGATAAAGTTTCACACAATCCCTCTCTCAAACACACACACACACACACACACACACACACACACACCAGAATCTTATGCAATATTAAAGGCTCTTTTGTTTAAAATTCTCATTTAGTAAATGTGGAATTTTATGCTTTAGTTTATGAAAACAATATTAAAATTACTTCTCATTTTGTTTAGTTCTTCTAGTTATTACTCAAACAGGTATGAATGACATTGTCAGTGGAAATGACATGTGAAAATCTGCAATCTTTATTAATCATAGCCACATGCATAACCCAGAAAAACTCAAATGTATTATTATTTATTAATTAGCTAAAAAATAGACCCCATTTTATTGACATTTCCCTAAAAATAACCCTCCCTTCCTTGTTAAGGGTACTTTTTTTTTTCAAAATGGTCAGGATAATCATAATACACTTTTTTTTAACATTTATTTTTATTGCAAAGTCATATATACAAGGAGGAGGAGAGACAGAGAGGAAGATCATCTGTCCAACGATTCACTCCCCATTTGAGCACAATGGCTGGAGCTGAGCCAATGCGAAGCCAGGAGTCAGGAACTTCCTCCAGGTCTCCTATGCAGGTGCAGGTTCCCAAGTCTTTGGGCCATCATCAATTGCTTTCCCAGGCCACAAGCAGGGAGCTGGATGGAAAGTAGAGCTGCCGGGATTAGAACCGGTGACCATATGGGATCCTAGTGCATTCAAAGCAAGGACTTTAGCCACTAGGTCACCGTGCTGGGCCCTGTAATACACTTTTCAACACAAAGTACTCAATTTATTCTGGCCCAAACTGTCTTGCCCGAAAGAATATGATAAATATCACAATACTGAGGAGAGGTTTTTTTTGTTTTGTTTTTTGGTTTTTTTTTCCCCTTCAGACAAGATGTTTTTGCCTGCCCCTTATTTTAATAATTTCGCTAAATTGTGGGAGAGGCACAATCAGCTCTTCAAGGTTCTAATCACAAATTTGCTTCCCTGCAAAAAAAAATGTTTATAACCACCATTGTCCGGAGGACTGAATCTGGGGTAATTCTGGGAAGGGGGGGAAATGTCATTACTACATTTATGTAACTCTCAGACCCACTGAAGCCCACCTGGCCATGAAGAGTCCCTAAAAAACGCAGCATTGCTGACCAGCCAAAGGACGGTCCCAAGCTTCACCGGCCAACCAGGAATGCGCACAGGAGCTGATCACACATCTCTCAGCTGTGATTTCCATCATTCCCAAGTCTCAGCCGGGTACTAAGCAGTAACTGTCCTGCTCCTAGCTCTGCGCTTCCTAATTAATACCCGCTTCCTCCCAGCAATCCAATGTCACTGCTCTGCTTTCTGCAAAGAGGGGGAGCAGACCCAGTTAGGAGGTTCTTCAGTAGTGCCTCCAGTCGGTTGGACGTGTCGTTCAGCAACAGGTAAGAGAAGGAGGAGTCTGTGTGTTACCTCCTGGTTTACACATCTGTCATTTGAAGCGGAAAGTTTAAATGAGCTGTGAGAAGTAGCACACACAGTTGATTTTTTTTCCTTTACTTTCTGTTCATGCAGCACCAATTGCTTTCCATATACTACTCACTTGGGAAATAGAACCTGCAATTCATAAACTTAAAACTTGTTTTGTTATTTTCATGTCCAAACGCATGAAGATTTTCAGTTTCTGCCCTTTGTGCTGCTAAAGCTCAGCCCGGGGAGGGAGATCTGAAGTGGGCAGAGGCTTTCTAAGATGGCTCTTAAGCCTTCACCGCTAAGCACTTTGTGAGACATCTCAATTACTCCGTAATTGATTAGGAATGAGGCAGGAAAAGTCCTCTATTCGGGGCACTGACTTCCTGTGGTTTACAGGTGATCTCCAGTTTCTGAGAGTATTTCTTGTGTGGACTCAAGAAAATTCTCGATAAAGTCAGGTAGCCTGAATCTTACGTGTCTACTTTAGCTGACAAGTATCAGTGTGGTCCTGTTCTGGAAATGGCATTTTGCATTTTTACATAGCTTGCCTTATCAGTGAATTTTCTTTATAAAATTTTTATCAACATGAAGAACATATTTCAGATATTTCATAGGTATACTCATAAGACAATAATCATATTTCCTCCCTTCCTTAATACTTAGCTTTCTTTCTTTAAACCCTGTAAAACTGTAATCTTTTTTTCTTTAAATCCTGTAAAACTGTAATTTTCTTTTTTTTCCACTTTCTTTTTTTTTAAGAATTATTATCATTTTTTTATTGTTACTAACATTGTATTATGTGATACAGTTTTATAGGCACTGGGGATTCCCCCCACCCCTCCCACATCCCTCCCCCCATAGCGGATTCCTCCACCTTGCTGCATAACGTCAGTTCAAGTTCAGTTGAGATTCCTTCATTGCAAGCATATACCTAGCATAAAATCCAGCATCTTATTGTCCAGATAAGTTCAGTGGCCTCTTGGGGAGACCTTCTCTGGTCTGAAGGTAGAGCTAACAGAGTAAAACTGTAATTTTCAATCCTTTCTGAACAGAAGTTTGTTTAATATCTTTTTGCAAGTCCACATCTAGTACCTGGTAAGCAGCTACACATTTGTCCCCTGGAGAACAACTGCCCATGCCAGCCACTTTAAGCCCTTCCTCTTTGTTCTTTTGTTCTTTCTTCGAATTTCCTTCCTCTTTTTTTCCATTCATCTCAAGCCAGTATAACCATGGTGAGTCGTGTTTTGCCTTGCCTAAGCAATATCTGAAATCTGGCTCTAGGCCTCATAACATTCAAGCAACATCCTTTGGTATTTTCCAGCATTTCCTTAAAGATCTCCTGCTTGGTTTGAAAAGAAAGGGCTAAATACCTTTCCTCATCATGTCTAAAAATTGCCAACAGCCATACTCTTTTGAAAGGCTGTTTTCCTCATTTTTCCTTACTATGTCAAATTTTGAATTCTCTTTATAAAAGACCTAATGTAAATGAATTAAGTGATATATAACTGACTTTATTTCAATAAAATAACTTTTTTTTAAAAAACCACAGCTTATTATGATCTTTGTATATCTTTTTTAAAAGGTCACACAACCAGGCAAATCTAATTTAACATTAATAATCACAAAAGAATAATCATGCTTCAGGACAAATCACATAAAAATGTGTTACAATTATTTCTTATCATTCTATACTTCGTCACGTGGTTCTTTTAAGCCCTATGGAAACTCCTGAAACTACCCTCTCCCCGTTGTTTCATGGATTCTTCTTCAGTTAGCACTGTGCCTGTTTTATTAAGTGCTGATGGTGTGTTTGTTTATGTGATTTTAAGTTTACATCACGTAAACTTTCATGTGTGAATACATGAATGTAAACCTCAGTACAATAAGACCTGGAAATTTTCTCTGACAACTAACATACAATCATTCAGATTTCATCTTTCTCTCTTCCATCTCTGTCTATTTACCACGGTCAACTTACTGATGGTTAGAGCAAATCTTAGTAATGATATGATTTCTTACATGATTAAGTACATATTGCTAAACAATGGTACATTCTATAGCACTGTGATAATAATATAATCCTAAATGTCCAGTATTTTTTAAATCAAATATCTTATTATTGTCATATGTCTTTGATTACCTTAAAAACACATTCATTTTAGTGCTTATTCATTTAAATAATAAAGCCATGTTTCAAATATTGCATATTTTTCCTCCTTTGTTTTGTGTTTGACATCCCTTTTAAAAAAGATTTGTTTATTTTTATTTGTTAGGTAGAGATACAGAGAGAGAAGAGACAATGTGATAGAGAGATCGCCCATCCATAGTTTCACCCCCTGAATGCCTGCAACAGCTGGAGCTGGGCTGGTCTCAAGCCAGGAACGTTTTGGAACTATCCCGTGTGGGTGCAGGGGCTCATAGATTTAGACCTGCTCTGCTTTCTCAGGCACATCACCAGGGCACTGAGTTGGAAGTGGAGCAGTTGGGACTTGAACTAGCATTCATTCGGAATGCCAACACTATTCTTTTTCTTTTCATTGATTTGTTTTAGGAAACATTCCACATTCTGATTTTTCTGACTGTGTCACTTTGATAGTTGACATGTTTTCTAACCCAAATTCTTTAAAGTGAGTCATCTAGAAAGTAGGTAAGATAATATTTTTTTGCAGTTATGCTTCATAGTTGGTTTTATGGTATTGCTATTGTAACACTATGACTAATAGAAGTCTCTTCAGATTAGTACTTGTCTTCTCCTGTCATGACTCGAGAAGTGTTCAATAACATCTTTGGTTTTCAATATGCACAAAAGTTCCAATTTGATGTTATGCAAGTTCCACCATGTCCTCGAGGGATGTGTTCTTTGAAAGAAGAAATGGTGAATAGACATCATTATATGAGCACGGAATCCTCCTTGCTGGAGTGTGAGTCACAGTGTACAAGCCTGTACTGGAAACACAGCTATTAATGACACTATTTTGAAAAGAAAATTGTTGCATGAATACCTATTTATGTGTTCAAATCAAACATCACATTATTCTGAGTACTTATTTCAAATGTATGTTTCATTTCATACTTAAAATCTTTGTGTAAAATATCTGCATTTTACTTTGTATGCAAAATGCATGTATAAATACCTGTATGCTTGTATATCCACTATGTAATACAAATGCATGCATAAAGGAAAATTAAATTTCAGTATTATTATTAGGTGCGAGTTTTCAGTATAAGGTAAGATTATGCACAGTTGTTAATTTTCCATTGTTTATAGTTCACAATGAAAGCTTAACAAATTGCTCGGTTTTAAAGATACAGAAAATAATTCTCCCCAGTGGGGTTAAGTTACTTATTAATAATCGCAGAGGTGCTTTTTAAAATTGTGGCTTAATGGTTATCAGTATTTAGAATGAGCATAGAATCTTTTTTTAATATTTATTTATTTATTTTTATTGAAAAGGCAGATATATAGAGAAAGGAGGAGAGGCAGAGAGGAAGGTCTTCTGTCTGATAATTCACTCCCCAAGTGACTGCAACGGCTGGAGCTGAGCCAATCCAAAGCCGGGAGCCAGGAGTCTCTTCTGGGTCTCCCACGAGCGTGCAGGGTCCCAAAGCTTTGGGCCATCCTTGATTGCTTTCTCAGGCCACAAAGCAGTGAGCTGGATGTGAAGCAGGGCTTCTGGGATTAGAACAAGTGCTTATATGGGATCCTGGCTCATTCAAGGCGAGGACCTAAGCCAGTAGGCCAAAGCGCCAGGATGTTAATGAGAATACTGCAAAAACACCTCTGACCACCTGTTTTCCAAAACATAGCTTCACCCTTTTGTATGACTTAGAGTTGAATTTTTTAATCTGTCAGTTGACTTATTTGAATAATAAACAAATACATGGATTTGCATTCAGTTGATTTCATAGACTAGAGATCAACCGTTAGCAACCATAAATTATCATTCTTAAGATTGTTACCACCTTACCCTAATCCCCTATCTGTTCCACTCTTGATGAGCACTTGGGATGTTTTCATTCTTTTAGTATTTTGCATAACGACGTCATCAATAGACTGTATATGTATTTTGAATTTTCTTTCAAATCTGTTCCTGATCATGGCATTAAATGGTAACGAAACATGTACTTCCATCAGATATAGCCAAATTCACCTTCCAAGTGGATTAAATCAAAGCGAGCACAGTAACAAACCAAACAATAAAACTCTGTTTATGAACAGGAAACACATGTAATCGTGATCACATAAAATATTTTTATTGCCCATTGATGTTTTAGTATTTGTACTCTCAAGCATAATGTATAACTCACAGTGCCAGGGTCACAATTCTATGGGAGGGGTCCATTCCCCGCTGCCCTCTTCTGATAGCTCTCAGCTAATGTGCTTTGAATGTGGGTGCAACAGCTGATGCTGAACCCAATGTGTCCTAATAACTTGTTTCATTGGCTTTGTATTTTATTCAGTGCTTATACTATGATAAAACCTACCCATTCCATTTGGTTTGCTATTTTGTTCTATTTCAATATGTTCCTATTAATGTTATTTTAAAAAGTCTCAATAAATTGACTTGCAAATAGATTTTGACTATCAGCCCTAGAACATGGTGACATCTTTATGTGATGTTTTTATTCATACTTATTCCTTTTTGTAAAAGAAGTAACCACAGAGAAACATAAATTACTTGCACAGGATTTATAAGATTCATTTACAAGTTAATCTTACCAGGGCTTATATTTCTCGAGTTGCTATGCTGTGAGTTTTATGGAACGCTACCTGTGATGATCAGAGTCAAAGCTTTAAAGAGACAATGGTTTTCTTATTCACTGAGAGTATTCATCCCTTTGTTTATTTGCTCAATTCTGTCCAAAATGTGTACTTCCATAATTTTTTGCTAGTAAGAATCTATGTGAGGAAACAACCAAAACCATACAGATGGTCGGTATTTCATGTACTGGGAGGGTTTAGGGCACCTAAGAACCTGCTAATTCATGAGATCCCTGTGACTTACAACAGGCCTCAACAAGGTTTCCAGTAACTGCTAGTTGTGGCTAAAGCATCCCAAGGACAAGAGCACTGACCAGAACACGAGGAAAGGAAAGGAAAGTTGCCCAAAGGAGACTGAAAACATGGAACAGAGGAAAATTGGTCTAGGAATGATCATTTATTCAATATTAAAGTAAGAGGGCTAAGACAAGAAGTAACAGATTTTTAAAAAAATAAATAGTAGAAAAATGCATACAATTTTGTGGATTTACTATCAAGAATCTTTGTTATCAACATCTAGTGCAGATCGTTAATTTCATTACTTCATAGCCCATAGCATTCATTCTTCCACCAACTTTAGCTATTCATAGTTAAACACTAACTATTGACGTACATTCCAGTAATGAGCTATATTGATTTATTCCTAGTTCAAGCCATATCTCTTATCTAATAATTAGTTCACTGTGCCTGAAATTCACTTGACATTTCTAATTTATTTAATCTACAGCTTTCACTCACATTTTTTGTTTATTTTCAAGTTGACTTTTATGCTTTTTAATTTGTATCAGGATCTAGTGAGAGTATTTTCTTGTGGTTACTTCTTCAGCTCTCTTACGTTTTAAATGTCTTTTATCTAAAAGTTCTGGGTTGACAAAGGTAGATAGAGATTTCCCGTTCATCACCTCACGCCACTTGGATTGTGTTCTAGCAGGAAGCTGGACTCAGAAATGGAGCCAGTTATTCTAATACAGAAGACAAGTGTCCCAAGAAGTGCCTTAATTTAACTTGCCAAACTCAGCATCTAATACTTTTATTTAAAAAAGAAAACTAGTCTTGATTCAAGATTTGGGCTTAACATTTAGTGTCAACAGGAGAACTTTTCATATGATAGAAACACTGAAGCTTTCTGTGGTGTAATTATAGCTTTCAGCATCCGTAAATGAATTATAGGACATGATACTCCTGGCATTTCCATTGGTAGAAAATATAATTATTTTTATGTTAATTGCTTTAGATAATACACTGTTGACATTTACATTATGGAAAAAACCAAACAATAAAAAGGCAACATTCCAGGTACAAAGTTAGCCTATACAAATGATTTGCAAAGCAATATTTACAAATGAATTATTCATTTACTTTATTATTGTCTTCCTAAAGTAAGCATTATGAATGAGAAACTGAAAGCAAGAATTCTTGTTAATTAAATAAATTGCTAGAAAGAAAAATTACTGCTTATGAAAGTTCTTAATGAATTGATTACACGTATACTTCAGTGCTTTTCAAATTAAATGTATTTCTTCCTAGCAGGACTATTAGAAAAGAGCTGGTACCTCAGTGAATTATTTCTGACTCAGATGTTTGAGTTCCTTTTTTATCCATATTCTAGTGTGGTAAGAATTGCACTTCCCCATTAGACAAAAATGTCAACCAGGATTATGAGCAGCCTAGCTGGCAGGAATTAAGGTTGTATGAATGGAGTTGAGCAACTCAGCCCACAAATTCACAACTGAGTTTTATGGAATATTAAATTTCTAATACAACACTGAAATTCTTAGCAATATCAAAAATTTAAATCACCTCCTTTAAGCATCCAAGGGAAGAACCTCTGTGATTCAAGTGTTCAAAGATTTAGAATCATTAAAGTTTCACAAAGATGAATAATATTATGAAATTGCCAGATTAAGAAATATGAGATTAAGGAAGTACACTTTTGCAACAGTGGCTTGTAGTTTAACTTTTTCTTCTGATTAGGTGTGGAAACTTTAAGCCAAGCCATTATTTGAATATAAATAAACACAGAGCCATCTTAAATCCAAAACACTCAACATAACTGTTCTCAACAAGTTTTCTCAGTTAAAAAATGTCTCCAGTGAAAAGTAAGCAAAGAAGATAGCAAATAACCATGAAATAATTCCAAATTGACTTATATATAATGTAATCTATATAATCTACATTTTATATATAATATAATATCTATAGATTGTATATAATATAATCTCTGTATATGATATGTAGATCATTCATAGATCATATATATAATATATGTATTATATATAGATCATATATATATAGCAAGAGGAATGAAAAGATTCTGTCTAGCAACTATTAGAACTCATAAGAGTGTTGGTAAATTATAGGTTATAAAATAAACACACTAACATGAATAGCCTTTGTATACAGAAATAATTCCATAGCTTAAAAAAATAGTTTACCACAAGTCACATCCACAAAAGCTGAAAAAAAATCTTAGAATGAATTTGGCAAAGAATATGAGACATATCTATATAATTATAAAGCAACAAAGAAAGAAATTAAGGAGATGCCAAAACATTGAAAAAATATGCTCTGCTCATCAATTCATAGCTACTACCTTCAAAATGTCCGTAATACCAAAGCAGTGTACAGATTCAACTAAATCCCAATCAAAATACTATGTCATTCTCAAATCTAGATAAAATAATGCTAAAATCCATGTGGCAACACAAGAGACAGCAAATAGTTAAACCTATTTTAGTCAACAAAAACAGAGCTGGAGGTATCACAATACCGCACTTCAAAGTCTATTACAGGGCAGTGGTAATCAAAACAGCCTGGCACTGGCACAGGAACAGACATACAGCTTAATGGAACACAACAGAAATCCAACTATTAACCCACATATCTATAGGCAACTAGTTGTGGACAAATGAACTGAAATCAATCCAGGTAGAAATGACAGCCTTTCCGAAAAATTTTGAAGGGAAAGTTGGATCTATGTGTGTAGGAATATGAAACAAAATCCCTACATTACACTTTATACAATGCTGAACTGACAGTAGAACAAGGATCTAAATCTGTGACCTGAAACCAAAGCGGGGAGGACATAAGCTCAGCAAAGTGATGAGGCAATCAACAGAATTGGAGAAAATATTTGTAAATCATACAACCGATAGAGATTAATATAAACATCTCAAGAATGTCAACAGCAACAAAGCAAGCAACCCAGTTAAGAAATGGGTAGAGGACATGGCAATTTTCAAAGAATGAAATATAAATGCCTAACTCACATGAACAAAAAATTTCAGGTTCATTAGCCATTATAGAAATACAAACACAAACCACAATGAGATTTCACCTCACTCCAGTTAAGATGCCTAGCATCTAAAAATCAGCAAATAGTAGATGCTGAAGAGAATGAGGGAGGGGAAGGCAAGCTAAATCACTGTTAGTGGGAATGAAAACTAAGATAACCATATGAGAAGACAGCATGGAGATTCATCAGAGATCTGAAAATGGAGCAACCATATGACCCAGCTATCCTACTACCGAGAATTTACCCAAAAGAAATGAAATCAGCATATGAGTTATTTGTATAACCCATGTCCATTACAGCTCCATTCACAATAGGTAAAATACGAAATCAACTCACAAGTCCATCAACAGATGACCAAAGAAACTGTGGTTTGTATGCATTATGGAATACTAATCAGCCATAAAAGAATGGAATATTTATTTTGCAACAGAAAGGTCCTCCATCTGCTGGTTGGATTGAACGAGGCTTCAGTGCCCACTGATATGTACGAAAGCTGAAATGGGATGTGGGACAGACTGGACCAGCTTGCTGTACGTACTGGCAAGCACTGAAACTAAGGCAGGGGGCGGACCTGGTAGGGGTTATTGCATGTGGTTCCAACTAGCCTGCAGCTCCCACTGGTTTGCGTGAAGGCAGAGTGTGTGGTGGACATGATTGGCCTGGGCTGTCACATCCATTGGTTTGTGTAGAAGGCAGAACTGGAGAAAGAACTAACCCAGCAATTGCAACCACCAGCATGTGCATAAGCTGATTGGGACGACGGACTGTGCCAGACCCTGTATCGGCAAGCACACACAATAATCTGGTCTGGAATCACCTCAGAAGAGGTTGCTTTGGGGATCCCCCACCTGAATTGGTGGACTCAGAACCCCAGCCATGGAGAGAATTGCAGGTTCCAAGGTCTGACCACGGAGTGCATCTGTCAGAGCTCAGCCTCTTCAGTGGCTTAGACGGAGCAGTGGACAGCACATCCAGGTGCTCACGGAAGATTCGGCCGCTTGTCAGAGCCTGCAGAGGACATCTTGTACTGTAACAGAGAATGGAGGACAGAACAAATTGATTAACTACCCCAATCAAGTGTTGGCAGTGAATATCTGGGCAAATGAAGACTCTAAGGTGGACCATTTCAACCAGTGGATTCTGGAGAGATTTCATCTTGCTTGGAGTGGCAAGATCAGCAGTAATTCAGAACTGTTGAACTTACAAAACCATTTGAGCAGGACCCTCAGAGCAAGCCCCACATTGGGGACCCTGGGATGGTACAGGGTGACTGTCCTCCATCTCAAGGTACAGAGGCATTTGGAAAACTGGATGTGGCTTCTCCCCTTATATTCCTTCTCCCCCCAGATACACGAAGGAAAAAAAGAGAATGTGGAAATAATGGTCTCACCCACCTCCCTGCAGGCCTTGACCCTTTGTTCCTTAATCAACTACGTAAAAATCATCAAAACTAGAAATAATTTTCAGGGAAAAAATGAAACCAGCAGATGGAGGACTTCCCTCTGACAATCCTCTCTACAAAGAATGGAATATTTATTTTGCAGCATAATAGATGCAACTGGAAAGCACTATGCTTGGTGAAATAAGCCAATCCCAAAAAGATAAATATGCTTTTCCTGATCTGTGGTACCTAAAATACAGAAAAATTTCATATAAGTAAAATTTATATTTTAAAATTTGATTATTTACAGTCTTATACTCTATAAAAAAAAAACAGTGTCTGATTAGGCTTATCTGCCTGCTAGCACTGGTATTAAATGCATGTTCATGTCCCAGCTGCTGCACTTCCGATTAAACTCTCTGCTTATGGATTGAGAAAGCATCAGAGCATGGTCAAGGGTCTTGAGTTTCTGAACCATGTATGGCAAATGCAAGAAGCTCCTGGCTGTCACCTTCAGACTGACTGAGGTCTGGCAATTGTGGCAGTTTGGAAAATGAAGGACCTCTCTCTAACGATCCTCTCTCTATAAAAATCTGTTATACAAAAATCTGTCCTTCAACTAAAAATAAAAAATCTTTTGAAACACAAGCAAATGTTTTTTGCTTGCTATTTAATAAATTGTTTTCTGAATGGAAGGTTAATACTGTGATTGTTAAGAGAAATAAAAATATGTCATCCTAACTTTTTGAAAGAATAGTAAGTATGAGAGAGACTAGGAACATGTGCAGAAGGATAGGAAATACCACTTTGCCCCTGAACCTGTTTTCTTCCACTTTGAAAACAATTTGTATATGAGCAGATACATGACTAGTGAATAAATTTAGAAAGCATATTTGTTTAACAAAAGCACTCCTATGTCTGCTTGTGACATGTGAGACACTGTGTCATGTGCTATTGACATTTGGGACATTTTCCTTTGCTTCGTGACTGCTTAAAACCTGTGTACCTCCAAGATGATGTTGTTGATGTCCTTACTGATGTACAAATTTCATTATGCTTGTTCTAGATCTGAGTCCTTTCTGCTTCATGATATATTGAATGTATCTTCTTTGACTTGCTGCTTTGCATTTTTACTTTCTGAAAAGTAATTTGGGTTAAACTAATCAATTCCTAAATTTGCAAAAAAAAAAAACTGTACAGTTATTAACCAACAAACAACACACAAATACAAATTCAAGTTTTAGTCCAAAATAAACATGCTAGGGCTGGGCTTAGCAGTTAAAGCACTGGTTAGAATGCCCATGTGTTCCACTTGAGTGCTTAGACTCTACCTAGATCCAGCTCTTAACTTCAGCTGCGCTACACATTGTTCCCAGTAGCATTTTTAGGTAAGAAAAGGTGTTCCTTAATCTTATACATTTCTGAGTCATTCCTATCAATATGAGTATAACATTAGTAAGAGAATAAAAATATTTGAGTCCTGTATTTAACCAACTATTGCACATATTCTAGGGGAGAGTAAGGAGAAAAATTATTGAAAAATTGGGAAATGATTAATCTCTAGAATAAAAATCTCATAATTAAATAACAGCTATGTGAATCAATTTAGCAGATAATTAAACCTGTCCTCCACTCAGAGGTGTGTGTGTGTGTGTGTGTGTGTGTGAGAGAGAGAGAGAGAGAGAGAGAGAAATTGTAGCAGCAACAGAAACAATACATCATGCTGACACTGGTCTAAAAATGTTCAAACATGGAGTGGCATATTATATATATATTATATCATATTATATGTTTCTTAACCACAGGATGATTATAGATTGTGTTTTATCATGTAGTCACAGAAGGAAAGTATATGTAGGTAGAATAAATTGAGAGAAAAGGCAGCTAACTTTGACTTCCAGATAGTTTTTATTTACTTGAATGTCACACTTAGTAGCTTCATATACAATTGCTATGCCCTCTAGTCAAAGAGGCATGATGTTCATCTTCTCAAATAGAAAATATCAGGCTAAAACAAAAATACATTTATTTTCAGTTAAGTGAAAATATTGGAAATAGTTTGTGTTCATTTTGGCATGAAAGCATTTGTTCAAATTAGAAATTAATATTTTCAAACCATACCTCAAACAGCATGATAAAACATCTATTAAAATGTTTCAGTATTATCATATTCATTATTTTAAAATATGGAATATCTAGAAAATGATTGTTTATATTGAAAAAAATACATTTTAAATGAAGACTAATCTAAATTTTACAAACAGAATGTTGCCTTATATAATATGATGCATCTTTCACGAATGCGACGAAACTATTGCAAAGAGTCATATTTGTTTTAACATATCCTTAGAATCACATGGTACTGTTATCTTTGCACTAAATGTTTTCACAGTAGTGGTACATGGCGGTATCTAGAAGTACATCTCTGAGGAAATCCTTAAAGAATAATACTGTTGCTATACAAAACTAGCAAAACATGCATTAAAAGAGGAATTAAAAATTAAGTTTATCATGATTCCTAAAATTGCAAAATTCATACATAATTGCTTTGGGGTTTTTTTTTGTAATTTTTAAAAATTCATTTTGTATTTTAGGGTACAATTCCATAGGGTCTGGGATTCCTCACCACCCCAAATTCTTACCCCCGACTGATTTTCCCCATATTGTCACAATGGTATAGCCCTTCATAATGAGTCATGATTTCATCAGTCTGTTAGTTAAGTGTACTCTGACATTGCTGGTGCAGACAATGTCAGAAATTCCAGCATCTCACTGTCTAGATATGTCCAACAGTTTCATTTGGAGTCCACATTTGATTTGGAAGTAGGGGTGCATGTTGCTTTGTATCTTTACATCTGGATATGATAGTCTCTACTATGCCATCGCCATACCTTTCCTTAGATGAGAAGCCATGAAATAAAGTCAACAACAGGTATGAAGTTAAAACAACAACAGCAACAACAAATTCCCACACCATGGAGTCAAAAACGGTGCCACTGAGTAACCAATGAAAGTAACCAATGAAAAGAAAACACAAAAGCCTCTTGGATAAAATGATGCTACCATGTGATCCTGAGCTAGTGATGAGTTCAACGAGAAAAACCATTTGGAAGAAATGAAAATGAAATCAAAAACATCAAAACACATGAGATGCAGCAAAAAATGGTACAGAAAGGGTTACTGAATTTACAGTTTGCATAATGACTCCCTTAGATTAGAGAGAGTATATGGCATTAGTCCTTTTGGGATTGACTAATTTCAATGAGCATAATGGTCTCTAGTTGGGACCAACTAGTTGAAAATGGTATAATTTCATTCTTTTTAATGGCTGAGAAATATTCCATGGAGTAGATGTACCACAGTTTCTTTAACCATTCCTCTTTGGACAGGCATCTGGATTGTTTCCATGTCTTTGCTATTGTAGATGGTGCTGCTGTAAGCACAGGATTACAGATCTCCTTCTCATATGCAGTTTCCATTTCCTTTGAGTATATTCCTAGGAGCTGGATAGCTGGGTCATATGGCAGATTTATTTGCAATTCTCTAAGCACTCTCCATACTGACTTCCACAGTGGTTGTACTAGCCTGCACTGCTACCAGCAGTGAAGGGAGGTACATTTCTCCCCACATCCACGCCAGCAGGTGTCGTTAGTAGAGTTCTAAATGTAGGCCAGGCTCCCTGGTACCTCAATGGGATTTTCATTTGTATCTCCCTGACAGCTAGGGAGCCTGAGCATCTTTTGATATGTCCGTTAGCCACTTGAATCTGTTCTTTTGAAAAACGTCTGTTTATTTCCTTCGCCACATCAATTTTATAATATTCACTTCCATGAACATTTAGATCTTCTGTACAAAGATATCTATATCATATGTCAATACATAATACATTTTTATGGAATCAGAAGTGTTGTACAGACCGAATGCTCAGACGGAGCATAAACTATCTGTCTAGTTAGTGTAATTTTGACAAAGTTGTCATTTCTGTTGAGTAGTAATGCATAGTAGTCAATGTAAAATGAATGGTTGTTTTGTTTGTTTATTTTTACTGGATCCAAAGAGCATATTGTTGTAAACATTACGCACATTTTTAAAAGATTTATTTATTTATATTGGAAAGGAAGATATACAGAGAGGAAGAGAGACAGTGAGGAAGATCTTCTGTCTGATAATTCACTCCCCAAGTGGCCAGAACAGTTGGAGCTGAGCCAGTGAAGCCAGGAGCCAGGAGCTTCCTCCAGGTCTCCCACATGGGTGCAGGGTCCCAAGGCTTTGGGCTGTCCTCGACTGCTTTCCCAGGCCACAAGCAGGGAGTTGGATGGGAAGCGGGGCTGCCAGGATTAGAATCGGCGAACAAATGGGATCCTGGCACGTTCAAGGAGGGACTTTAACCACGACACGATTGCACTGGGCCCCACATTTTAAATAAAAATCTAAAGTTGTCCATTTTTGGTTCCACAATACATTGGTATTTGTTATCAGAATTATAATTAAACTGAATATGTGTTATTAGTAAAGAATATACATAATACAAAGGTTTTTATTAAGATGTTTATTTTGTATTTGAAAGTCAGATATAAAGAGAGGAGAACCATGAAGAAAGACTGTCCATCAGATGATTCACTCCTCAAGTGGCCGCAATGGCCAGACCTGAGCCAATCTGAAACAAGGATCCTAGAGGTTCTTGTGGGTCTTCCATGTGAGCGCAGGGTCCCAAAGCTTTGGGCCACCCTAGCCTGCTTTCGGAGCCCACAAGCAGGAAGCTGGATGGGAAACAAAGCAGCCAGGATTAGAACCGGAGCCCATATGGGATCCCAGCGCATGCAAGGCAAGGACTTTAACCACGAGGTTACTGCGCCAAGCCCAATACAAAGTTTTAATATTGCGTATGTGCTAATATAATTTTTAATTGTGAAATACAAATTACTAAAACATTCAAATATACTCATGAGTCAACAACCTAAAGGTAAGCATTAACTGAGATACTGTGAGAGGAGTGAATTGCTTATTATTTTCAAATCAATCAATGCAATTTAAGAAGTCTGTGTTTACCCAGATATGAATGGCATTATAATTATTTGTTCAAGTTTTCTCAATATCACAAATTTATAGACGACATGACAGTGAATTTGAGCTGTGCCTTGGCTCACTGGGAGAGTTCCAGAACATTTCACATTTTGAAAGCTAAGTCACTCTAGTAGGTTAGTTTTAGTCCTCCACTTCATGGCTGTTACATGTGGGACACTGATTAGTACATGTAGATAGTCATGTTTCACATCTAATGAACACACAAAATAATTTGCATGATTATGACCCAATGATGAATCTTCAGAGCACAGTAATTTTTAGCAATTTTCTAGCTTTGCAGGTTCTGCCTTTTTGGTAATTTTGACTGGACTTTTTAAGTAACTTTATAAAATCAGCATACAAATTACATTAAAGAAAAACTTTCCTTTCTTGATTACAATGTAGAATCAGAAAGCCAAAATTTGATGAATTAATCAGAAACTGAGCATTATTGTAAATATAGGTGAAATTTTGAAAAAAGAAAGATTTGGTTTCCTACCCAAAGAAGTCTAATTGATTGCAGAAAAGTGACTCACAATAAATCACTGCTTTATCAGAGTCTACAAGCTGCAATAATCCTTGAATGCAATGCATTTAGCTTCCATATTCTCCACAAGGAATGCGGATGCAAACAAAAATGTTTCAGGGCTTTTTTTGATACCTTTGATGCATTGATAAACTAAGAAAAGAGCAGGACCTAGATGAGAGGGAGAACCTGGTGGGCCACGTTGCTGGCCTTACACCAGTAACATTGCTAAAATGACTCCCTTCCTTTATAGGAATGTGGCTTATCTTGGGATATACTGGCCTGAATGTCTGCAGTATAATTGCCTCTGTACCCTCCTGACCTGGGCTGGATTGTGTTTCCTTCTTAAATTCCTGTAAAACAGCTCGTAAAAATGTGATGGTCATTGCTAATACAGTTTTAAAAAAAAATAGTGTGAAGTGAAATCATACAGGTGTTCCTTCTCCAATATGATCATTGTTCCTATGTGAAAAGGATATTAAGAAAGATATTAGGAAATAAGTGCACACACAAATGCCTCTGTGAAAACATAATCAGAGAGAGAGGGGCCCTTAAAATAAGGAAAACTGGCAGTATCATAATCTTGAAACGTTAACTTCCAAAACTACAAAGAAATATATCTCTGTAATCTAACCCACGTGGTCAGAGATATTTTGTTATGGCAGTTAGCAAGCTAACATGTTTGTTACATCATAGGGTTGACATAGGAACCAACTGGAATTACATATGTAAGTCACTTTGCCTATGAACCTGTGAGCTCTCTTTTTTCTGATTCTACCCTCTTCCCTCAAAGAGAAGTTTGAGATGAACAAGTCCTAACATCCATGAGAAACTCAATGCAAAAAAAATGTATAGGTAAACAAGCTCGCCCATTTGAAATCTTTGAGAGGAAAAAAATAGAAAACCAGATTGATAATTTTATTTATTATCTCAGCATAAATAAGCTGTTATCCTTTCAAAAAAGATCTGAAAGTGTGTTTCTGAACCAGTAATGAAATAATACAATTTAATTCAGTTTAGTCTTCATAACCACGAATCTAAAGGCATGAAAGAGTTAAAGAGTTGCACAGCTCATTCTTATTAATGTCTATAATTACTAACAAAAAAGAAATATTTAATTGCTTACCAAAACATAGCCTATATGAACAGAGTTAAGCGCTATCAAAATGTAAGAACTGAAAGTAAAAAGTAAAAGTAATCAAATCTTAAAACTGTTCAGGCTTCATAATGAGTTCAAGACATTTGTCGAATCAATCATCTCATTGACTAATTATTATTGGCTAGAGATAATTACCTTTGAAAAATCCTTTATTCCTTTTATGCTTATCCCATGGCCTTCAAAGAGCCTGCTGCATCAACTAAGCAAACAACTTGAGACATTGCCTCAAGATAGATTTATTTAAAATAAACAGATACCATTGATCTCAACTAGACACTTGGCCAAACAGGCATTTCTTCTTATAATTGTACAAATGCACGCTGCTGAGCCATCAAACAAGGACATGGAAATAGAACTTAAATGTTGTTTAAATGTATTAATGCATATCCCCCACCTGTAAGAGCTGGGAAGGTAAATGTTATGAATGGAATCCTTTAGCTTTTTAGTCCATGAGCACCTTCTTCAGCATAGTTTTTTACCTGAAGGACCAAGAAAAATGCTTAAAAAGCAGCATTCTTTATTTGCATAGTCACATTTTTTTCTTGTCTAAAGACAAAGGAAATACTAGTAGACAACCAGATACTCATAAGTATCCGCTACATCAACACAACATAGAAGTGAACTAGTTAATCAAATACAATTATGTGTAGAGTGATGTAATAGTATATATGCCGTTCTGCAAGTCCATGGATGACAATTTTGGCAGAAACACTGCATAAAGGGATGCTAAATCAGTCTTCATTGGATGAGACTTCCAATAAGGGTAAATTTGCGGATCATTCCCCCACAGAAGTGGTTCAATGTAACCAACTTCTATTAGACACTCCGGGTAGCCAGTGACTGCAAGTAGAATTGGTGTTCAACAGTGACCACAAGCTATGAGAACAAGACCATGTAGCTAAATCCACATAAAATTTCCATTACTGATACCACAATTGATTCATTCAAGACTCCATTGGGCAAAGGAAAGGATGCCTGAAGAAACAAATAGACTGCAGAATGCACTGTCCTGTGTGCTTGCTTATCAAAACCCACCTCTGCTGAGGTTGTCTTTTGGTTAGCACTCACATAGGTCACAAATGGCACTACTTTTTGTTCTTTTCTGAAGCATCTATTCACATTTCCTTCCCCTATATTTCCAATGGTATTATTCCCAAGTCCCTAACCATCCAGCCACACCAGCAGCTACACCAAATGAATCAGTATGCAATCATTCATTCAACCAACAGTCATTTGTCCTATAAAGCAAAGAGGATAGTCAGATAGGATGCTCAAAATCTACTAATTGCATGAATTTTATTTTACTTTTATATTTCAGAGGTATGCTGGAAAGAGATAATTGTGCTACAGGTGTCCATTTCTCAAGCCTGTCTGTTTAATGTACAGAATCATGTATAAGCCAGACTTCAGCTTTTACTTTCTCTGTCAATTGACTACAGTCTATAGTCTTCGCAGGCTATAGATACCAGATGGAAGAGAGGAAATGATTTCGTGTCTGAGTGCAAGCAGGTGCACATCTTATGTAACTTACTTGAGTTTTCACACTGATCATGTATACACAACTTCATGAAAAGGCAAAGGGACGTTGTGCGTGCCCAGCTTTATGGATTGGTAGGTCTGATAGATAACGCCCAGTGACGTTCACTGTGGGAGGTTCCATAGTAACTTGAGGCCTGGTTAAGCATTTTATTACTACCAAAAACTAGTATTAGACAAAAGACTGTCACAACAATGGTAACAATCTTCAGATGGCACGACTGCTTCAACATTCTAGAGACTGTCACGGTGAGTCACCTGTGGATCGCTACCAAAGGTTTCAAATCACAACCTTTCCTAATACTTGTATTTCATCACACTAGATCTGCTAAGCCATTTGATTCTTCAAGTGGCAGGGCAGCTTACACAGCAGTCTGGATTCATTGCTTTGCCTTCTCTTGTTCTGTGCCTCACTGAATTATTTTTCAAGTCATTCAATAACGGATCGGAATTACATGACCAGCTCAGTAATGTGTAGTAGCAAAAATGCAAAGATGGGCTACATCTTTTTGCCTATAGGAAAGGCTAAATACAATAGTGTATCTTCCATCTTAAAAGGTAGAAACACATGAGGTGTTTTGTTTGTTTGTTTTTTGGATCTGCTTCATATCATCTGGACCAATGTCTCATAAAATATTTCCTGTTTATTGCTCACTAAGTTCATGAACAATATAATGGATCAGTATTACATAGGGAAAGAAAAGCTGAAAATGATTCTTCTGAACTAAATTATAAGACAAGGCTAGCAAAGTGACATAGAGGCACAAGATGAGGGTACATTACTGACCTTTCCACCCAAAAACAGATTGATTCTGTAGTACTTATTGGATGAGGAAGCGTTTACTGGATCAATAGTTACAAATCACACACTGAGGATTCTGTTTACTTGCTCAACCATTAAAATCACATCTAAATAGCAGCAGTTAATTGGAGTCACTAACTGGTTAACCTTGCAACCATTTACTGACATTCCTGTAGAAATAAAATAGGCAGGATGATTAGGTTTATTGTGGCAATCACTGATCTTTCACTTTTCCAGCCTTAAATGATAGCACTAGTAGCTGAAATCCCTACAAGACTGCATTTGGCTTACTTTACTATTAAAGAGTTTTGGGGATGGCATTATGCTATAGTGGGTTGAAGTGCCACCTAGTATACCAGCATTCCATATTCAAGCATTAGTTAGAGTCCTGGCTGCTCCATTTGCACCAGCAAATTACTAAGGTACCATTGAAAATAGCAATTGATAGGCCCAGCAGCGTGGCCTAGCGGCTAAAGTCCTCCCCTTGAACGCGCCTGAATCCCATATGGATGCCAGTTCTAATCCCGGCAGCCCCACTTCCCATCCAGTTCCCTGCCTGTGGCCTGGAAAAGCAGCTGAGGACAACCCAAAGCTTTGGGACCCTGCACCCACGTGGGAGACCAGGAGGAAGTTCCTGGATCCTGGCTTCGGATCAGCATAGCATCAGCCGTTGCACTTACTTGGGGAATGAATCTTCGGACGGAAGATCTTCCTCTCTGTCTCTTCTCTCTGTACATCTTCCTTTCCAGTAAAAACAAATAAATCTTTTCTAAAAAATAGCAATCGGGCCCGGCGCAGTGGCGCAGTGGTTAAGGTCCTTGCCTTGCACGCCCGGGATCCCATATGGGCGCCGGTTCTAATCAAGGCGGCCCCGCTTCCCATCCAGCTCCCTGCCTGTGGCCCAGGGAAAGTAGTCGAGGACGGAAGATCTTCCTCTCTGTCTCTCCTCTCTGTATATCCGCCTTTCCAATAAAAATGACATGAATCTTAAAAAAAAAAAGTAACAATTGATGGCCCAAGTATTTGGGCTCTTGATTTCATGTGGGAAACTCAGATGGAGTTCCAGGTTTCTGGTTGAAGCCTGGCTAATTCTAGCCATTGCCGTCATTTGTGGAGTGAATTAGTGGATGCAAAATAACTTTTTGACTTTTACCTGTCACTGTGACTTTAAATTAAGATAAAAAAGATGCAGTTTATCTTTTCTACACTAATGCCGTCATTCACAAGCTATGTAACTAAAGTTAGATTTCATCATCTGCTGAATGCCCATTCCAAGTTTATACTCAGAAACCTTTCATTCAAGAGATTCTGGGTATCAAATTTGCTCAAGACTGGAAATCAGTTGAGAAGTTTGGATCCTACCTTTTTATGATTCAGGGTGTTTCTGTTCATTTGACTTTAAAAAGTGTCTGCCTTTATAGATTATTACTTAATAGAATCTTATCTGCTTCACTTTTGCAGATGTGATGATCATACAGTCAATTGTAAATCAGATTCTGTAGAATGATGTTTTCATTAAATAGTTTGTTGCAAGTACCATGCCCATCTAGCATAGGGTGAATGAGTGCTGCTACTTGGCTCTTGTCACTCCAGAATCCAGTCGTTTAAATTGGGACTGTTATCTCTACTGAACAGAATAATCACAGAACCCTTATAGGATTCAGAACATCCCTCAAAACCACTTCTTATAACTAAAAAAGCATCTTTCAGACCCTACCAAATAATGAAATGTTCTCAAGTTTCCATCTCCCCAAGCCCTCATACTTTCTTTATATTACATAAGGCATATCTGTTATATCTTTTTTTTTAAAGATTTATTTCATTTTCATTACAAAGGCAGATATATACAGAGAGGAGGAGAGACAGAGAGAAAGATCTTTTGTCCGATGATTGACTCCCCAAGTGAGCACAACGGCAGGTGCTATGCCGATCTGAAGCCGAGAACCTGGAACCTCTTTTGGGTCTCCTGCACGGATGTAGGGTCCCAAAGCTTTGGGCCGTCCTCGACTGCTTTCCCAGGCTGGAGCTGCCGGGATTAGAACCGGCGCCCCTATGGGATTCAGGCGCATTCAAGGGGAGGACTTTAGCTGCTAGGCCACGCCGCCGGGCCCAACATATCTGTTATTTCTATGTTCACCCACTTTTGGTCTGTTTCGACCAACTGCTCAAAAAGAAAAAAAAAAAAAAACTCTCAAGAATTCTTGGTAAATTCCTCAACTGCATAATTATATAAAATCTCTGCTTAATGAGTCCATAAAGGAATAAATATAGTATGATTTAACTTTAGCTCTTTTTACCATCACACAGCAAACATACTGTGAATTTTCATACATATACACTAGATTTTGATTTATATTGAGAACATTTAAATAGTTCTTTTGGACTATGGCATACCTTATCAAAGATTACATTACATTCCTCACATTGAAGGAGCCACTGGTACTGGAGTTCAATTACAGAGTAAACCTAAGGTGGTTTCTGTCAGGGGTTGAGATATGCCATGATCTTACATGGCAGCTTCCTCAATGGTGGCCACTTCTTGGGAATGCAGGATTAATTCCTCAGATGCAGACAGAAGTGCCGTCTTCAGTGGATATGAGATGCAGGGACCTCTTGCATTGGCAAAGAATAATCCACAGAATTCAGTGGTTCATCATCTCTCATTCTGATCATGGAATCACATACCCATCCCAACCTTTAGGATCCCATTCCCTCCTCATCAATGTACTCACGCTGATGGCACACACCCTGCATTGTCGTGAGTTCAACTTGCAGTGTAGTTCGGCAAGTTACTGATGATGGAACTATTTTTGATTTTAAGCAATTTCAGCACTGAAATGACACAGTATAAGGGATGCTTTGGGATTGCATATCAATGCTTAGACCATTTATAGTGAGATTCAATTCCCGAGTTTATATTTTTTCTACCCTTACTCTGTGCAACAAAATTAAGAGTAAACAGCGAACATTATCTATTCATTAATTTTAAAACGCTGTTGAAAGGTGCTATATATCTCATCCTCCAAATCCTTATGTCTTAGAAGCAGTTACCTTGGAGTCAGAAGCAATACTATTTCCTGTATTTCTACCAGCAGCCCATGACAAGGGCTACATCAGTGCTTGCCTACCTAATGGAAATGGTATCTTCACCACCATTGAATATAATCTGATCACAGAGCCCATTCCAGAAACCTCAGGTCCCACTAGCAAAACTCATCTTCAAAATGGTTTTCCTTCAGAACCATTCTCAGTCCTAAACTCTTTTTTATTTTTTTAAAGATTTATTTTTATTATTTTTTTATTGGAAAGGCGGATATACAGAGAGGAGAGACAGAGAGGAAGATCTTCCGTCCGATGATTCACTCCCCAAGTGAGCACAACGGCCGATGCTATGCCGATCCGAAGCCAGGAGCCTCTTCCAGGTCTCCCACGCGGGTGCAGGGTCCCAAAGCTTTTGGGCCGTCCTCGACTGCTTTCCCGGGCCACAGGCAGGGAGCTGGAAGGGAAGCGGGGCTGCCGGGATTAGAACTGGCGCCCATATGGGATCCCGGGCGTGCAAGGCGAGGACTTAACCACTTGCGCCACCGCGCCGGGCCCCTAAACTCTTTTTTAAGAAAGGAGACTGCAGAGAAAGACAACGGATTTGAGATATAGATAAGATAGACATCTTTCTATCTATATAGAAATATACACATGCATATATATGATTATGCATATAAAGAAATTTATTATTGTAAGTCAGTTCACATGAATATGGTTGCTATGTTCTATATGTTTGCTTCTATTTTAAATTCACATATTGAGATTTTAACCCCAGAAGTGATGCTAAGAAAATAGCAGTTGATTAGAACACCAGGGCAGGTTTTCATGTAGATTCGTCTCCACAGAGCTGCCTAACCCTTTGCACTTTGTCAAGCAAAGCAAGAAGGCACTGCTTGTTAGAAACAGATTTTCACTGCGAATCTGTAGACAACTTAATGCTGGTCTTTTTAGGTCTAAAAACCACCAGCCAAGATTTGTGGTTTATAAGCTACTCAGCTCATGTTTCTGTTTTAGCAACCCAACTGGAGCTAAGTAGTAGCATCATTCCAAAAGAGGCAAATAAGCTCAAAGAAGGCTTAATGTTTCAAAAACAGAAAGAGCAGATGTTTCAATCTGGGTCCATAGAAAAAACAGACAAACTAATAAAAAGACAGACAAGAGGAACTTCCTTTCATTTGATAGACAATTACCCTTTGATCGACAATTTGCCTTGCATTCCGTTCAAGCCTTCAATTGATTAGATGAAGACCACATACTGGGGAGTGCTTTACTGAGTCCTCAATTCAGATGTTAAGCTCATCTCAAAAAACCACCCTCACAGAAACAACCAGAATGTTTGATCAAGTATGTGACCACGTCCAAGTTAACACGAATGGTTAACCATGAGAGATAAACAAATGGCTACATGTATACATATCTAAAAAAAAAAAAAAAACAGGAATATGAGAGAGCAAAAGAGAAAGGAAGAAAAATGCAGAAACTCAAAGTTGTCTAGAAAACCACACAGCAAACTGTTTGTGATGAGATTAACAGGGCTCCTTATTACAGACACTGTCAGAAGTTCGAATCACGTGTTAAATGAGCAGTAAATAAGTAACACCTCCAATGTAGCTCCTTCTGTAAAAGCACATTTTCACTCTGGTAATAATATTTTTATTTTATTTAATGGATCAGTTACATGGAAAAAATTTTCACATCAAAGCTCCTATATGCTGTTAAGTAGACATTTTAAGGGCCAATTCTGTTGGGAAGATTAAAGGTCTCTTGACTGAAATTTCATTCCCTTTGACATTAGATCCATTGATTTTTCTTAAAAGATGTTTCTACACATCAATTTTACAGCTTTCTAGAGGGGAGTGTATAATTAAGTATTGATGTCCTGAAATACTTGCTTAAAATAGAAAACATAACTTTTCATTTTAAATATGATCAAAAAATGTTTGAAATATCTCTTGCTACTTAAGACAATGTTCACTTATGCCGAGGTTCTCCTTCAAAGTCAATCATGACGAATTCATTGCAAAAATCCAAAGAGGATTGCTTGCAACTATAATTAAACAATTTTGTCTTCATCAGATCCTAAAGAAAAAAAAAAAAAGCTGATTGATTTTCAAATGAGGGAATTACCTTATGTGTCAAACATCCAGACCCTTCTTTTTTTTTTAATTAAAAAACACACTTTTCAATGTATATTTGAATAAAAGATCATGTGTCTCTCTCCTCTAGCAATTTTATTAAAGAATTTTTCACCCATGTGGTATTACTCCATGAATTTCCACCTCATGATTTTATATAAGACTTAATTATTTATTATAAAATAAGAGACAGAAGCCAATTTACCTGTCAGTGAAAGACTTTAATTACTTCCATCTTTGTTATACCCATCCACGCCACAGCAGAGAGAATTTGATGTAAGCATTTATCATTTAATTCCATGAAATCAAAAATTAATTAATATCCCCCCTCCTGTCTTTCACTGCGAATTTCCCCCAGGAGCTTCAACTGTGAAATGGGCTGTTCTGATAGCAATCCCAAGAGAAATATGAAGAAATTGTGTTATTCGTATAATATCTCCTTGAAAACCTAATTCATCTCAATATTTGAAGTGCTGGTAAAATGTCTCTAAGTGTATACAGATATGTGTATTGGTATGAGACATAGAATTGGTATGAAAATGCTTTGAATTTTGTTCCCATCAATTGCCAGCTGTGTGATTCTTCAACACTTCTGTTTTGTCATTTTATAAACACGTAAGAGAATAGTAACTACGTATAATCACAGTATCCCTGAGATGTTTAAATGGAGTTAAGACACTAGCCGAGTATCTGACCTTCAGAAAAATACATATTTTAGTGTTTGCTATTACAATATGCAATGCACAGTTACAAAGTGCTGTTATATAACGTGAGCAATTATTTTTTGTAAGGTTTTAGGTAACCATTCGTACTGAAAGCACCTAGGAAGATATTCTCATGCATCATCCACCCAACTTATAAACTTAGAGATAATGTCACTCCTACAGCAGATCTCAAAATTGATCAGCTTTGACTTATCCATTATTTAACTCTGGTTTCATATTAACAGTGAAAGTACATTTCCTCTGATTATGAGATTTGCTAAAAGTGATGAATCAGACATTTAATGATTTGTTGCAATGTGGAAGCTCATTTCTGTAAGTACTGAATGTAAAGTGTGTCATATTTATCAAATATATTTGAGTGTGAAGTGTATGTGTATGACAGACAAAATGGAAGACTTTGGGGGGATAATCAGTACAAATTAAGCAAATGTGCCATTTGGCCATGTCAGCAAATTTTTATGTATTCTTAAAATGTTAAGGCATTTTGTAAAGGCATTTGAGCATATTTTATAGAAGTATATAAGTACTATTGGTGAGCATAGAAACATGTCAGTTTATACTGTTCTGAATAGTTAATTTACACTTTAGATCGTCACTTAATATTTCCAAGCCACTGTTATCCAAATGATGCTTTTTCTAGGCATATCTTTCATCAGTTACTAAGGAAAGATGAAGGGTTTAAGTTTGATGGTTTAATAATGTGAACTAGGTTTTTTTTCTTAATCATGGAAGCACTATGCAAAGTTGACATATGCTTGCTACAAAGACACTTTGATTCTGTACATACCTACACTCACTAAAGCAAATTTTTTAAATTAATTTTGTTTCACAAAAATTATACTATGAATTCCTTAATCTCATTGACCCAAATTAATATTATGAAAATAGAATTCTGAAAACTGCTAAATTTGAGAGTAGAAGACAGAGCTGAAGGGTTAGAGAGAGAAAGAGAGAGGGAGAAAAATTCATCCACTGTAAAGGGGGAAAGAGAGACACAGAAAGAGAGAGAGAGAATTCATCCACTGGCTAACTTCCAAATGAACATGACTGCCTCAAAGTAAGCTAAAGCCTGGTGCCAGGAAGTAGGTAAGGGTCCCCAGCCTGGTGGCAGAAGCAGACCCTCTGAACACACTGCGTAGGCTTCCCAAGGTCTATGGCATCGGGAACCTGGAGTCAGAGATCCCATATAAAATCCAGGCACTTGATTTTAAAAATTTACTCTTTACAACTCTGCCATACTTTCAAAAATACAACCAGTAGAATAGTCCTACACAAAGAAAGAAAATTGCCATTTAATGGGAAAAGAAACTAACATTCATTCTACCATCAAGCCTGAAAGTGCCACTGAATTTCATATGACAGCCAGCATAAATTAAATCTCAACTTGTGTTTCAATGGTAGGACCAAACTGCGTATCAACTGAACAGGTGAAATGCCTGCGCCCTACCTGTTAAATGGATTTATCTTCAATAGCAAAAAGGAAAAATTGATCTTAACATCTGAAAGCTAAACATGAAGTAAAAGACTACATTTCAAAATTTTCTTCTGCTTTCACTACATATGTATTACTACTACTACATTGGTTACGAAAATAATAATTTAATGTCAAGGCTTACTGTGATTGTCCAAATCTAATGACAATATGTTAATGGTTAATGTAAAATTAATGGACTAGGTGTTTCAAAGCCGTATTGCGATTCTAGATGTTTTGCTGGATAAAGATAGACATTGAACAATGAGAGGTAGACTTATATTTCAAAAAAAAAAAAGAAGAAGTAAACTTATGTGTCTGAGTTTGCTCCAACTCAGCTACTTCAATAACTTAAAATTTCCTTCGAAGGCCTGTGCTGTGATGCCACAGGTTAAGCCACCATCTACACTTCAGATGGGAGCTGGTTCAAGTCCTGGATGCGCCAAGGTCTGGTGCTCTACTTCTGATCCAGTTCCCTGCACATGCACCAGGAAAAGCAGCAGCAGGTGGCATAACTGCTTGAGTCCCTGAACTCGTCTGGGAGACCTGGAAGAAGCTCCTGACTCCTGATTTTGTTCTGGCCTACCCCTGACCATTACAGTGATTTGGGAAAGTCAGTCAGGGAAAGGAAGATCTCCTCCACCACGTCCCACTCCATCTCTCCTTTTCTCTGTGGCTCTGAAATAGCAAATACATCTTTATTAAAAATAAATACAATAACAATGAAATATTTCTCCACAAAATTACCATGATAAAAATTAGTGAAAATGTGTGGCAAAATACCAGTTCTCTTTTGGGCATCTTTTTATGTTTCAGTCCTCAGGTGAAATTACAACTGCCTAATTTCTTCATCTATGGCTGTAAAAATATATTTATCACAAATACATTGGGGAGGGTCTGGCATGATAGCCTAGTGGCTTAATCCTTTCCTTTGCATCGTTGAGGATCCTACATAGGTTCTGCTTTATAACCAGGCTGCTCTGTTTCCCATCCAGCTCCCTGCTTGTGGCCTGGGAAAGCAGTCCAGGACGGCCCAAAGTCTTGGGACCCTGCACTGGCTCCTGGTTTCAGATTGGCTCAGCTCCGGCTGTTGCAGCCACTGAGAGTGAGCCAACAGATGGAAAAATCTTTCTCTTTGTATCTCTTCCTCACTGTATATCTGCCTTCCCAATAAAATAAATAAATTAATCAAATCTTTAAAAAGCATACACACTGGGGATTGAACATTTTCTGTACTTGAATGTATTGCTACCTGGATTAGCTAAAGCAAACATCCTGATTTCTCATTTCCATCCCTTTCTTGCTAACCATACTACTGCAGTGTTAATTCAGTCATAGAGCATCTGTTTTAGGGACTTTTTCACAGCTTCGTATTCTCACATCCACCCATATGTTTTACACACTTTAATAATTTTTCATTTTGCACACATATTTATTATCTTTATTATTTTTTGAAAATGTAATAATCCCTGTGTATTACTATGTTTCCCCAACCAGGATGCCATGTACCCTCACACTGACGGAAGACAATGATAGAAAATGAAGCTGTAGATTGTTAGGTGTTTGATATTGTTTACTGTCTATTCTATGGATGGAAATATTGTTATCATATTGAAATGGTACATGAAATGAAAGGGAAAATTGCATTTAGTGATTATAATTCCAAAAATTACATTGTGCTTCTCATGTGAATGGTGTTTTAGGTATTCCTGGTATTAATAAAAGAACACAGATGCTAGCTGCTCTTACTTTTGGCAGACTATCAGTGTGGGAAATCACTCTGCACAAGACACACTTTGAGAGAGCTATATACTCTGGACTGGAACATAGATGAGATCATAGATGAGATATGATACAATTCCTCAGACTGACGCAGCAGGATAGCGCCTTATGAAATTTTATTCTTGAAGGGAAAGACTTAAAAACTTAACTCCCTCTATTCTCACCTCCCAAAGAGTATATGAAGCTACGCCCCTACTCGCAGGTGTAGCAGAGATTTAAAACCACTCTTTCACTTTATGATACCAAGAATTTATGGGACAATCGATAGATACAGATTGAACAGCGTTTCAGCTGCCAATGTCTATGCACTGATTCCACACAGTTCTTCATCCTCTTTTCTCATATCTCTGTATCATTACGTGTGTTCTCCTGCCACTTCAAAACTCCCCAATGACAATTTTTTATCTGTTGTCTGTTTGTCCTCAACACCGAAACTCCATAGTTGAATAATAATTAGTTTTTTAAAGTCTACTTTCATGACAGCTTGCGTGCATTTCCATAATATTTAATGCAATGCTTAAAATGTAATATTTAACAAGATCACATTCCATATGTTATATATGTGTATATGTATGTGCATATATATATGGGTTTTTTTTTACACAGACTGAAATTTTTGGAAAAGAAAGCCATGTTTGACTTATAACTCTAGTACTGGTATTTGCTATAGGATGAATGTTCAATGAAAAGTTGGTGAGCTAATGAAATTCCTTGAGTATAGTAAGTACTAAAGTTCCCTTGGTAAGCTACAAGTTACGCTGCATCTCAAACAATATTTTATTTGATTTCAGTACTTCCCATACAGAAAAACAGAAGACTTAAAGCCATTTTAAAAATCCAACCTCTGGTTATATGGTTAATGGTGTAACCTATGTCGTATAACACAGACGAAACACTAAAGTTACAGCGGGTTGATTCACTCACTGTTCTCTCCCTGCAATGAACGTTGTCCAGCTACATCCATGGTTATCTCATCTTCTTCAAAGCTTTGCTCAGTTGCTATCATTTCACTAACGCCTGCCTGATTGCCTCTATTTAAAACATTTTATGACTTTTTTAAAAGTAATCAACCATCAATTATTAAAATTGGAAATCAGAGAGACAAAGAAAGAGAATAAGAGTGAGAGAGAGAAATCCAACCACTAATTCCCCAAATTCCAGTAACAGCCAGTGATGAACTAAATCAAAACCAGTAGGGTAGAAATAAATCCAGATGTCCCATGTGCATAGCAGGGTCCAGCTAATATAATCCAACACCTGCTATCTCCCAACCCCATAACTTGATTATTAAGGATAATTAATGATAGTTTAGTTCACTTTCCCTAGCATTTAAGATGCAATTTCCACCAAAAAAATGATGTCTATTTGGCTCACTTGTATATTCTAAACATTTAGAAACATTCCGGGAATAACGTGTGATAACTGAGTAAATGTAGAAGGAATAAGTGAGTAATGAATAGATGTTTTGTTTATATTCTTTTTTGTCTGCATCAACCCACAGGAAGTTCCTATAAAGATATGTACAAGAGTTTTTATTTTTATATGTCCATTTTTAGGAATCCAAAATAGATGCTAACTCATTTCCATAATGCTATAGATTGAATAAGATGTGATCTCTCAAATTCATGTAGGAATTTAATCCTGGAAGACAAATGGTAGTGGTATAAAAAATGTGGAAGCAATCTTAGTACTTTGAGCAGATGACCTGTGATTGCTTGCTGGCTTTTATTTATTTACTTACTTAGGCTCAAGGTCACCCCCACTACTGATTTCCCCTGTATTATTACAATAGTATAGTCTTTCAGCAACAGTCACAAGTCTATCACTCTGCTGTTTAAATGTATCCTGATGTTTTAATTATACACAATGCTAAAACTTTCAGAATCTTGTTGTCAAGATATTTTTAACAGTTTCACTGGGAGTCCATCTTTTATTTGGGAGTAGAGATGCATCCTGCAATGAATCTTCACTTCCCAGTATGCTAGTCTCCATTATACAATTCCACTAGATGAATATATGTACATATGTTTACATAAGTATATATGTATGTGTCTGTGGGTGTGTAGATCAATTGATCTAGTATTTTGCATGAAGGTTACCTTATATTAGAGAAAACACATATTTATCCTTTGGATATTAGTTTATTCCACTGAGCATAAAGGTCTCTAGTTGGGACCATTTTGTTGCAAATGATAGAATTTCATTCCTTTCAATGGCAGAGCAGTAATCCATGAAGAAGATATACCACAGTTTCTTAATCCATTACTCTTTCAATGGGCATATGGGTTGTTTCCACGTATTCATTATTCTAGATAGTGCTGCTGTAAATATAGGATTGAATATCCTTTTCTCATATTCAGTTTTCATTTCATTTAGATATATTTCCAGAAGTGGGGTAGCTGGGTCATACGGTGGATCAATTTTCATTTGTCTTAGCACTCTCCACACTGACTTCCATCATGGTTGTACCTACACTCCCAGCAAGAGAGACATAGGAACGTAGGTAGATGCAAGTGCTTCTTCTTATTGTTTCATGTTCTGTGACATCCTGAGCCTCTGCCAGCAAGAAGTTCATCTACTGCAAGTTTGCCTTGTGGGTTCCTGGGGAGAAGATGCAACCAAAAAGAAGTGGGCGGACAGTGTTTTCTTGAACAACTGACCAAGTTTATTTCCAGGGTTACAGTCCTTACACACTTAGTGAAACAAAAGTTCAACCACAACTATGTCTGTGAGCAGAGAGTTCAAGGAAAGCTTTCGACATAGGATTAGTACATTCGGAAGACATGTCAAAAATTTTAAATGTGTTAGAACAAAAAATGGCCTGGATTTTAATAAATAATTCTTAACTACATTCCTTTGTTCCTCTGAGTGGGTGTGTACGGGGAGGGGCGAAGGGGAGAAGATACACTATACTCTGTCCCCCCAAAGTAGTACTTGTTCAAGTTAAAAATGCATTTTACTGTTTCTTAGGTAATTTTTTATGGAAGAGAATCTACTGTTACAGTAAATCTTATACTTTATGGACACATTCATGCTTTTTTGACTTATCCTAACACGTGTTTGTTTGGTTTGCCTTTGTCTTTACCATATTTTATAAAAATTTCAATCTATTCAACCCTTATAGATGCCATCTGAACTGGATATTCGTCTATTTCTGAGAGAAATTAGAAGTTGATATTGTTTATTAGAGGCAATTAATCATGTGTGCTTTTCTCTGGATGGATTTCAATGTTTTGTTGATGAGGTTAAGTGACCTCTCTGATGTGCCCGAGAATGTTTTCTTCATAGTTCTCCTGCTTGAAATTCCTTGAACTTTGTGAGTCTTTGCAACTGTAATATTCATCAAACTATTGCCTCTAAGCTGCTTCAATCTGTATATGCCCACTGATTTTCATACAACTAGGACTTTCATTTTTCTTTGTTTATTACAATATTTTACTGCCTGCTCGACCTTATACTCCTGGTGCTTGACTGAGGGAATTTTTATTTTGTTTCTTTTTAAATATGATCAAATTATATTTCACCATGAAGTTGGTGTGCTTGTTGATCTTGATCTCTTTCTGTTTGCTTATTTTTCAAACATCATATAGATACCTTAAATTTTTATTAATTTAATTTTACTTATGATAGAAAAAAAGGGAGAGATAGTTTCCCTGCAGGTACATATTTAAATTTCTGCAATACCTGAGGCTGGATCAGGCCACGTTCAGGGACCAGGAATTCCATGTGGATCTTCCAAGTGGAACCATCAATTGCTGTTACTGCAGTCTGCATTAAGAAGAAGTTGGAACAGGAAGTGGAATCAGAGCTTGAACCCAGACACTCTAATATGGGAAGATGCATCAAACATACATCTCCCTTTTGACTTATTTTAAAGTTTGTAATGGAAGGGTAGTTTTGTCCTGCTATTAAAACACAGTTCTCAGAGTTCTCCCTTATTAGCCTCGGGTTTGATGAAGACCCTATATCTCAGAGCACAGAGAGATACTTAACACAAGTACCCCCATGTCCTGTACATGTTTTATTTCCCTGCGAGTTGCTGGTTGGATGATCTCCCCATCATTTTGCATCATGCCAAAACCTGTGTTTAATAAGTCTAGCATAGGTCTGAACAATATTGACTAGTTGAACCCTCTGGTTGTGGAGAAATAGTGATGGTTAAAAAAAATACATCTTGTTTCTCAAGCTTGGAAAATTTCTTTCATATCTAAGAATTCCTAGTTGCTGCTTTGGGAACTACACTTTGAGAAGTATGATTTCCATATAATTATAACCAATGAGAAAATCATCTGATATCTGATGATAAGCCAGAGGGAGAATATCAAATTCATAAAGTTGGTGAGAGAGAATCATCTCAGATCCCATTAACATGTAGTTAATGCGGAAGCTAACTGTCTCTTCCATATTTGCAATATAAGGGTAACATCACATATTATAGCATTATAACCTTTTTTTTTATAACCTGGCATGGATCCTACCTAAATGTAATATGACAACTATGTTGTTGGATGGCTGCGTCCAGATTCTTCACAAAGGGATTCAAGGTCAATATGGGAGCAAAGATCAGCAGAGCAGCAAGACCTCTTTGCAAGCAAAAAGTTTGGGTTCACTCTTACATTATTTGGAGATACATGAGACAGTGTCAGCGGTGTATTTAAACTGAATATGCATAAGGGCAGCATTGGAGTCCATCTTTTTGTCTAATTTTGGAAATTTCAGAAGTGGCATGGTATCAGGTATATAATGAAAACAGGAATGTCAGCAAGAAGAATTTGCTTTTAATTAGCATGATGATCATGAGCATGTAGCTGGCATGGTGTGATCTGTTTGGTTATTTGGAACTGCACGGTTCTAAGTGGTGTTTCTGTGAAAGGGGAGGGCTGCCAGGGAATTTGGTCTGCAGGAGACGCTTAAATTCTCAGCTCCTTCTTACTAGCTACCTTCTTACCAACATCAACTGTTCTTGAAGAGGACTATTGATCTACAGACCGTTTGAAACTAAGGAAGGAAATGAGTTCTTCAGGTTGCAATAAGTGATCCCTGTCAGAGAATTCAACTTTAGGCTTCCTGTGTTATTGCAAGCAAAGTAATGTCACAATGATATATACTTTCTTGATGAAAACGTTATTAAGTGTTCTCAGATTTGAACCACCATTTCCTCACTCTCTCAGATTGAAAACAACACCAAAAACACTAAAGTCTAACTTCAGTAAACAAAGATGAAAAAGCTGGACAATCTATGCTTTAAAAACACACGGCGATATTTTAAACATCACCCATATGTTCATCCTTTAACAGGGAAAATTAACAATTTGAATACTGTATCTTGGAACATTAGTACAGACGTTCTTTTGCATTGTAAACCTCGTGGCATGACAATTCTCTCTCTGGCCCAGTGTTAATGATGTTCCATGCTGACTCTTGTGTGAAGGAAGAGCTGAAGAACACAGCTTTGATAGCAGTGTTTACATGAATGTTTGATAAGCATCTGTCAGCTCCTAGCCCTCTACACGCCTAGAAACACAAAAGAAGCCGAGGAACCCTGGAGCTTCTGCCACCTGAAAGCATCCTCTGTGTGTTTGCTGAATTTTAAATCAGCATTGAGATTGTTCTCTTTGTAGCTCAGATTGCAGTTTATGTATTATTTACCCAGAAAAATAGGGGGGAAAATGATAAAAGGAAATTACTTCTAAAAAGCAATTTGAGGATGGAGGTCAGATTTCTTTTAATGCATACTTATTTTGCTACAATTTGTCTCATCCCAGTGGACACAAAATATCATGCAGATTGAAATAGATTTGACAGGTTAAACTCAGTTTCAAAACCACGAAGTGTAATCATCTATTTCCTCCCTAAATCATTATGCATTTATCTTTTGTAAGAAGAGATGGTGCTCAGGAAAATTTTGCATGTGTATAACTAAAGCAATCTATATTTTGTACCTCACAATGTGAGCAATACCGAAAAGGAAAAAATAATTTGCACATATTAATTGGGTTTGAATTTCTTGAGAGCCTCACACTTTTATTTCGGCAGTATTCTTTGTTCAATAATTCATGACCCCTGATTTAGGATCGGAGATAGCATTTTGTTTTTTTGACAGTTCAGAGTTAGAAGTTAAAATTTTTGTGCTGCCAGACATATCAACTTCATTCTCTTAAAATAATGTCTCTGCAAATTTAGTCATTTTTTTTTGAAACAGAGAAAAATGGATAAAATAACTTTCTGGTGTCTAGTGTTCTACTAACATCAGAATACTTCCAATTTGTATTGCAGTGGTCTGCATACCCAAATAATTGTTTATATGTGAATATGCTTTCATTAATATCATATCCACCAGAAAGAGAAAACAGGGATATACTGAAAATAGAGAACAAGACAAGACTGTAATGGCCTGCAGATGGATGTCTTTGATCTTTCGTACTGATGGGCTGTGTGAAATTGACAGAGTTGTGGGATGTCTCCCAGCATGATGAAACTGTTTGAAATTCTGGGACACACTATTCTTGAAGTAAGTTCTATCTCTCAGATTTCTGATTTACATGAGCCAAAGCATTTTGCAAAAACAACAGCAAACAAAAGTGTTTAAGTTAGTTTTAGATTTTATAAGAACTGCAAAAGATTTGGAACAGTATTCTGTGTCTTTTTTTAGAATAAATGCATTAATCTAATTTGCATGAAATATTCCATTTCAGTCATCAGGTTTCTTTTGTACTTTTGTAGTCCTTCATTCTCTTTATTATAATTTTCATTTCCCTAAAAGTGTATGCTAAAATTGATGACTTTGGGGTTTTTTTGTAATATCTTTGTATTAACATTTTAAATTGTAAAACTAGGATATGGAAGAGCTATCAAAGAAATGCATTCAGTAAATGCCTTAATAAATACATATTTTATCTTTATAAATTCCAGTTAGCGACCTTTGTGGTATACATCATCTAATGAACCTTTTCAGTGACTTTTCTTCAAAATCAGAGGTTCTCCACAAGATGTGCGATGTTGCGCTCTGCATCCCATCTTGCCTCTGGTTCCTGTTTGGGTGTGATGTTGCCACAAATAATGATGTAAGTAAATCAACAGTGCTCAAAGATTCAGAGTTTGGACACAAAGGGAGATGAAGTCAGCAAGAATCCTTTGCAAATTTCTCAGTCAAGTATTGATATTCACTGCCAAGCGTAAGACATACAACAATGAATATGTTTAAGCAATTCTAGATCTACAGAATGATACTGAATGTAACAAGCAGATAAAATGTTACTGTAGTTTGTATATAAAATATGAGGAGAGTAAAGATTCAGAAAAATTAAAAGCATTTTCATGATAGACTAGTGGCTAAAGTCCTCACCTTGCATATGCAGGGATCCCATATGGGTACCAGCTCCTGTCCCTATGGCCCTGCTTCCAATCCAGCTCCCTGTTTGGATGGCCCAAGGCCTCGGGACCCTGAGCCCACGCGGGAAATCCACAAGAACCTCCATGTTCCTGGTTTCAGATTGGCTCAGCTCTGGCCGTTGTGGCCACTTGTGGAGCGAATCAGCAGAAGGAAGATCTTCCTCTCTGTACCTCTTCCTCGCTGTATATCTGGCATTCCAATAAAAATAAATCAATCTTTAAAAAAGAGTATGTTTAGGAAAAACAACATTTGAGAATATAGAGTTGAATCAGGTTGTGGATAGAAATTTGAATATCGCTAACAGAAATCACAGCCTTTGCCCAGGCAGAAGTGCCACAAGCAGTCATTGATACTGGTACTTTCCTCACATCCAGGATTGGTCTTCATTCACTTGGGAAGTTGAAACACTGGAAAGTTCTTTCTGTGTGGGTCCTTATTCTGAAACGATAATAAGTAAGAAGATATACCTAGTAAAGCACTGGACAGATATAACTCTTAAATCAAAACACATTTACAGTTTCCTTGTTGTGTTACTGAAAAGAAATCATAAAACTTGAGGAAGTGTGCGAAGGATTCAAGATTAAACAGTCAGAATTCACTCTCAGATAGTGGGTTGGGGATCTGTGCTGATGACATCTGAAAGCAATTAACACCAGACAAGTAACACGTCAGTAAACCCCAAGGAAAAAAAACATCAAATACTAAAATTGTTGCTAGGAAGAAGTATGCATTTTTGTAACATGGTTGTATACATAGTTACACTTTAATCATTATAAACGATCTCTCATTCTCCCCAACTGAGACACAACTGAACTGAATGGGTAAAATTCTGCAGAAAGAGTACAATTTAAACTGAAATTATGCTGCTTTAGTGTGCACCTAATCACTCAACGTAATAAAAACAAGTTGCTAACTAAATCTCAGAGTGTGTTTAATAAACCACAAGGGATTGTTTTCTGAGTACATAGTCTTACATAGTATACATATTACATATGTAATGCGTTCAACTTATTTTTTAAAAATGATACAAGCAGGTTTCATGTAAATTACATTCACCCTAAATCAGCAATAAGCTTGCTTATCATAAACAAATATGTATTATTTAGCTTGTTTCTTTTGAATTACAACAAATTTCAAGTCACTGAAATTTATATTCTTCAACATTAGATGAAATATCACAATACTATTTTACAAGATTCATAATTTTAAGAGTACATAGAATAGCTTCCCTAATCAAGCATTTTCTATTCGGATTACTACATTTTAACATACAAGTCAGTTTTAAAATTGGCGTTAAAGTAAAAAAGTATCAAGGTTAGAAAGTATGTAGACTTTTCATTTGACATATCTCTTTGATAGTTTTTAATTAGCTAAAAATGTATTTTCAAACTCCAGGGTAATAATTTATGTATAAAATTTATATGTATCTAATATTAAGTTCAATGATTTGTGCATGCCCATTTATTAGGATGCACAAAGACAAACACAGGGGGAAATTTTAAATAGTCTATAATATTTTTTCTTGCAGAGTAAAGAGTAAAATGCCAGTTGATATTTGTTCTGCAGTTCTACAAGCTGTGAAATAAATTGTGCATTATTTATTACACAACTAGCTTATAATCACAAAATCCTGGAGGGGTAAAATCTAATTGCTACATATGGATATAATTTTTTCCTGTGTGAACGCATATATAATACTAAAAGGCATAGAAATTGTCAACATATATATTGAGATCCATACCACTATTCATATGAGTTTGGAGACATTATCTTTCTCTGAAACTATTATCTCCATCAGAAACTTTCAGTGTAAATTCAGTGCCTTTAATAGAACTGCTTTGATGTCATTAGAAACGGTGAAAACAAAGCAGAAGCACTTTAAAAGTCCATTGTGATAGCCTTAAAAAGATTCTGTGCTTGTGATGGTAAAGTCTAGATTCTTTACTTCCTTTCTCTGTTTCTTACATCTGCTCTTGCATGTAAAAGATATTAACTTAATACATTGGGCCCAGTGTGGTAGCCTAGCGGCTAAAGTATTTGCCTTGAATGTACTAGGATCCCATATGGGTGCCGGTTCTAATCCCAGCAGCCCCGCTTCCCAGCCAGTTCCCTGCTTGTGGCTGGGAAAGCAGTCTAGGACAGTCCAAAGCACGGGGATGGTGCACCTGCATGGGAGACCTAGAAGAGACTCTGACTTCAAATTGGCACAACTCTTTTTTTTTGTTTTTACTTTTAAAACATTTATTAACAAAGAAAAGTGGTACAAGATTAGGGAGAATATTTTAAATTGTAAGTCTGAGAAAGAACTTACATTAAAACTCTACAATGAACCTTTACACCTCAGTCATGAGAAGAAAAACAAACCAATTGGTAAATAGCCAAGGATTTTGGAATGGATATCTGCCCCCCTCAAAACAAAACAAAACAAATGAAAAGCAGCTTAACATCTTCATTGGGTTACAAACTCTAGCTGTTGCGACCACTCGGGGAGTGAACCGACGGACGGAAGATTTTCTTCTCTGTCTCTCCTCTCTGTATAACTGACTTTCCAATAAAAATAAAGTAAAAATAAATCTTTAGAAAACCTAAAAAGAAATCACCAAGAATCCTAATAGGCAGCCTTCATTTGCTGCAGTGTGAGCTTTAAACCATATCGCACCTCTGGACAGACTCGTCTGTTGCCTCCGCTAGAAGAGGCCCAGGTTTGGTCACAGAATAAGTAAGGTTTTGCAGAAACTGTTCTACATCAACATCATCAAGTTCGGTTCTTAACACTTTGCTTCACATCAGACTTCAGGGAGCAAAGCCTTTGGCACCACAGCCTTTCCCTGGAATTTCTTCTAGGATAAAGCCATTTCACCTCTGTGAATAAGCTCAGTTACTCTCTGCTCTGGAGATGTTTGATAGAGTCTTGTCTCTCCACTTCTGCATGTTTGCTCTTTTGTCTCCTTCTCGATTAATATCCCATAAATGTCACTAACACTTTACAATGCAAGACATATCTTTCTCTTCTAAATCCCCTAATATTAATGCCTTACATTTTAAACGGGTATATGATCATCAAATAATGACCATGGCTTATACGAGGATTTACTTTTGTGTCATACATGTTATGGGTTTTGACAAATGTGGGCTGATATGGATTGACAGTGTGCTGCAGAAAAATTGCACTGTCCCCATGACGTTTGTCCTATAAGTTTTCTTCCCTCCGCCGCTGCCCTGGCAACCACTGTTCTTTTCACATCTGTAGCTTCTGTTTTCTGAAACGCCATGTATTTGAAGGCATACCATTGATAACCTTTTATGATTACATTTCTTACACTTAGTACTATGTGCTTAAGCTTCCTTATGATTTGATGGCTCACTTCTTTTTTGTGCTCAAAAGAACTTGCGTTGTATGAATAGAACACTGCTCAACTATTTATTCCTCAAAAACAACCTGATTGCTTTCAACTTTTAAATATTTCTGAATAATGCTATAGTAAATGATTACAAACAAGCTTCTTTGTGGACATAATTTTCAATGCATTTGGTCAATCCTGGAGGGAGAGACTGCTATGGCGACAGGGTATTTGTTGTCCCAAGTCACTGCGCTCCATTTCATTCCTACTAGCAGTGGAACAAAGTTCCTGTTTCTTTGCAGTCACCGGCATTTGATGTGCTCAGTGCTTTGAATGTTAGAATTCTAATGTATGTGTAATTGGTATGAAATCATTGTTTCGGCAATCCACTGATGTTTTATGTTGCTAAAAAGCTTTGCATGCTTTCCTTCTGTCTGTGATAGCTCTTTGGGGAGATATCTTTTTTTAGATTTTCTGCCTGTTTAAAATGAGTTTGTTTATTTCCCTAAAATGAATGTTGTGTGTTCCTTGTATTTTACAGACACCAATCCTTCATCACATGTGTGCTATGACAAAGCGGTTTTTACAAGTCTACAGCTTGTCTATCAATGCAGTTAAGAATCTCTCACTCCATAAAGTTTTATAAAGTAGCCCTTCACAAAGATTGTCTATTAAATCGTTTAGACATATTCTGATTTTTTTTTTCAATTTCTCCTTGTTTGATTTTGGTAGACTGTCTTTCAAGAGTTTGTTTAATCTACCTTATCAAATTTCTATATTTAGAGTCATCCATTACATGTCCTTATTATCCTTATGCTCTGTTTGCTATCAGAAGCAATACAGTTTTTTACACATATAAATATATACAGAAGTATGTGTTTTTATACATATACTTTAACTGATGCATAAGCTATACATTCTATGGGGTATCATGGGATGCTTTGATATAACATATAATGTTTAATAAGGGCAGGCATATATGTATATAGATACACACACATATATATTTATAAATGTAGCTTTCCCATGTACAGGTACACTCACAGGGAGCTAGGTTGGAACCAGCACACATATGGGATGCAGGTCGAGGCTTAATGTAAGCCACAGTGCTGACCCTTGCCTTCTGTATTTGAATCGTTCCTTTTTAATGGCTCTAGTTTTTTCCACTCTTATACTTCACTTATTTGTTTAAATGGTTGCTACAGAACTTTTAATTTGTGAATATTTCAGTCAAACTATGAATAAAGAATCCAAGTCTCCTTAAAGTTAGTATCAGATATGTCATATGTTGTACAAGTGTCTGATAAAATATTTTTAATTCTTTTTTTGTATCAGTGATACAAAAGAAATTAATTTCAATGTACATAGTTAATAACCAATGGGTTATCACTACCATTCTGAATAAATTTATGTGTCAGATTGAATATAAGATAAATATTTGCCTTTTTTTCCTTCTTTTGTGATGTTCTTCCTTTTATTAACTGTATTTGAAGTTTTCACCTCTGTGCTTTTTCCTTCTAAAGAATTTCTTTTAAAATTTCTTGCCATGTATATTCAAGGGTGACAAATTATTTCAATTGTTAGTGTGAGAAAATTTCTTATTTCTTCCTCATTCTGAAGGATAATTTGCTGAGATGCAACATTTTTGACTGGTAAGTTTCTTTCCCAATAATTTTACACATTGCATTCTAGTGTTATAGCTTGGATAGTTTCTGAAGACAGTTCAACATCATTGTTACCATTAGTCTCCTTTGGAACAGAATCCTGCACCCCCAATCCAACTTCTTTAAGATTTCTTGGGGGGGCCCAGAGTGGTATCCTAGTGGCTAAAGTCCTCGCCTTGCAAGTGCCAGGATCTCATATGGGGGCCACTTCTATTCCTGGCTCCTCCAATTCCTTCCAGCTCCCTGACTGTGGCCTAGGAAAGCAGCAGAGGACAGCTCAAAGCCTTGGAATCCTTGGAAGCGCCTGGCTCCTGATTGACTCAGCTCCAGCTCTTGAGGTCACTTGGGGAGTTAACTAGCAGATGGAAGATGTTTCTCTCTGTGTCTCCTTCTCTCTATAAATCTGACTTTCCAATACAAATAAATTTTTTTTTTTAAAAAGATTTTATTCTTGTGCTTTATAGTGTGTGTGTGTGTGTGTGTGCTCATTCTTCTAGATTTCTGAAATGGTTTTGGTGTCATCAATTTTGGAGCATTATGAGAGATCATGATTTCAAATTGCGTTGCTTCTTTTTTCTCCCTCTTGTGCACATCTCCTTGTGTGTATGTTGAGCCTTTCTTGACTGTCTCAGCTTTTGGCTATTCTATCTCATTTTAGTCTTCTCAGAATCACACTGCAGGACTTTCTATTATAATTACTTCTATTCTTTTTCAGCTGTATTCTGTATATTTATGGAACTGCTGAATTCCTGCTAAGAAGTTTAATTCTTGAACTTACCCATACAGAGCCCTCAGCCATATGCCAATTACAGTTGATGTTTTTCCCCCGTAGTGCTGGTTCTTGGGGAGATTTCCCCCTCCTGAGTTCCCAGTCTACTAAATTTGGAGTCTTTCTGTAGATGACTGTTTTTTGTCACATTTGAGAACAGAAGTTACTCCTGTGCCCTTCATCTTCTGGTTGATATGACAAGACATTAATTTTTCAGTTTACCTATTTTCGTGCTCTGAAGCTTACTATGACAAAACAAGTATTCCTGCATGTTTTTGGTTTAAAAAGTCATCTCTTTTCTGGATGTTAATATATTTGGTTCTAGCATCATTGAATGGTAGGTCATAAAGGCACAAAATGCATACAGAGCTAATGAATCAACTTACTATGGTTAATGATCATACACTTCAGATTAAATCCTTGATAGCTGCAGTATTCTTAATATGGCAGTATCCAACATATACAAATATTTTCATGTTTGTATAAAATTATAATAAATAATTGAGCTTGTGTTAAAAGCATGGTTCCTTTTTTACCTCCAGCTATTCCTTCAGATATGTTGAAAACACTTGAGCAGAAGAACACAATGTATTCCACTAAAGTATTTCGTTTTAATTCACTCACATCATATCAAGGATCGATACAGGCACAGGAGAATAGTTTACAGCCACTATAAAGATGATGAGATACTCAATGGTGATCTGACACAAGATGCCTGATGAGATATTTCCATTTTAAAATTCTTCTATTTAACACTATGTGCATATACTTGCAGACAGTAGTGATATTAAATTCATAAGTGCAAATTCAAATAGGTGCAGATGAAGTATTGTAGTTTATCTGGGTATACATGAATGATGTCAGTTACTTCACAAACTTTGTTTTGCTCTTTTTCTCTGTATATACTGTCTGGATTTCCAGGGCAAAATGTCTCTTTATGCTACCTCACCATTTAGCATCCTCAAGAGGAGATCCACTACACAGTTCTTCAAAGGGGAGCGATTCAGCACCCCAGGGCCAGTCCAGCAGCAATGCTTCTCAAACCATCATCAGGCACTTCTAAAGATGAACAACAGCTCCCTAGGAGGTACAGTGCAAATCCAACCCTTTAAACTCATTTACTTTAATTGCACAACATTTTAAATACTGCACACCAGTGAGAGGCAGGTGGATCAGCAGGTGCAATGTGGCGATCTGCCAATAATGGCATCAGGAAAACAGTCCCTCACAGAGGCAAGAAGCAAAAGAGACTGAGAGAAGAACGCCTGTGAGCTTAATGTCTATTTCATCCAGTAATTGCAGCAGAGGGGAGGATTTGCAAGCAATCTAACCCGAGATATTTTATTCATTCTTAGCTACACCCCACCACTTCTTTTAATAGGGCCCGAATTCTGAGAAATAGAATTTTAGTTCAAATTCAGCCAAGTGTTTCTGAATTCACCCTACTAAAACTCAATTATGTATGCATAAAACACAAAAGCTTTTCCCATGAAAAAACTGTAGCATACTATGCCAAATTTTCTTGTTTGCATTTGGGTATTGACTCAATGAGAATAATATTTGAAGGCAAATTATTAGAGCAATTCTTGAGATTAATTTCTAAACTAACAATAGATTTCAAACTACACAAAATTGCTATTTCTCCTTTCATTAGAAAATTTTTTATACCCAATGGGGTGAAATGCAGCCAAATAAAATAGAAAAAGAAAAAGTATGTGTGTGTGTGTGTGTATGTATATATATATATATATATATATATATATATATATACTTATATTTATATACCTATACTAAACTATCAATAAAATCAGATAGCTAGAGATACCCAAATAGGCCAGTTATGGTAGATAAATTATCAAGAATATTTTAGGTCTCTTTTTGCTTGTTTAGGGATAAACACTAGTTGGTTGTCCTTTAATGACAGACGTTGTTGATTAAGTCATCACATTTGGAATAATTTGAGCTCTGAGAATAAAGCAGTTGTGAATAAAGAAGTAAATTGGTTGGGTACCATTGTGGCTTTAGTCTTGTTTTTCACAAACCTCTTTTTCCATAATTTCACTTGTGAAGTCTGTGCAGGACTGAACATCAGCAAAATATCATCACACAACACACCTTCTTTACCTGCTCAAAATAATTCATGGCAAGATAGAAAATAGAAAAAAAAATAGTAGGGAATCATAGATTTAAAAACTGATCTATTTTCCTGGTCCCATGCTAGGTATATTAAGTATTGCCCCCTTTCCATCCAGATATTGTAATGACAGATTTAATACTTTCTTCTCATTTGTGTTAACTGAGGTTTAAATATATGTTAACCTCAGCCAGCGCGCTATCAGGTGCTGCAGAATAGTTTCTGATGATTTTCTTGTTCTGACACAGTGAGTTATTTTTTGGAACATATTCTCTGCATGATATACTAATAAATGAATTTATGCTTTATGTGGCAGGAAGTGAGTTTCCCCTTGTATATATTTAACTACCAAGGTGTTTGGAAGAAAAGAACATTCAAGAAGTTATCAAATTCTAGAAAATGGAAGTCATATTGAATTGTGGGTTGATAAAGTACACAAAAGTTATAGTTGGCTATATTTTTCCAATATGCATTTCTTATTTCTGTATTATTTATTAATAAAAGTCCATGTATAGTCTAATAACTTAGAAAATATTACCAACTTAAATGCTTTCAATCACTATTACTGTATCAGCTTTCAAAAACTCTGTGACCACTGTACCATCAAATATTTTCTGTTAACTAATACACATCGTTTTTTCCAACTCACAAGTTTCATAACATAACTAGGCTTTCCTTTCAATTGTGTCAGGGTAATGGGAAGACAGCAGACAAAATTTTGAAGGAAAGCATTATTTCACTCTAAAGCAATACTGAGGGTAAAAGTGAGATGGAAAATAATACAGATAATGAAAAATTAAGCAAAGCATAATTGCCCTCCAATTGAGGGTATCTTAATAACTAGTAATTAGAAGTGAATGTCAATCACTCTTTTCAATGTGTATCTGGTCTGAGTTGCTCGTTTGCATCTGTTATCAAAAACCTCCTTGGTAATATTAAAGTAGTTTTTCTCTGTGCCCTGGCACTCACAATACCCTGACTAATCCTGGTAGGAAGCAGCACGGGTCCTAAGGCTAAGTCAGAAGCAGGACTGAGCATTCATGATTGTCTGGGAGGCCTCCCAGGAACCACAAATCTGTTACTGAAGGATTTGATGTTTCCTATCAGGTATCTGGTGAGAATAAATGACTGGCTTAACGTCAGTAACGCTCTGTCATTTAGAGGTGAGAGGTTGGGCAAAAGATTATCCGGTTTGTGGATTACCCAGATTCTAATTCCCATTCCAACCTAAGGCAGTTTAAAGTTATTTGATTTCTTCAAGAAGATAAGAAAGAAACTAAAGGAGAAATAATCAGCCTAAAATTTTTTTCCCCCATTACTGGAAGTGCATGGTTAAAAAAAAAAAAAAGCTGAAAACAACAGCAAAACCCACGATGCTGTAAAATATAGACTTTATACACAAGATTCTTAATTGCATAAAATGGCAGTTTGCTTAAATATCGGTATGGTGAACATGACTAGTTATATTGACTGGTAGTGTGCAGTATAATATCTGCTATTGATTTTTACTTATAGAAAAGGAAATCGCTTTCACACGCAACAAGGAAGTCAGAATGAGTGGACATTTTCTGTTTAAAATCACAGAAAGTTCCCCCCCCCCCAAAAAAAGGAATTTGGAGAAACCTAGAAACAGAGAAAGAAGAAGAAGTGTGATTGAAATGAGTAAAGCAGCGGGTTTTGCGAAATTCGGTATGGGATTGTAAAAATAACCTCAGTCAGTCCAAGAGAAGATAAATGAGTCCATAATTCAGAGACCATCACTGAACAGAATGGCCAGAGGATATATATTTGCAAGGAAGATGTTAACTTTACTAGGAAAATCTGGACTGAGTTAACCATGATCATATCAATGTATTTGGAGCTAAATACAGATACTAGCTTTAGAAATATATAACAGTATTATTGCAGGGCAGAAAATAAGGATAGAATTAAAACAACATATAATTCTGAAATTTGGGAGAAGGAAATTTCAATGAATTTCAGAAGACATAATTAGAGTTAATTTTTTCAAAAACATGCTTTTAAGCAGAAAGTGTAGAAGTGTATTCTAAAAGCAAAAGAGTTACTGTCACACAACGTATAAAGCAGAAGTTGAAAAAATTAACTAGCATGAAAAATGTGAGACATTCAGTTACAATTGGGAAAAAACGCATAGAAAGAAGACAAATGATAAAGTGAACCGTAAACGCCGGAAAAGAGAAAGAGAGGAAAGAAATGAATGCAATCAGTCCCATAATCTCATTGATTATGAATGGATTAACACCATGTAAAGGATCCACATTCACTTAGAGGACATGCAATCAAAACCATGATTAGATAGCTTGTCAACCCTATCAGAAAGGCTAAGATCCCAAGGACAGTAACCAATGCTGATGAGGATGTGAAGAAAGCGGGATACTTACATAATATGGCTCAGAAGATAAATCCTCACCACACTAGCTCCTGGATCCCTTATGGGCACTGGTTTGTATCCTAACTGTTCCACTTTCCATCCAACTCCTTATTTGTAGCCTGGGAAAGCAGTAGAGGATGGCCCAAAGCCTTGAGACCCGGCACCCATGTAAGAGACGCGGGAGAAGCTCCTGGTTCCTGGCTTCTGATCAGCTCAGCTCCGGCCATTGTGGCCCCTTGGGGAGTGAGCCAGAGGATGGACGATCTTTCTCTCTGTTTCTCTTCTTTAATCTTGTAAATTTCCCTTTGCAATAATAAGAAATAAATCTTAAGAAAAAAAGAAATAATATCACAAGTCAATAAAAAAATAAGGCTCATGTTAAAAATAAAAATATTTTATACATATTATATTTCCTTGGATATACAATAAAATATATTTAAATACTTATTGATTTTATGTTTGCTGTATTATAAAAATAAAAACATTATAAGAAATCAGGAACTATTAATTGTAGAAGTTAATCAGCCCTATTCTAATGGTCAAGGAACTTCACATTTGTCTACATTACAACATGTGCGACATAATTGGTTTTGTAATAGGGCTATTTTTAAAACAGAAATTTCAATTTAAGTTTCCGTTTGTAGTAGAATAAGACCCTATGTAATGATGTTATAATGAATGCTGGCTTGTAGCTCTTCTTAGGGAACAGATGTTTGCTCACTTATTTTTATAGAAAATATATATTTGTTTATGTAGACATATATATTGGCACATGTGTTGTGTGTGTGTGTGTGTGTTTGAAAGGCTGAATTACAGAGAGGGAGATCTTGTATCTGCTAATTGGCTCCTCCAGTGGTTTCAACAGCCAGTGCTGGGCGAGACTCAAGCCAGGACTCAGAAGGTTCTTCCACGTCTCCCAACTGGATTCAGGGTCTCAAGGAGTTGGGTCATCCTCCATTGCTTTCCCAGGCCATTAAGCAAGGAGCTGGATTGGAAATAAAGCAACCAGAATTCAAACTGGTGCCTATATGGGATGCTAATATGACACTTGATGTGCCACAATGCCAGCCCTTGCTTATCTCTGCATTAAGCATGATGTAATGTGCCCTATGGGAGTATTTTCATAGCATGTTATAGAATAAGTCACTTATCTATTTATGAATTATTCTTAAAATACCATGCATATAAATTTATTCAGATGCTTTATTGCATCTAACAAAAGATCTAGTAATCTTTTCTTGTTTGGTCTGTATTGACAGTTATTTTTGGTAAACACCTTTCCACGCTTAAGATCAATGACAATTTCTTTTTCAATATTTACTGTTTTTTATTTGAAAGGCAGATTTATAAAAAGTGAAGGAGAAACAAATAAATCTTCCATTAAGTGTTTCATTTCTCAATGGCAATGATAAATACTGGGCCTGTGTGAAGTAAAAATCCTCTAGTTTCTTCCAGGCCTCCCACAGGTGTGCACAGGTCAAGGGCTGTGCCATATTCCACTGCTTTCCCAGGCACAGGGATGCTGGATCAGAAGTGGAGCAGCTGGACTGGTCCCAATCAACAGTTTCTTAGTCTTCCAATATATTGCTGATCTTGACTCTGGAAACATATTCTAAAGGGAAAATATATACTCTACCAAGTCCATCTTAGTGCTGTGATTAGTATGATAACATTTTGTAAAAGACAACATGAGATGATGAGGCTGACAGTATCCAGTCTCATTAATCAATCAGTGCAACAAATATCAATTGCCTTCAGACATGGTAAGAGATAAACTACTTAGAGCCATTGGTGGAAACAAAATCAAAACAAACAGAAAACTCTTATCCTCTGTTTTCTATCAATGACAGTTAGTGAAGTTAAGAAAAAAAAAATAATTGGAACAATGCTGTAAGCAAATATACAACCAATTATACCTACAATGGGGGCAAATGAATTCAAATAGTCTTAAAATTGAGTTCTTTAAAACAGAAAAAATAAAATAACTTGTATTAAAAAGGAGAGAGGGTAAGGTGTAATAAAACTTTAAAAATGCCAGATAACATTCATATTGAATATAAGTATCTTTGAAAATTCAGATAAATTATAAAGAAGCATTTCAGAGCCAATCTGCTAAAATTATATTATTATCTGAATATTAGCTGATATTAAGAGATTAATTAATTTTGATATTTTTTGATCATATCTTGGAGGCTTTTTAAAAATGCAACATTACAAATACTAAAGTGTGGGCCCGACTAAAGTCCTTACCTTGCACATGCTGGGATCCCATATGGGCACCAATTCTAATATTGGCGACCCTGCTTCCCATCCAGCTTCCTGATTGTGGCCTGGGAAGGCAGTCGAGGAAGGCCCAAAGCCTTGGGACCCTGCACCCATGTGGGAGACCTGGAGGAAGTTCCTGGCTCTTGGCTTCGTATCGGCGCAGCACCCGCCATTGCGGTCAATTGGGGAGTGAATCATTCGATGCAGATCTTCCTCTCTGTCTCTCCTCTCTGTATATCTGACTTTGCAATAAAAAAATAAAAATGAATCTTAAAATAAACCAAGTACTAAAGTGTTAGGGGCTGATGTGGCATAACAAGACAAGTGGTTGCCTATAACACTGGCAGCCAGTTCCCGGGAGTTCAACTTCTGATCCCACTTCTTGCTAACAGCCTGGGAAAAGCAGCATAAGATGTCTTGCTTAGGCACCTGCCACTAACATGAGACACCTAGAAGAAGCTTCTTTTTTGTAGCTGGAGAGTATGCCAACAAGTGGAAGTCCTCTATGTGTGCCTCTCTCTCTCTCTCTCCAACTTTGCCAAATATATATAACAAATATATGTATATATGAAACAAAGCAACAATATGTATCATTATATATAATGTTCTATATCTAGAGTGATATAGAACATTAGTGATATATCACTCTAGATATAGAACATTATCTGTGCATATATAATAAAATGTTATAAATGTCTATATAACAAATATATCTTATATGTGTATATATAGCAAATATATATAACAAAGCTATACATATATGTGTATATACAACAAAATGCTATATGTATTATATATGTATGTAATGCTCTGTGTCATTCTATATGTAGTACATTATGTATGCATATAACAAAAGAATTAAAAATAAAAGTCGCATTTCAATTGTATTTTTAATGTACATTTTGAAAATATTTATTTAGTCGAGTTAGAGAGAGAGAGAGATGGATAGAGAGAATAGAGTCAATGATTTTCGGAGTTCAACAGTCCTGAGGTGGAATCAAAGCCAGTGGCTAAGCATTCCACCTGACTCCCATGTGCACATCAGGAGCCTAATTACGTGTGCTGTCACCACTGCCTCCCGGTGCTTGCCGTTGCAGGAAGCTGGAGTCAGGAATCAGGGCTGAGTGCTGAGTTTGGGGCCCCTACATCTTATCTCAGGCTAAATGCCTGCTCTGAATCCTGCGTGGATTTTTAAATATCAACTCACAACAATGATATAGTAATTACAAATAAAATAACAATGTCTGTCGGGATCATGGATGAGTGGTTGATTGTGTTAGTTGGAGATATTAGTATAGATTTTCTCATCTCTTTCATGTTTGAAATATTTTCAGTAAAAATAATCAAAACAAAAATAAAGATCCGAGAGAAAAATAAACCTTTATGTTAAAATACTATGATGTTCTAAGTACTGATTGAATATTTTTTTTCTTCCATCTGCTGCTAGGATCCTTGCTTTATGCTGCTTAGATTTACTGGCTACACCCCTTCTGAAAATAATCAGGAAAGACACAAGGACATTACACAAGTCATCCTTTTTACAAAGGGACTCGTTCAGAATTTTGCCTTGCTTATAAAATGAAATTCCATCCCCTTTATTATAGACTGTAAAGAAAGAGAGGCTTTCCCAAGTGAAGAGCTGTTTTCTTCCCATACGAGTTAACACAGATGAAATATTTGTTTGCTATTATGGTATGTGCAAAATAGTACCTGCTTTTTGCCGTGCTTTTTGTGTTTATGTTTTTGTTTTTTATTTCTTTTTGCTTTGTTTTTGCAGCAGTTACCACTTGCATCTGAAAACAGTCCAGGAGAAAGTAAAAATTTGGATGGATAGAAATACACTCAAAGCTTAAAATTCTCTCCATGTTTATGTTTAAAAAATAATTTAGATGAGCAGAAAAAAAGCAGACTTAGCAACTATGCTAAAATAAACCATCTCCTAGGAAGCAACACAAAAAAATATGTATTTTCATGATTTGTTTTCTGTCTAATCAGTGAATTCATATTAACTTTCTGTCGCCACCAGATGAAGAGATGGCTGTGAACTTTCTCTCTAATAGAGCAGAGACGATTTTCTGCTTCATGAATCTTCTCTTTCATATTGAGGGGAAAATTAGAAAGCTAGAAAATCACCATCTATTTTGTTTGCTATCCATTTTTCATTGGAAAGTGGGCACTTCTGGGACATCAAGAAAAGAAGAAGTAGCAAGAAAAAAAAAAAGGATAAGAAATGGCCCAACTCATCAAAATGAATCAAGTAGGTTTCTCAGATAGATGGTAACTTGTCACCAATGGCCAATTCATGATTGAAAGAAGTCTGCTCCTCCTTATTTTGCTATCACTATCAGAGCTGTTTTTTTTTTTTTTTTTTTACGAGAACTTTCAGAAAATTTCAGAAAGCTTTATATACATCCATCTATTTCTCTTTGCAAAAATCTCCAGAAAATTCATGTGACTCCAGGCACATTTTCCTAACATCTAATTATTTTAAAGAGTTGAATGAATGATACTGCAGCTAAGAAGGATTTGTTTATTAATCCCCAATCATCCATTGGCAATACCATGAGTCACCAAGATGAGCAGGAGCACAAAATATATTCCAGATTCATCCAAACTCATACCACAACCTGTCAATTGTAATCTCTGAAACAGTGAGTCAAGGACAAGTCAGATATAAAGGGAGAGGGTTCCATGACTGAAACACTGCAATAACTGACCTGCTCTCACTGAGCAAGGAACACTTCTGGGCTTCATGGGAGAGACCCGCCCTCCCAACCTCCCCATGCATCCATGCACACAGTGCACCATCTCGACCTCTGACAAACGCAGGGGTGGAGGGCAGAGGCCATAATGCACGGAGTAACCCACAGGCAGCCGACTTCAGGCGGGCAGCCGACTTCAGGCGGGCAGCCGACTTCAGGCGGGCAGCCGACTTCAGGCGGGCAGCCGACTTCAGGCGGGCAGCCGACTTCAGGCGGGCAGCCGACTTCAGGCGGGCAACCGACTTCACGTGGGCAGCCTGTGTTTGGGTTTTATGCCGACTTCACAACAGGACTCAGAACTTTTTCTCTTGAAAAGAAAATTCACTCCAAAAACGCACTAGGGAGAAAAGTAGGTTTTGTGCAAGAGTCTGTGGGGACACAGAAAAGAAGATGTACGCCACACACTAGGAAGCAAACCAGGGGCACAAAATCCCATTTGACATTAATATTTCCCCCACATTTCCTTCTTACTAGTAGCCGCAAGACCACTCTCTCACCTTTCCAGAGAACTCCATATAACATCTCATGTTTTGTTTTTTTCACCAGAATTGCTTGAGAACTCCCAGCCCTACAATTGACTTCAGATCCCTTTCCTAAATTACTCATCTAATGGACCCCTCTAATTTTCTAGAGGAGAGTGTGGTGCTGAGGAAACTCCTTTTTCATGTTATTATCTTTGCATTCTGAATTTTGAAATACGTAGTTGCCAGAACTGAGGCTGGACAGTCTCTCAGCTCAGAGCATGTCTATGTATGTTGTATGCACTTGTGCTACAGTCACTACTGAGTAATGAAATGTGCACCGATGGGTGAGTCAGTTACCTTACTACTGTAAAGCTGATTTGCATGAATGTCCCTTTTTTTGCAGAAGCTATTTAGATTCTGTAAATTGGCAGAGATGTGAAATATTTCTCCACCTTCTGTGTATGTGTATCATCCAGATCACAGTCTCTGCCACAGAAAAGCAAGCTGAGACTTCATCTCTGCTTGTCCATACCCATGAGACATGGAAGGATATAAAGTCACTTTAGTTGTGAGCATTTTTTTTAAAACGACATGGTTTTGGAGAAGTTATTATTGCAGGTGTTGAGAGAGAAGAGATAAAGGTGGCTCATAGTTGAAGATGAAGGTAGTGGAGATGAATGTAATTTGATGATGGGGAGATGATTGGGAAACGGCGTCACCAAGGTATGAAGACTGATTGGGTGTTCACAGTGAAAGAGATGATTTGTCAAAAGTGATTTTCAGATGTTTTTCTTGAAATCTGAGTAGACTTCAATACTGTCAATTGAGACAGAGATCAGAGCTAGATGAAAACATGTCTGAGTGGTAGGGAAGATAAGCGTACTTTCTGTAATTGAGTTTGAACATTTGAGAGACATCTATCTGAAGATGATAGCAAGAGAATAATCTGGAATTGGAGCATAAGGAAGATATTTAAAGATGTGCATTTATGAGCATTTCATATGGTGCTGGATGCCATGTGTAAGAGAGCCGCAGAGACTTGGTTCAGCACTGAAAAAAAATAGGTAGAAAAATCAAAAACAGAAGGTAAAAGTTCTTGGCAAGGAAGCAAGTTAGTGGAGTTGCCCAGTATTCAGAGAAAGTGAAGTGAGAAAGAAGAGATGAATATGCAAACAATGCAGCATTCTCAGATTTAACAATATTATTGGAAGATCAGAGAAATGAAAATATACCAAATGATTAATGATGTCTTAGAAGATGTTGACTGAATGACAGTGCCTCACAGAGTGTAATTTTCCTCTGGGAGACGTGCAGAGGAAACAAGCAGACTGCAATTGGAGTAAAGTTATCACTTAAACATATTTGACTATAAAGTCAAGAAAAGAGCAAAAAAAAAAAAAACACCACACCCAAGATGTTGAATTGAGACACATCTGTATGTATAAATACTGAGTAAGACTAGCCAAAAGATGAAAAGATAGCCCAGACATATGCATAGCAAGAGAAAGACAAAAGAAAATAGGGTGAGGGCAAATGTATGCTGATTGAGAAAGGAGACAAGGAATGGTATGCCCTCCCTTCTTCCTGACTGTCCTCCCCTCCCTGTTACAATTACATTCTGACTTCCCTTTTCTCTTTAAGAAGCAATGTCGTGTTCTAAATAGAAAAGGGACTGGTGGGTTGAAAAATGGAGAAGTTTGAAGTGGTAATTTTAAAGAATGGGAGAAGCACCTAACTGTGATAGAAAGGGGTGCCAGAAATCAGAAACTTTTGGAAAGCTAGTTGATATTGAACCATAAATTTATTGTGGCAGCTGGGTTTAATTACCCAGGTGCAAGCTTAGAGAAGGCAGATAATTGGATTTATCCAACTCTAGGGTTTTGCCAGGCAGGTGTGTTGAAAGGACAAAGGGACATTTTGTACATCATGGTTAAAACGATGAAGATTTACGATTGCTCTGAGATATCTGGAGTAGGGTAACACGATAATGATGAGTGTTTTATTTATTTGTTTTTTCTCTCAAAGGTGCCAGTTCGGTATAGTTGATGTGTACATCCTTTAAGTAAAGGAAGACAACTGCTTAACTTTCAATTGTTGGAAAATTTTAGATGGCTCAAAACAATAGGCAACATACATCAAATACCACCTTGGTACAGCTCACGGAACTGTGCGTTTCTGAATATCACTGAGGGCTATAATGCCTCAGCTTTTGCTCTTGCATGCAGCACAGATTTTATCACTTCTTAGGAGCATGAATGAAGCTCAGATTTCCCATCTTACCCACATTTGCTGTTCTTCCCAGCCATAATTTCCAAATCCAGTTTAGCTTCCATCTTCAGACTTCGGTAGCTACAGTGATCTCTGCAACATGACCCTCATTTCCTTTAGCCCTTAAAAGCATTCATCAGATCCAAAAATACACACTGTTTTTCTCACTGAGTTGTCATCCATGTCTCTTACTGCTGTTTCCACACCCTAATTATGTGAAGGTGTGTTTTATGACCACCTTCTTGAAATGCATATGGGAGTACACAATGCCATCTGGATTGCTGACTACATGGAGGTGAAAAGAACGGTACCCGCCAAAACATGCCTGACATTGTGATTCCGATTACATTTACATACAAACCAGACAAGTCCAGTCCAGATGGAGCAAGTGGTTTGTCCAAATCTCTCTTCCTTGAGCAAGCTCAGCTATAAAATAAAATCAACACCGTTCTTAGGTCTCCCACAGAAGACTGCTTTGTATTTTCTTTAATGGTTTGTTAGGAAGTTTTCCTCTGTTCTTAATGCTAAATTTATCACCTTTTGTGGTCTCTTTTGCACTTTTGCATTGATTTTTTTTATCCTAGTATGAAATAACATTTTCCACTGTTAGAATAAAATATCATTTAAATTATTCCATTTATAAAATAGTTAATGCAAATTATGAATGTCATCATATTCTTTTTCTATCTACTAAGAAAATCACAAGTTAAAATATTATCTTTTGTTTCTGTACAACCAATCTTTAGTGCTTCTTTAAATGAAAATTCACTTGTTAATTCTCTTGTTCTATTTCCTCTGCAACTCTAAATGGTTGTTTAAGTTTGAATAATTTACTTGAATACTTTAATTATAATTCAATGCTAATGGATATGAAATAGTCTTGCCCTGGCGAATGTAAAAATACATATATCTAGAAGTATTTGCATGCAGAATAGCAGCACTGATTTAAAGTATAGCATCGCGATGTTGTATTAAAACAATATAAGATCATGAGTCAGCCAGTGTTGGAGAGTCATTTCTCAGTAGATGTTTACTCAAATTTTAAATTTAAATATATTTATTTTAATATTTATATTTTTGTTTTCTTTTTCTGCATTAAAGAGGTTGAATAAAACATGCTTTGCCTATAACAAACTATTGTGTTGAGTCACTTGGAGCTTTAAGATGACAGCTTTAATATAGTCTGCTTATGGAAATCTGAAATTAGTTTTAGGCACTGTTAACATCTCTGTGTTAGAAAATTGTTGACTTCCAAATGATTCTCCTTGGCATAAAAGCACACAACGAGAGATTTTAAGCAACTATAGCCAGACTTTCTGTAGTATCACTTTCCCAGGAAGCTACTAAATAGTGGAAAACAAACAAAGGGTGGACATCATCATTCTGGAAAAATATTGCTTTGATACTGAGGAGGTCACTGATTCCAACTGGCAGAGACGCACAGTACTAGGGGATTTAAAAGTTGATTCTTCAATCCATGCACTCCAGACCATTTATTTACTTTATAATTTCTTAGAAAAAGCAATAAAATATGGAAAGAAACTTTAAAATTAATGTTTACCTTTTACAATTTTTCTGGATCGAGTTGATATATTTAGAGCTCATTGAATGTAAAAACGTAGGATTTAATTTTTTTGAGTTTTCACTTTTCCACTATCATCACAGTGATTGGAAGTTAATTATGTAATACAGTTTCCTTAAAGATAACTAGCAAAAGTCGGTCGTACAACTTTCAAAGTGTCACATTATATATAGCACTGTGACATGTAATGTCTTTCATTATCAGATGATAGCTGTCGTTCCTACTTTCAGTCGTTTTCACTAAAACTTCCTTTTGTACATGGAATGTGTAAATCTTCCAGGGGCCAAACTAGTGTGTACAGTGAAAGGATCTTGAAAAATGTCATACTATTGATGGCATGGAACTTGTTTAATGCTTTTTCCCCCAGCTGTTAAAATACTGACGTCTGACAACATGAGGAAATGTTTGTATTTCCAGAAGATATTCATCATCTTTATATATAAACTCTTCATCTCTTTTACTATAGGTACATTTTAGTCTATAAAATCTTAAAGGATTTTATTTATTTTTATTGGAAAGTCGGATATAGAGACAAGAGGACTGACAGAGAGGAAGATCTGCTGTTCGATGCTTCACTCCCCAAGCGGATGCAACAGCTGGGGCTGCGCCAAACTGAAGCCAGGAGCCAGGAGCTTCTTCCAGGTCTCCGAAACAGGTCTCCAAAAGCCACAAGGCCCAGCCACAAGGTCCCAGAACACAAGCAGGGAGCTGGATGGGAAACGGGGCTGCTGGGATTAGAACCGGTGTCCATATGGGATCCCGGCATGTTCAAGGCAAAGACTTTAACCACCACGTTATCATACCAGGCCTGAAATGTTGTCAATTTTGCTGATTCAAAGGTGAGGAACACCTTCCAATGTTCACTGGGTGACATACTCAACCTAAAGTCTCCATTCATCCTGATATTTGCTGTCATCATTTGGGATAGTTGTCCAATTTGTTCTGCCCTTGCTCTGCTGTGGTACCAGACATTCTCTACATGTCCCAATGGGCTGCCATATCCTCCACATGCATTTGTGCTAATCATCCACTGCACTCTCTTTTTGACTTTGGAGGCCCAGCTCTGACACATGAATTTTATGGTCAGACTAGCAATCCTGGACATGAGACCCCAGACCCAGGTATGCCCCTAACTCTGCTAGCACCAGAGCCCTGCAAGCCCAAGCACACCCAAGCATGCTCTTGTGTGGCCAATGAACATCCCTGGTGCCATTGGTGCCCCAGGCCACCTAACCAGGAATCCACAGGTTCCTGAACCCTGGGGTCTTGGACCCAGCATCCACCATATAGATGGGCTCAAGGACCCAGACCAGGAGAACCAAGCCCTAAAGGATAGCCTGTTCCAGTGCTCATGGACCCACCACTCACCTTGCAGGTGGGTGCAATGACCCAGGCAATGTGCCACACACACACCACCTGATCCCCCTCCCACGGGCTTATGGATATGGCACCCAACATGCAAGTGGGCCCATTGCCCAGGCCAGGTGACCTTGGTCTCACCTAACTCCCTAATCCTGAGGCTCACAGACCTAGCACTCATGAAGCAGGTGGGCCTGGGGACCCAAAACATGTAATGCAGATCCCCTGCCCCTGGGGCTCACAGTCCCAGTACCCACATGCAGGCAAGTGCAGGGCCAGGTGACCCAGGCCCTGCCAGACCCCTTGACCCTGGGGTTCATGGACCCAGCATCCTCTAGTTGGCCCATGAACCAGGGCCATGTGTCCTGGGCCCCACTGGATCCTCCACACCCAGGGCTCAAGCGCCCAGCACCCACAGCTCCTAGTCCAGCATGGCTTGCCTCACCTCAACATGCACCAGCGGGTGCTTCAGTCTATCTCAGTCCCAGGACATAGCACTAATGTGAACTGGTTGGTGTTGTGAGTCCACCCAGCCCATCATTCAACCCATCTTGGCTCTCAGACCTGCCAGTAGATGTTATGAACTGGCCCAGCCTTGCCTGCTCACAGACCTGAACCACATGAGTGCCAATGGATTCTGTAACTTACCTTGGCCTGGGCTCTCAGCCTTGGTGCTTGTGCTAACCTACAGGGACTTCATCCTAACAAAGGAGTTACCAGGTTGTTCTATCATGTCTCCTCCCAGTAGCAGATCTTGGACATATTAGTGCATCTTTGGCTGAAATTGACTTAGTCTACATCTTGTTCTGGCAGGAATAGTGTCCTTGCCCAACTGGCCCACACATCTTCTGGTTCTTACTGTTGGGTGTTACAGACCAGCCATACCTGGTCCGTGCCTAGACACAGTTCTCACATGGTTTAGCAGGAGCCAAGAGCAAGCCCAACCCATCCTACACCCACACTGGCTTTTATAAGTACCAGAGGGTGCTAGAGTTCTAACTCAGTGTGGTGCTCCCAAGACCCAGTTCATACCCACACCAAGGTAGACTACAATGAGTATCTTTGATGACTTTTTATTAGCTCAATAAAGCAGTCAATTATACAAAAGAAATATACTGAAGAAAGACAGAAAGATACAGAGAGACAGAGAGAAGAGGTGGTGGAAAAAGAATGAGTAGATCCAAAATCTATGGGATAATATCAATTGGTCTACTACACATGAATTTACAGTGTGATTACAACAGAGATGAAGTGAGAAAGAATAAATATTTGAAGTGACAATGATAGTTTTCTCTAGAATAACTATAGACCCAGACAAACTGGGATCCCATATGGGTGCTGGTTCTAATCCTGGCAACCACACTTCCCAGTCAGCTCCCTGCTTGTGGCCTGGCAAAGCAGTTGAGGGCGGCCCAAAGTCTTGGAACCCTGCACCCATGTTGGATACCCAGAAGAAGATCCTGGCTCCTGGCTCCGGATCAGCTCAGCTCAGGCCATTGTGGTCACTCAGGGAGTGAATCAGTGGATGGAAGATCTTTCTGTCTTTCTCCTCCTCTCTGTACATCTGAATTTCCAAGAAAAATTTTTAAAAATCTTTAAAAAAAAAAGAATGAGTAGTGTCGTGAAAATCTTCAAACACAGTCTAGGTAGCATATTGCTTGATTTTAAAGGAAACTAGATTAATAGTTTGGATACATACCACTAATGGATGGATAAATCAATACATTGCCTCTAGTTTCTTCTCATAAATGGACATATCATTTTAATCAGTTTCTGAGTAGTTTCAACACGTACATGCATCCGTGTCCTAGATTGTAGATCATTTCTTTTCCTGTAAAAGTCAAGGCAAGCAGATCAGATCACCTCTCATTCACTTGTCCATTTAATAGTCAGATCCCCTACTACCCGGCCAAATTCTCTCATGAGTTTCAAAAGTCCACTGGATCTTTCGGTTCTCCTAGGTATAAAACCATGTTCTCTGTGAACAGGGACAGTTTTAATTCCTCATTTCCAATTTGAGTTCCTTTAACTTCTTTTTTTCTTTCCTAATAGCTCTAGTTTCTCAAGGTCTCATTCATGTTGCCAAAGTCAAGTGAGTATATGTTGAACCAGTATTATTTTATTCTATTCTATTTTAAAAGATTGATTCATTTTTATTGGAAAGATATACAGAGAGGAGGAGAGACAGAGAGGAAGATCTTTCATCCATTAATTTACTCCCCAAGTGTCATAATGGCTATAGCTGTGCCCATCTGCAGCCAGGAGCCCGGAGCCTCCTCTGGGTCTCCCACGTGGGTGCAGGGAACCAAGGGTTTGTGCCATTCTCGACTGCTTTCCCAGGCCACAAGCAGGGAGCTGACTGGGAAGTGTGGCTGCCGGGATTAGAATCGGCATCCATATGGGATCCTGGCACATTCAAGACAAGGAGTTTTAGCTGCTAGGCTACTACGCCAAGTCCTGGATCAGTATTTTAAATAAAAGAACTCATACCAATTATTATTTTAATGGGTATATACTAAGATTATAATGGCAGAAATGGATACAATTAGGCCTGTATGAATGAAAAGTTTAGAAATGTTGTATAATCCATGAAATCTGGAATTTTGGAAATGTTCCTCAACTTATTTTGAGAAGATAGCCCTTAGTGTCTCGTTTCATACCATACCTCTTCAGGATACAGACATCAAGAACACGGGGCATTTATTCCTTTTATTTCTTAATTCGTCTGTTGATATTTACTCACATCACTCAATGAATTTCCACAGTGGAATTGTGGACGGCACCAAAGTTAGGCTGCATTTGCATGTATTTTCTGCGTATTTTGTAGTACTTGAAAAACATTTCATATGAACTACATGAGCTATAAATTGGGTCATCTCTGCTGAGGAAAAAAGAGCAAAAATCAAAATTTTTGAAAAGACAAAAAGTGGAAAAATTTTCATCTGAAAATAGAGAATGATAAAGTCATCAGTCATTAACATTGAATTTTCTGGAGTAATGCGGAGATCAGGACTCCTGAAACCCTTCATGCCGCTGCGGTTACGTATGACTGTGCATGCACGCTGTCTGACAGGAGGAATCAATCTCTTTCCACTTTGCTAACATTATTCCTCACTGGCATTTTGATACACCAGTCCTCTTCAGGAGCATACGTTGGTTCTAAGCATTATTCTCATGATTGATTTTCACTGGCCAATGTAATATTCACACTTGGTGTTTTCCTTATCTGCCCCCCCCCAGCCCCGTCCTCATACCATGAGTAAGACTTTCTGTCATACTTTTTACCATGAACCTTTAATATCTGATTGGTTATAAAATGCATAATACTTAAGTGCTCATCTTGAAGAACAAAACTGAAAATAAAAGCATTGAAAACTATTTTTGAGGTTGTAATGGTACTGAAAAACCTAAGATAATGTCTTACTATCACAATATTCTGTTGCTCTTTTTGGTGAAAGCACAAATATTGATTTTCATCCCACATTATTATTTTTATTTTATCTTTTAAGCCTCTTAAGGGACAGTAAGAAATTGACTAGAACAAGTGTTTGGCTTATAGTTAAGACACCACTTAGGATGCTCGTATTCTGGGTGAGCATGTCTGCGCTTGACAGATCTTCCGGTTAACATGCACTGGGAGGCCGCAGATGATGGCTCCGATGTTGGGTCTCTGCCACCTACCCAGCAGATCCAGACGAGATCTGGACGTAAAGCTGGCCCATTCTGGTTAGTGTGGACATTTGCAATGGGCCAATGAACAGATTTCTCCTTCCGTTTCTGTTTCTCTCCCTCTCTGTATTCTGAAATCTTAAAATAACAATAATTATAATAACAAAAGTAAATGCTTGTTTCTGGTGTCATGATTCAGTTTGTAAGCCACCCTTATAACACAGTTTTGAGTTCTAGCTGGTTGGCTTCTAATCCAGCTCCCTGCTAATGTACCTGGGAGGGCAGCCAAGAAAGCCCAAGTTTCTGGATCCCTGCTCACCATGGGGGACACTTGCATGTGTTCCTGTCCCCTGGCTTCTTTCCCACTTATGCCTGGTGGTGCTCTCTCTCTCTCTCTCTCTGTCTCTCTCTGCCTCTCTCTGTCTCTCTTTCTGACTCTAACTTTTGAATAAATACTAAACAAATAAATCTTTGTAAAAACAACAAAGTGAGAAACAGTAGTTTTTATTTCCTTGCTATACTTTACTGTGATAGATGATGTATCTGTTAAGGGGATGCTATCATATTAATAATCATAACCATAATTAGAAGTGATCCTCATTGCAAAAGGATTTTTACTATTGACCAGAATTTTATTTACATGTTTATATTTATTCTAAAGGGCAGGTGGTTGTAGTATTGGTTATAAAGACAAATGTTTTCTCTTGCAATTGAATTTTCCCATATATATATATAGTAGCATATTATATGAATTTCATCATACACACACATATGTATACAGTGGTTTGTCAGTGATGCATGATACTTCCCTAAAATGTTAAGTGTCTCCATCAAAACATTAATTTAACTCTTTCCATATTTTCTATCTTGTGCTTTATTGAACTTCACCACTAATGATTGTAAGAACATTCATCATTTACTAAACATTGCTGTTCCAGTTGGTCTAGTTTGTAAAAGTGTCTATTGGTACATACCAAAATGTGTATTCAGTTACGTTTAACTGAATAATGGCGTTTTTTTTCTCTGTGAAGATCTTGAATTTCTCTTCAGAGGAAAATAGTCATTTTCCTTGAAGTTTCTGACTGTATAAGTGAGATGATCAATTGCTTTCTTCCCAGTCAGCTGATTAAGATAGAGAGTAAAATGAATCATTTTCTCAGCACAGGAATTCTGTAAAAATAAATGCGAAGAAACACGAAATGATCTTTCCCTTCAGATAACCACCTTCTGTGAAGGAGGGAGGGACGTCCTAGGCAGTATTCCATACCTGTAAATGTCTGATGCTTTGAAATAGCTCCAGCCAGAGACACATGCTGGAAGGACATGCATCCTTTGGGGAATAATAAAGTATTGCTTTCAATTGTATTAATAGATCAACTGGAATTTATTATGTGCTAAGTTGGATTCTTTCTAAAATTCTTTGCTATCTCTACAACTTTGTTACATTCAGTTCTAAAATTTAATCATATCAGTTTTGAATGTTTTTTCTTCCTCAAAGGAAGATTTTATTTGATCATGATCTTTAAATAAAACAACTCTGACATGCTTTAAGAGACTTGCTGGTGATGGCGAGGCGGAGACATGGCGTGCACTAAACAAAAACTACAATTTGCACAAACATAAAACTAATGAATCATAGTGCCAACAATGGGTTATGAGGCATTTATTTCCAAAGTACTACATTTTGCAGGACTCCCCCGTTTGTTTATTATCTCTCCAGATTCACAGAACTTATAATAGAAGTGAAAAGCACTTCTTCCCAAAGTATGCGTCTTCCCTCAAGAAACAAAGACGAATCTCAGTGCAAACACAGATAATTTCAGAAAATAAAGGATGTGTCCCCTGGGTACGTGGTAGCACATAGCTTAACAAGTTATGTCTTCATTACACCAAGCACCAGTTCCATGTTAACTGAAACAACGAAAAATATATGCTGTAAGTGAGCCCACATTCTGCAACACAAATTCTGAAAGTAGAAAATTGGCAGCTGTGTTTGAAATACAGAGCAAGATCCTATTGATACAGACAAAAGAAGTTAAAACTTGTGTGAGTGAACTCCTAGTGTCTAGACACTCCTGTCTCACTGCACTGTTGACTTATTTATGGTAATTCAGATTTTCAGAATTGAGCATTGGGCCTCGACTAGCACTCTAATAAGGGATGCTACAAATGTCTGCTTGAAACACAGCTCTATACAATACTGGCCTCATACATAGCTTGGTTCACATCAAAGATTGTTATCTTCTTAATTACTTATAATCCCCTGGTTTAGCATGGCTTATAACATTCACATATGATCTGTAGCCATAAGCCTTACGTGATTCAGTCAAATGTAAGGTTATGTTTTAAACTTAGAAAATTAGGTCACATACTTCTTGTTATTGTTTGATTTTTATGTTGGTTTACCAAAGTTTGTCCTCCAGTAACATAAAGCTTTATTTTTTAAGAGGAGTTTGGCTGAATATAAAATGTGTGACATAATTGTAAAGGTTGAAGATTTTGTAGTGATTGTTTTATTACCGACAAATTATGATTGTTGGCAAAGTGGCTTTGTTTCTCTGTTTTCTGTCTTTCCTCTTGCCTGACTTTTAAGATCATGATATATTTCCTGTGTCTTTTTATTATTGTTAAGTATTCTCTCTTTTCTTTTGGATTACTTAGTGGTTTCACTGATGAGTTTGTTCAGGGTGACATACATGGGGGGTACCTCATATTTACACAATGGTAAAAGTTTTCTGATGAACAGACATCACCTGTTTTTCTCTTTCTCCTGATATTTGTTCAATTTATTATTTTCTTGTGCATCTATTTTTCAGTTATCTTTGAGTAAGAGTAGTTCTTAAAAGTGAAACTGGCAGACATTGATACAGGTTCACACTGGGTTCTTCTCTTGCTGTAAAACAGGAGGGAGGTGAAAAGAAAGGATACAAAAGAATGTAAATGGTGTATGTATGTGTGCATGTGTAAGAGAGTTTGTGCTTGTGTATTTGTGTGGTAGAGTTATTTTAATCTTTATTTTCCTCACATAAATAGTCAACATCTGCATGATGCTCTCTGCTCAGTTTACCAACTAAAATTGGTATGTTACATCTTAAAAGGACGTCAGCTTGTTTCCCTCCTCCATTCCCTTTTTGTGAGGATTAAGATGGGTCCAGGGGAGCCTCTACCCTAGCCTCTATACAATATCTATGTTTTTGACTCTTAGGGTGTACCATTCCTTCATCAGATTGTGCTATGCCATCTGTAGCTGAAATCATCTAAACTAACAAGTTTTGGCATCTTCCCATCCACTAATTTTCCTAATTTTTGGCAGTCTATACAAATTTTGATTTGGAACTACAGGTGTAGTTTCGTCAGGGTTGAGTTTGGTTTTAGTTTCTTGATACACTGCTTCTTGGGTAATTATTACTGAGAGGAAAATATGCCAAAGACTACTGATTTTGCCATTTTAAAAACAGATTACCTTTATTTTTAAAATGTTGCTTTTCAATATTTTGAAGTATATCTCTTGCTGTACCCAAAATCCTAGGAAACAACTTAAAAATTCCAAATTATATCTATCCTATTCTTGACAGAAATTTTTACGTTTATAATTTGATTTCATTGTAATTCTTCTCAAAGATTTCTTGGTGTTACTATTGTAAACTTGTACAAAAAGAACTTCATAGAGTACTCAAACCAGATTGCTTTTCAAGTCACAGCTGGATTTTTTTTGCATGTTTTTTCTTCATTTTAATCAGAAAAATATGTGTATTTTAAATCTAAGTATAAAAGAATACCTACCTTCAAATCATCATTACACATAACCCTCATTCTTTCTTCTTTTTCATAACTGCAAAATAGTAAGTCTACTAATGGTATCAATGTTGCTTCCGAGGGTAAATTCTGTTTTTTAAAACCAACTCATGATCAATTCTTCAACTACATCTTCGGGCTTAACAGAGGGAGAAATTTGATATAGAACAGTTCTCATTACTTTGGCCAGTAAGCATTGCACATTCATTTAATGTGCCACATAAATGATAATATTCAGCGCTTGTGAAATTCTGAACTGGCAACAGATGCCTCCAGTTTCTGCCTGAATGGTCACATCTGACCCATCTAAGCATGAGTGGGTCATATTTTCCTTGGTTCATTAAATATACAGCCATCACCTTTATCTATTTCAGAGTCATTTATGCATTTACTAATAACCCATTCAAAATACACCAGTTCCGTTAATCATGGGGAGGATCCTAGCGACCACATAACCCAGCCTCCTATTCACTGCAGGAATACTCAGTACAGTGTGTTGATTCCAGCTTTTGTTTGAACACAGTAATAGATGATGAACTTCATTACTCCAAGCTGTTCGGGTATTTATATTTTTGAACAGTTTACATACCTAACTCCTAATTATGTTAAGCCTAAAATACATTCTCTACAAAATCTATTTTTAAAAACATATTATTTATTTGGGGGCTGGTGCTGAGGCATAGTAGGCTAGGATCCAGTATCTTATGGGCACTGGTTGCTCTCCCAGTTGCTTCACTTAAGATCCAGCACTCCACTGACAGCCTTGAAAGGCAGGAGGGGATGACTTGAGTCCTTACGACTCTGTACCCATGTAGAATACCTGGAAGAAGTTTCTAGCGTCATGGCCATTTGGGGAGTGAACCTACAGATGGAAGACCTCTCTATGTCTTCTCTCTGTAACTCTGCCTTTCTAATAAAAATAGGTAGAATGACAGAAAAAGAAGGGCAATGACAAGGAGAGAGAGAGAGAGAGAGAGAGAGAGAGAGAGAGAGAGAGAGCGCCTTCCTTCATTGCTTCAATTCCCAAAAAGGTCGTAAGCCAGGGTTGTGTCAAATCAAAACCATGATCTGAGAACTCCATCCTGTTTTCCTGCGTGCGCCCGGGAAAGCAGCTGAAGGCGGCTCCATGTGAAAGACATGGAATGATTTCCTGAATCCTGGTTTCAACTTGACCCATCCCCGGCCACTGGAGCCCTTTGAGGAATGAACCGATAAATTGAAGATCTCCCTTCCTCTCTCTCTGTAAATAAAGAAAATAAGTCTTGAAAGCTGAACTAAAAGTGAAATAAAGTAAAACAAAACAAAACACAAATATGCCTTTCAGGATCTCATATGGTTTGCTATTTTCTTGTGTTTATTATATACTTAATTCTACCCACTATTATTTGCAAAGAACAATCATGACCTTTCTGATTATGTTTCTGTTGCAGAGTTTAAACATTTAAAATAAAACTTCCAAAGTATATCACAGTACCCCAAAATTTCTGTCAGGGAGCTAAATAAATGTCTGGTTTTCTTTGTCTACCCTCTATTAACAGTGTTGAGGTAAAAATGCTTTTCTATTGAATTCTCTAGTACTGTGACTAATGTATTTCTGATTAAGAGGAAATAACACTCAATGTTTAATATACTTTAAAATATAACTTTGTCAAATCCAGTTGATGGGACTTTAAGATATGATTTATCTCCTTGAGAGGGAGGGAATGAATTGGAGATGTTGCATTTGCAGGTTCATCCCCCAAACATCTGGCATGGGTAGATGTGAGGTAGAAACCAAGAGCTCAAAAATCCATCCAGTGCCAAGGATCCAATTATTTGAATCATCACTGCCCCCAAGGAGTGACGTCACCAGTGATATTACCAGGTAGCCAGAATGCTAGAACCAGTTGATAGAACTGGGGCTGACTGTTGAACCCAGACATTCTAATACAGAACACTAAATCTTAGTTCCTAGGCTAATTACTCACATTTATTTGTATGTTTTTATGTGATATCTACTGCTTGACTTAAATTTCTTACTCCCATTAGTTTCATTCTTTGATTGACGATGATTGTAACATATCAAAATAGCTTGATGATATAATGCAGGAGTATTTTAAAAAGTTTATATATGGACCCAGATTTGTAACCTAGTGGCTAAACTCCTCCCCTTGCACATGCCAGGATCCCATATGGGCACCAGTTCCTGTCCCGTTGGCCTTGCTTCCCATCCAGCTCCCTGCTAGTGGTCCGAGACAACAGTCAAGGACAACCCAAGGCCTTGGGACCCTGTGCCCGCATGAGAGACCCAGAAGAAGCTCTAGGCTCCTGGCTTCTGGATCAACTCAGCTCTGACCGTTGAGGTCACCTGGGGAGTAAATCAGTGGACAAAAGATCTTTCTCTCTGTCTCTCCTCTCTGTATATCTGCCTTTGCAATAGTAAAAAAAATAAATCTTTGAAAAAAATTTTAAAGTTTATGTATGTAAGTGGTTAAAATATCTGTATTTGGTGCAAAAGCTTGTGTAAATCTGCATGGTTTTTCATGAACTGTCTCCCATTCACTCTTTAAATATCCTTTATACCTTATGCTTGACTCTCCTTGATTCTGAAAACGCCAGTTTGGATAAGCGTGTGAAATGTGAGCGATGTGCTCAGAGACTTGCTCCTGACTTCCCTTTGATGAGCTATGTAGTCTTGGGCAAGTTGATGAACCTGGCTACCTCCGAGTTCCATTGTAAAAGAGTGTGGACAATTCACATTTCCTAATTTCGTTAAGAGTATTAGTTGAGATAACGCAAAGTATATTATGTAGAGAAAGTGTATTGCAACTGTTGTTAGTAAAACGTTATATTTTGTACCGCAGAGGACTTACTCCACTGTGTGTTATTGCCAGTTCATATTGACTCACAAGAGTGAATTTCTCTTCCAGTTCCTCACTCAGTGATAGTAACGGTGGTAGTGTGGGGAAAGGTTTTCAAAACAGTGTTTTTTCAAAACAGTGTTCCATATATCAAGGACTTCCATCCTCTTTTGGGATCATCAATCTCTCGCTTTCATTCTGTCTGTTAATGAATAATTCACTGAATCTTGTGAGGGCCACAGAGATTGCTCTTCATTTCATGAAGATTTATATTTTCTATACGTAGTATTAATAGTGCCTTTATACAGACATGAATATTTTAATCAGCATTCTTTAGCTTACAGGTAAAGTCAGAATTCTACAGATCACATTTATTACAGAAGCTCATATGCACATTTGTTTTTCATAAAGGTAACATAAGGACCTGGCACCAAAGCCAAGTGGCTAAAGTTCTCACCTTGCATGTGCCAGGACCCCATATGGGCACCAATTCATGTCCTGGCAGCTCCGCTTCCCATCCAGCTCCCTGCTTGTGGTCTAGAAAAACAGTCGAGGACGGCCCAAAGCCTTGGGACCCTGCACCCACGTGACCTGGATCAGCTCAGCAATGCCGTTGTACCCACTTGAACAGTGAACCAGAGGTTGGGCGATCTTTCTCTTTGTCTCTCCTTCTCTCTGTAAATCTGACTTTCCAATTAAAATAAATAAATATTTAAAACAGTAAACAAATAAATAAAAACAAAAAGGTGTATCTTGAGAAAATTTGTCGTATGCCTTGCTAAAATGTACACATAGGATTTCTTTTCTGCCCTCTACCCCATACTGAAAAACTAACAAAGTAAAACATTGTTTTTCTTAGATACAATTCCAAAATCTGATAGTACTAAAATGGAATCTGTGTAGGACTGTAGTAGTAGCATTAGGAGTTGAAGTACATAATTATTTTTATTTTTTTAAGATTTTTAGAATTAAAAAAAAAAGATTTTAAAAATTTTTATTCGAAAGTCAGATATACAAACAGGAAAGATAGAGAGGAAGATTTTCCATCTGGTGATTCACTCCCCAAGTGGCTGCAATGACCAGAGCTGAGGTGATCCAAAGCCAGGAGCCAGGAGCCTCTTCCGGGTCTCCTATGTGCAGAGTCCCATGGCTTTGGGCCGTCCTCCACTGCGTTTCTAGGCCACAAGCAGGGAGCTGGATGGGAAACAGAGTCGCCGAGATTAGAAACAGTGCCTATGTGGGATCCTTGCGTGAGCAAGGCGAGGACTTTAGCCACTAGGTTACCATGCCAGGTTCCAAGAAAAAAAGAAAACTCTGAAATTTTGATTCTGGACTGCTTTTAACTTGGGGACAACTGAAAGCAGCTTAGAGCATTTTTGTGATGTTAGTGTTTGGTTGATTTCTCCAGGTTTATGCCATGGCTCCAAGTTCTTCGTAGTATAGAGTTTGGAGTGGGGAATCCATTTAGCTCTCAGTCACCTCATTGCAACTGAGGCATCCGATCTCAATGATGCTCAGATCGTTTTAGACCTTCTCCTTCTGCTGATTGCAACCTACTCTTCATACACAGGAACCCGTCTGCCAGGACATATTTCACAGTTTTCTCTCTGGTGCAAGCTCTAAAAATTCTGCACCGTATAAAAATCATCCTCTCTTTTACTCTTAAGATAGGTAAATCTCTCTTGTTACGGACTGAATTGTGTCCCTCCAAAATTAATATGAAGGCTCGGCTTACAACACTACAGAATGTGCCTTTATTTGAAGATAAACCCAAGAGGGGAAAAAAATTAAGATAAAATGCAGGCTAATTCAATAATTAAAGTTCTTCAAACAAATGTAAGTTAGAACACATAAATAGAGGAAAAAAAACAATGTGAAAATGAAGGAAAACAAATATAACTAGAGGTATAAACATAGGAGAGGAGCCGCAGGAGAAGCCAAATCTGAAAATATCTTAATTTCAGAATTTTAGATTACAGAACTGTGAAAAACTAAGTATCTGAATTTGTATGATTTATATTAGTTAATCTGTGGAACTTTTTCTAAGATGAAAATACGGCACCTATATAAAATGATGTGTAAGTCAGTCGTAAAAACAATGGCATTATCACTTGAAGCAACATGGAGGAAACACAGTTACTGTGTGAAGTAAAATAAGGCTAGTGCAGGAAGACAAATGCCACACAATCTCATTGTTGTTCAGAGCCTAAAAACATGATTGCACAGACACTGAGGGTAGAACAGACATCAACAACTGAGCCGGGATGAGAGAAAGGTCAGGAAAAGTTTATTATTCGATATTATGTTAGCTAATAAGAATAAGAACTGATGTTTTAGTTGCACAGTAAGTTGACTATAATAACAATAATGTTCTGCATTTTTTTCCCAAAAAAAGTAAATTAGAAGAGTGGAAATGTTACACTAATTAAAACATTACACAAAGTATACATTTTACATATTCTAAAACATCAAAATGCATCCTACGTATAATTTTCTGTGTCATTTAAAAATGAAGCAGAGATAGATACAATCATGATATTATGAACTTACATCTGACCCTCACCCAAGCTGGTAATTTTTTTTGATAAATAATATGTTGCTTTGATAATAATGAAAACCTGTGTTAGACTGTCTCATAATAGTTGATGATTGTTAAACTGGTAACCACCTGTGTCTCAGTAGTGAAGAAAAAGTTCACGGAGACACATCGGTACATGGGAGAGCCAACTCCAAAGGTTCGTCCCATTAGACAAGTACCAGGGGACAGGCAGGCAAAGCGATGGAAGACCAAGTCCAGCACAATAAGTAGTTTGAAGATAACATAAACTTAGAATTCTCGCCACAACTCCTGTCTGTGGCACTGTGCCGTTGCTCTGGAGAAGTGCCTACTCATCTTGACTCTTCCCAATGAAATCAGAAGTCAATAATCTAGAGTTCACACTGAAGTTTTATTCTTTCAATGTTGGTAACCAAACAAATTCACTAAATAATGAACTTGCTAAAAACATGTGTGTAGAGCCAACCTTGTCTGCAAGTGTTCCTACGGGAGGCAATTTTGGAATTAGCAGATTTGAGTAGCCGGTGTTATCCACGGAGCCAGATCTACAGAAAGTTCTGCTTTTCAGGCACCACCGCTCTCCCGTGGATGGCCGGAGGAAGAGCGGACAGTGACTAGAATTGATTAGCCAATGTCACGAGTCAGTGCAATTCCCAGAAAGAAAATGATCCGAGGGTCGTCAATCTTCCTAAAAACACAAATTACTCTCCAATTGCTCTTCCAGAAGTTGCTTGAAAGCATGTGGCAGTTCAGAAGTATCTGAATAAGGATCAGGTGAGAACAATTCCTATGGTGTTCAAGATTTTTCCAATCTAAAACTGAGATTTTGAAAATAAAACTTATGTATGTTTTGGTGCAGCTGTCTTCATCATATGCAATTCTTTTCGTACCAGATATTGAAGGAGTTACATGGGCTTTCAACTGGACCTTTAACTGTACCTCAAACTCCCTGCCTTAGTAACATTTTTCAAATTAACAAAACTTATGATGATTTAGTGTGCAGTTTTTTTTTTTCTGTCTTCTCCAGTCCTCTTTAGCTATCTAATATGGTTTTTACTTTAAGCTCAGGATTTATTATTGTTTAGGAAATGTCATCCTGCTTCCATATAAAAGTATTATTCTTCCTTACTCAATTTTTTTTTTAATTGGAAAGTCAGAATTACAGAGAAGAAGAGAGACTGCGGGTGCAGGGTCCCAAGGCTTTGGGCCATCCTCCACCGCTTTCCCAGGGCCCAAGCAAGGGAAGCAGGGACGTGGGGATACAGACTGGCGCCCTTTAAGGATCCTGGTGCATGCAAGGCAACAACTTTAGCCAGGCTGCTTTCCTGGAGGCCCTATTTTCCCTTACTTTTGTGGAAGCCTGTGGCTGCTGAAACCAGTAAGCTCCATTCCAGTTGAGCACTGCTTGCCCTGTAATTCTGCATCTTTCTCTGGTAACTGCCTTTATCATTCAAACTTTAGATGATGTTTGAGTAATTTGCCTAACCTACTTGTGGGTTTTGTACATTTTTTTATTTATTTGTCAAAGATTTCCCTTATTGTAATGTAGAAAACTTTTTTTATTACAATCATCAATGTACTCATGGCATCCAGTAACCTGTATGGCACATCACAATATTAAATAAATATCTATGGAATAAATAAGTGAATGGATAGGAGCTGGATGGGAAGTAGAGCAGCTGGGACACAAACCATAGCCCAAATGGTGTCCTGGTGCTTGAAGTTGGAGGATTAGCCTTTTAAGCCATTGTGCCAGGACTTGTTTTATGTTCTTTAGCATTGGGCAGTCGTTGGGAGTGGATGATTTTCTTCCTGGCTAAATTTGGCAGAAACTTGACAGTCACATTAATCTCAAAGACCATCCTCTGAGGTGTTTTTATTATAATAGTAATGAAGAGTACTGCTAATAATAGTAATAATAATAAGAGTGTCACTATTAACTGTTCTTTTATTATTTCCCTTCTCAAATACTCTTATGCCTATTTTTTCTTTTAATTTCTTGAGTTAGAGAATTGTTACCTTATTTTTTTTCCACTTATAGTTAAGGGTATAAACTTCTAAGAACCATTTTATGGGAACCGTTTTATTTTTCATAGCATAATTTATTGCATGTGTTTTATAATTTCTCAGAGTGTCATACAGTTTTATTATTGAATCATCATGAAATGTGTGTTTCTATTTAACTTTGATTAGTTTGAATATAGCGTTGTAGGCAGATATTTCAGCATTGGTGGTGCTGATTCATTGAAATATATTATAGTTTGCGTAATGACTAGTACATGGTCAATATTTTTATACTTATTTCCTACGTCTATTAAGAAAGACATATGTCTCAATATTTGGGTATAAAATGTGACACATCATGTTCATGGGTTTGTCAAAATGCACTTCACCCTTATTTTCTGACATGTCTTCTCAAAATCTGTAAAAATCTCCAGTCTGATTCTTATTTTCAATATGCTTTATAAAATTCAAATTATTTTTATTTCCATATTTTAAACATTTTTATTTTATAATGCCTGTCCATTTGACTGAAAAACTTTAACTTCTGGTACAGAGTTCCCATATTCATCATATTTTATATTAATAATGTCAACTTGCCAAATTAATACACATATATTGATGCACTGTCATTAATTAAAGTGCATACATTTCTATTTTTAAAATTTTTCCCGTAAGATTTCTGTCCTTACACATATCCCACATGGGGCAGAATATTGTATAAGGTCAACTTATGTAATAATTTATATGTACATTGGATTTACATCAGTATGGTTTTACGCAAAATAACTTTATAATTAGGATCATAAACCAATACTGTTTTAAAAATTTTGATTCTAATTATTCACCTTAAACTATTCTAGTTTGGCCATGTACTTAACAATAGAGTTGCTGTAAACATTTAAAGGTTGTTCGGTGTGGGCATACATTTTTACATCAGTTTAGTTGATGTCTGATTAAGAGTGTTATTAGAAGTGCAATTTCTGGACTGCTTGGTAAGAAAATTTTTGGTTTTATAAAGAACTGGCAAACTCTCCCACAGTGGCTAGAAGACTTTACATAGCTACCAATGTGAATAGAAACTGTTTTGTTCCTCCTTCTTGCAGTACTTTGGTATTTTTCATTAAAAAAAATAATAGTTATCAATTCTAGTGAATTCATTATCTGTATTATTGCATTTCATAAAATAAATTAAGAAATCATCTCTAGCCTTTCATTTTCTACAAGAGATTGTGAAACATTTGGCATAATATCATTTTAGCTGTCTCTTAACTTTACCAGGGAAATCATATCTGCTTGGGGCAGTCGGAAGGATACTGGTTATCGATTAAATTACCTTAGCAGATAAATGTCTACTCAGAATACATGAATCTATTAATTAATGTATGGCCTTTACATTTTTGTTGGGAAAGTCTACATCAATTTGTAAGAGATTTCATTGTGCTTATGGGTGACATTAAACAGTGTTGGCAGTTCAACATTTTGTCTTCCTATCCTTGAACACCAAATGCTTTCCTCTTCATGTGGTTCTTTAAATTCTTTCAGAAATATTCCTCTGTTTGGTGCATACAATTCTTTTACTTCATGGTTCAAATTCACCTAGATTTTCTATTCTTGTACATTATAGTATAAATCAAGTGACTTTCTTAAGGCTATAATCACTTTTTTACATAAGAATTTCAAATCTACAAAACAAAAAAATGTGAAGTTGTAATGCTATTTCCATGTACCCCTCCAACCTCTTTTTCTGGCAGTCCTAGTGATCCTAATGAAAAATTCTCTTTCAACAAGAAGCCATCATTTTAGTCATTGATTTCTTCATGGAGAAACATGGCATGTGAAATCTTTGCTATCATTTGTGCTTTAGATATTCATTTCCTAACAGTATCATTACATATAACGTGTATGCACATAATCTTCCAGTTGCCTACTGAAATTCTAAAGATACAAAAAAGAAAAAAAAAACCCAACTGGTTCTGAGTTACCTCCTTTGGTCTCTCTTTAACAGCAGAAACATGGAAGATTCTTGGAGCTTCAGGTCTTTGTACATAACTCATTGCAACTATGCTGTAGTGTGTCTTGTATATTCTAGACCTTTTCATTCCATTTTCCGTATGTCACAACATCTCCTTAAAATTACCCATATTTTTATGCATCCTGGCTTCATTCTAAAATAATCCTTTTCTCCAGTGAAGCCTGCCCTCACAGAGAACTGCTTCTTCACACATTTGTGATAGAAACATACACATTTTATATCTACTTCTAAAATGCCTCTTACTGGGACAGATGTGGTTGTAAGGTAAATTGAACTTCCTATGATGCCAGCATCTCATACGGGTACTAGTTCTAGTCCCTGTTGCTCCACTGTATCCAACTTCTTGTTAATGACATGGAAAGGCAACAGAAGATGGCCTGAGTGCTTGGTCCCCTGCCACCCACTGGAAAACCTGGAGGGAATTCCAGGCTCTTTTCTTTCCCTTCGAGCATCTAGGGCTCTCTGGGGATTAGAACCAGAAGGAAGAAATCTCACTCTATCTGTTCTCCCTTTCCCTGCAACCTTCAATTTTCAAAAAAGTAAATATTTACAAGGAAAGTAAAATTAAATGTTGCCTGTAGTTCTCTTCTTCTACATGTCTTTGTAAATACAAGGGAGGAATAGTGGACAATTTGCTTTCTTTCTTTTATTTTTCTATCAGCTCTCCCTGACTCAGACATTGCATGTCCACGGAATTGACCGTCAGTCTCCATCATCATTCAGTCTGTCCAACGTTAAGTTACTGAAGGACTTACACAGTTCCCTAACCCTACACAAATTATTACATTAATTTACATAAAAATCACCTTGAATTATTTTTAAGACTTATTTTGTTTTTATTGAAAAAGGCAGAATTTATAGAAAGAGAAAGAGAGATTGTCTTCCATCCTCTAGCTTACTCCCCAAATTGCCACAATGAATTGAGCTGAGCTGATCTGAAGCCAGGAGCCAGGAGCTTCTTCCAGGTCTCCCATGTAGGTGCATAGACCCATGGATTTGGGCTATCCTATTCTGCCTTCCCAGGGTACCAGCTCAAAGTAATATCTGAAGTGGAGCAGCTGGAACAGAAACCAGAGCCCAGATGGGATGCTGACACTTACAGGTAGAGGCTGAGCCTATGGAGCTATCCCACCAGCTCCAAACACCTTGAATTTTTAAAACTACAGGTAACCTACTTAGTCTAAATGGACCAACAATATTTTAGGCTTTCCACATTATCCATTCTTCTCTTGTACATTCCTTCTGATGTTTTAAACAAACTGTAAAATTAGCCCTGGAGGTTCCATAGACTCATTAATAGGTCACTAGCAGCATTTGAGCCAAAGACTACAGTTTGAAGATTCTCACATAGAAAAGGAACACCAGTCTTAGCAACAGATTCAGAACTGTTACTGGAAATTCCAGGGGAAAAAAACCTTTCCTGCATCTCTACAAAATGGGGACATTTATACTTGGAAGCTAATACAGGTTCCTTGGAAATATTAAGGAAGCCCAACCAGGTATAGGGCATAATTTCCTTCATGGAGCATTTCCTGGTCAAGGGTACATTACACAATTTATTTTTGAAAACAGCACATTACATAAAATACAATATTGAAGCATATTGGAAGAAATGTGTTAAGACCAATTTTTCTATAGCTAAAAGCATTCTGAAAGGTCAACTAATAAAATGCAAATTCAACAGTTTTGTCACAATATAGTATTTTGTTTAAAAATAGGACCAGTTTTCTTTTTACTTATTTTAGAAGCACAGAGAGAAAGAGACACTGAGGCAGAGACAAAGGTAGAGAGAGACAGAACTTCCACCTACTGCTTCAATCCACAAATGTGTTAACAGCCTAGGCTTGATGAGATCAACTTTGGAACCTAAGTTTTCTCCCAGATGGTTAGCAGGGACTCGCTGTCTGAGCCATCACCTACCGTGTTCGCAGGTAGTTGGCACCAGGAGCAAAACCAGGATTCGTACCTGGTATGCCAGTGTGGAACACCGGCTTTACAAGCCGTGCCTCAATTGTTGTGTCAAATGTTTGACCCAAGTTTCCTCTTCTTCATACAACCAAATCATAACTCAAATTAATTACAAATCAACACAGACCTGCGAACTGTATTTTCTTCTTTTTTACACTCATTACAATTGCCTTAGTTTTTGTTGCCTTACCTTTATTTATTTTTTTTAATAATTGACTTGGTTTTTGAAAGTTATAAAGACAGATACAGAAATTGATCTGCCATCTGTTCGTTCTCTCCCTGCATGGCAGCAAATGTAAGAACTGGGCCAGGCTAAACCAGGAGCCAAGGAGTTCAAGTCCTCCGACCATTTCCCCCTGTCTTCCCTGGCTCAGCAAGGAGGTGGATCACAAGTGGAACAGCCAGGACTGAAAGCAGTGTTTGCACGGATGCTCTCATTGCAGAATTGCCCACTGTACCACATCATCCTTTGTACCACAGCACTGACCCCACTGCATCACGTTTAAACCTGGGTTATCTACAAAAATTTTTCTGATTGAAACTATATGATCAGTTACATGTTAGCAATCTGCCTCAAACTTTATATATACAAATGTCAAAATTCACAGGAAAATTTTTATTTTTCAAACTAAACGAATAATACTGTGTGAAGCAGGGTTAAGTTTCTGGGACTTTCTTTTCCATTTAAATATTTGTTAATTTTGAAAGTGAGAATTGCACAGGAAGAGGGAAAGAGAGGAAAGACAGAGAGAAATCTTCCCTCTCACTGATTTACTTCCCAGATGGCCCCAATAACTAGGACTGTGTCTGCAGCTGGGACATACATTGAGACACAAACTAGTGCTCATTTGAAATGCCAGCACTGCAGGGCTGTTGGTTTGTGTGCTGTGTCACAACCTGGCCCCTTCTAGGTTTCCTTATAACCTTCACACTAGAAAGCAAAGTATCCCCAACATGATATGTTCTCATTTAACAACTGTATGATTTCCCACTGCGGTTAAAATGGACAAGTTTCTGCAACTCAATATGACTTTGGACGGGCTAATATATTTGCAGCACAACTGCAAGCAAACTCATCATTATATTTTTCACATATATCATAAAATTATATTTCATGGAAGCACATAAAGTACATTTACATGGCATGAAATATAATTTAAGGAACGAAAGATAAAATTTAAGACCAAAAAGTCACCCACATATTTGTTAGTGGTGGAAAGAGCATAAGAACTTTGAAGTCTCATCAATTTTGACCAACCTGCCTGTGGAATATCACATTCTGATGCTACATTTATTGTTCAGGGACATTGGGAATGGATTTCATTTTACTATGCCCGTTATCAGCACAGTCTTGTCATTTTCACCTGCTACACATTTTGTTTGCCGTCTTCAAAAATCTCACTTTGGTGTTATCTCCCTGGCCTGTTGTCACAGGCCACTGGTCTAGCAGAAAGTATACTATCAATCTGAACATAATAACAAAGGACAGATCACAAAAGGGAATGATAATTGTCATGGGCACTTTCCTGGATTTCATTCCCAAAGCTCTAGACTCAAAAGATTCCCCTGGTCCATCAGCCAAACCCACATTGTAGAGTGCCACCATATCAGTGTTCATAATCTAATCTGCAGATGAAAATATTTCCTCTGTGGAGACTTGAAATATTCTGACTTCATTTCTAATCTCTCTCCCCTGCCTGTCTCTTATCAATGAAGAAAGTGGTTGTGAAACTCATTAATTCTCTTCCTTATGAGCTGAGAAATGTTACCAGTGAGCAGCCTGTGCAACTTCAGATGTCCATGTGTTACTTTAGGAGAATTGGCCAGGAGGTGTCATCAAACGTTTTTAATGCTTTCATGCGGTTGCTTTTCTCATATACTTGTGCATAAATTATATTCACTACTAAAGGGAGAACTCAATCAAAGTGAATGGAATTTCCCAAATGTGTTTTTTAAAAGCTTCATGCCATAAAGGGTTTTTCAGCCCTTTCAAATAGAATTTGTTTTCATATGCTAGTCAGAATGCTATAAAAGAATACTTTGTTAATTTCATCTAAAAATTATAAGACACTCCATTTATTTTTTGCTTTTTCACTTTCTTCTTCCTTGTTTTTAATTTTGTTGGTGTACTGACATCTGCCTCCCTCCAGTAAAAAGATAAGAAGTGTCTTCCTAAATACTCATTTATAATCCCAGCCGTCCCTCCCCTCTGTCAATATAGACTGGGTATGAGAAAGAAAAATGGCTGGAAATCACAGGAAACAAAACAGCACTTGCTTTTAGCTCTCTGTCATTTCTTGTCTGCAGATGAATATCCAGCAGTTATCTGCTTTTGGATTACTGGATTTCAGAAAAAAAATTTAGACTGCTCCAATAACCAACAGATTTATTATTTTGCTTGAATTCATTTCAAAGTGTTCTTCTAACATTGTTCCTGAGCCCAGGAACACTCTAGAACATTTATAATGTAGTACATGCTCTTTTCCTGTCATTTCCTGGCTAAACTAAGTTTTCTGTGAAGTGGCATGGTGTACCAATGTTTTCTAAATAAAAGCCTCATATCTTTGTCCTCCAACAAAAGGGAGGATGCCATGCCCTACACAAGGTTATTGGATTGTCCCAATATTCAGCCAGATATGGCAATGGTTTAGACAGGAAAATGAGCTTATATTCCCAGGGAGTAAGCAAAAACAAGAGAAACGGGATTTTTAATAAATCCTTATATGTACAAAAATTTGAACCATAAAACAGAGAGGGTGTAAGTCAATGAAAAATAGTAGCCATGGATGAAAGATCCTTAAGAAAGAACTGGTGACAGAAAAAAGAAAGAAGGGAAGAAAGAACTATAGAATAATAAGAAAAAGTCAGACCTGTTTGTTCGGTTTGAAATATCAGACCAAAGGCCTCAGCTGTATGAGTGTCCACAGGGTGCACTTTCTGGTTTTGCTCTGGGACCTAAGCTCGGCCGGTGCTGCAATAGGGCTAGCAAGGGAGACCCAGAAGTGACAGCAGAGAAGACGAGGGATGCCCAGTGGGAAAAATGCCGCATCAGCATTGATGCCAGCTGGGATGCAGTACTGGTAGCAGTTTTGGGATAGAAAGAGGTATCATCAAAGAATTGCTGCTTTCAACATTTTTTTTTTCTTTAGAGATTTATTTCATTGCAAAGACAAATTGACAGACAGAAAAGATCTTCCATCCACCAACTCACTTCACACATGGCAGCAACCATTGGAGTTGAGCCAAACCAAAGCCAGGAGCCTCTATTTGGTCTCCCATTTGGGTGCAGGGTCCCAAGGCTTTGGGCTGTCTTTCTACTGCTTCCCCAGGCCACAAGCAGGGAGTAAGATGGGAAGTGGAGCAGCCATGACACAAACCTGTGCCTACATGTGATGCTGACACTTGCAGGTTAATGATTAGACAATTGAGACATCGTGCCAGTCTTACTTTATATTTTTATCTTTTTAGGCAGCAGGGCATCGAATACTAAAGTGATAAAGTAGCGGTTGAAGCCTGTTTCTGAGGCCATGAACATCAAAAATATGTAGCATGCTTTAGAAACTGAGATTTCTGGGGCCCAGTGTGGTAGCCTCGAGGCTAAAGCCCTTGCCTTGCATGCACTGTTGATTTGTATCCTGGCTGCTCCACTTCCCTTCCAGCTCCCTGCTTGTGGCCTGGGAACACAGTACAGGACACCCCAAAGGCTTGAGACCCTGCACCCATGTGAGAGACCTGAAAGAGCTGCTGGCTCCTGGCTTCAGATTGGCTCAGGTCCAGCCTTTGTGGCCACTTGGAAGATCTTTCTTTCCATCTCTCCTTCTCTCTGCAAATCTGACTTTCCAATTAAAATAAATAAATCTTTTTTTTTTTTTTAATTGAGCTTTCTGGTGCTCTGTCTTGGAATGTATTCACTACAGTTTACTCAGACAATTCCTATACAACTTATCCTCTTCCACTGCAGATGCCACAAAGTTCCTCTCTCATGTCATCATGAGCCATGTAGGCCTGGGATGCATCAGCACCCTGAAAAGACTTAGTGGTGTCAGTGAAACAGTCTGAAATGTAAATGGAGCCCCACATTTCAAAGTAAATAATTGATCCCAAAGTGGTGCAGGCCAGGTGGTGCTATTCCTTGTCAAAGGCAAGGGGTTTACACTTATAACAGATAGGCCTTGATTCTAGTTGGTCTCGGTTGGAGGTTTCAGTCCTTAGTGAACACTCTGCAGCATATTGGAGACACTTGCCACCACAAGGGAGCTAGGGTGGACGCAAAAGGGTGCCTCTGGGATTTAGTGAATACAGACCAACAAAGTTGGTTAACTTTGAATAACCGCAAAGGATTCTCTGATCTAAATGCCAATAATGTTGAAGTTTAGGAGTGCTACATTGAAAGATTGTATGACAGCAATGGTTTGATTATCAGTTTTATAGAAATGCAATTGATGTATAGATAATTAGTGATAATTTCACACACCTCAGAAAAATATTTCTAATTCTGAGACAAGAACACCTAACCTAGCTGTCAGTATTATGATTCAGTCTCCAAGTCTGAAACATTTACCATTCAAGCTTCAAGGAGGCTTGTTGCTTTAGGGAAGGAATCTACCACCCTAATAGATACATGATTCTGACCCTTATACCTAGCTTTCCCAGGAAAACTTTGTTCACTTTATAGGTCCAGACAAATGTAGAATTTCTGGCAGTTATTATGATACTCATTATGAATTGATGCTTTGACAGCTGAAATATCACTGTATCCAGTCATTAGTATTGGATTCATAGAAGTGAATGGATCCACAAAGTCATACTTCAGTCTGCCTCATAATAGTTCAAGTGAGACTCTAGGCCCATCATGTCCATATATGTCTATGCACTCCCACTCTCAGGATATATAGGGACAAGAGATATCCTTGGCAACTAATAGAATCCATACACTAGTTCTTAAATGCAGTGAATGAGAGTTATTCTCAAGGAGCCAACGGAAAGCACCTGGGACTCTTCTTCCCTTCATCTCGCTGCCAAAATAATAAAAGTGTATGCTGACTGCAGATTGCGAGGTGAATACAGCTGCAGCCTTGCATTGTTCTTTCAGGATCCATTCAGCCCTGGTGAGTGTGTGCATCATATTACTTTAGGTGTTAGCCCTTTCAGAAATTCTTAATACTAAAAATAACCGTCTAAGAATTATTTCTATCTTCTGAGTTGGTGAGTAGAATTAGCCATTGGAAAAACAGAAACAATACCGTGTGAGAGAGGAGGAGCAGAGCAGTGCTGCACTGTTGGTAGAACTGGATCCCAGGAGTCTGCGAATATTACAAGTACTTAAAGCCCACAGATATTCCACCCCAGACAAGGAGGCACACAAGCATCGTTAGTCCCAGGAAATTGCTCGAGTAAAGGAAGAACCATCTCTAAGAATTTGAATCGCTGTAGAAAAATATCTAAAATGAACAACAAGGTTCCTCCTATACCCCCTCCCCCCCAACACACACACACACACACACACATTCACACACAAATAGGAATAGATAAGCAGAGAACAATAAAGAAAGATAGGTCACCAAGGACTCACACATGCCCTGTTAGAGGGAACATAAAGAACAAGTACCCATCACCAAGGTATGAGAGATTTCTCTGCAACCACCCTCAAACTCGTTGTGCACCTCAATTGATGAGGTGTCATTGAAATAGCCACAGGATGTTTCAAGAACTTACATGTAATTTTAACATATTGTTTACTCAATACTATGTCAATTAACTCCATAACGAAATATACTGTTGCTGCTGGGGCTCTTAATTGATCGGGATCTTGCTCTCTGGGCCATACCTTCAGACCAGGGAAAACTCCCCAAGAAGAGGATGAATTTATCTGGATAATAAGATGCTGGACTCTGAGCCTGGTATATGCTTGTGGTGAGGGTGTCTCAACTGATTTTGAACTGAGGTCTCACAACGGGGTGGAGGAATCCACCATGGGGGGAGGGGTGGGAGGGAATCCCAGTACCTATGGAACTGTACCCCATAAGACAATGTAACCACCAAGTTAAAAATAAATTAAGAAAAAAAGCTACATTCAAAAAAATACATTTTTAATGAAAATAACTCTAAAATTAAGTGACAGAAAGCAAATTGAAGAATGAATGTCAACAGGTGGCTAATACTCCTTGTATCCAAATGGGGAAAAATTAAATTATAGGACTAAGAAGGAAACAATAAACAACTTCAAAATAAATTATTGACATGAAATTTTCTGAGTATAGGCATAATCACAAAAGATTGTAAAGTTATGAAAGAGAGGATAATTGATATATAGCACAAAAGAGGATATGTAACTAACTTTTTTTTTCATTGTTCCTGAAGAAAAAGAAAGAGCAAATTACAACAGAAAAAATGAATCCCAAATTAAAAGTGAAGGTAATTAGCCTAAATCCAGTAAGACAGAAATAGCAGATAGCAGATTTGGAGATGTAGTCTAGTAGTGTGATTCAATCAAACATATAAAGCAGTCAGAAATCTAAATACAAGACACGAAAAAACAATGAAGTTATCTGAAAAGCCTTCCATTTCCACATTCATCATCTGCAGTTAATAAAGCAATGTTACGAGGTGCCAGAGGAAAGAATGATGTTTCTGTACAGAACACCGTCAGGTTGTCCATACAGTATAAACAAACACTGCTAGCCAAATGTAAAGCCCATCAAGGAATACGGCATCTGAAAGAGCGACAAAACCAGAGGTACTAGTAAGAGGAATAATGAGAAGAGTAACACGAGCTCTGAACCCACGCAGAAGACTGGGAAGAAACTGGGCACCCAGGTTTGGATCAGCTATCTCTTGTGGCCATTTGGGGAATGAACCAGTGGAAGAGGACCTGTCTGTTTTCCTTCTGCAAAACCTGCTTTTCAAACAAAAATAAATAGATCTTTAAAAAAAATAAAATATTCAATTTTGAAAGAATAGTGAATGGATTTCTAATGCTTTTATTGTTTGTATGTTACTTTGCAAACAAAGCAGATGTCAATTCAGTTAAAAAAAAAAAACAAACACTGAAACATTTCAGTTCCAAAATGGCAAGACATAGACTTATATTTTATCAAAAGGGAATTGCAGGTCGCCAATAAAATTTATGAAAAGTTGTTCGATCTAATGTGCCGCTACTGAAATGAAATTGAGCATGAGGTGTGAGTACACAGCGAGTTAAGCCACTACATTTGAAAGCAGCAGATCATTTTGGAGTGTTGGTTCACTTTCCAGCTGCTCTATTTTTAATTCAACTTCTTGCTAATGTGTCTGGGGAGGCAGTAACAGATGGCCCAGACATTCATGTCCCTGATCCCAGTGAGGGAGACCCCGATGGAGTTTCTCACCCTTAGCTTGGGACGGGGCCAAATGTGACTGCTGAGCCCGTTTAGGGAGTGAATCAAGGTCTAGAACTAACTTTCTCCCTCTGTCTCACCTCTCTCCCTTCTATTGAATCTTTTAAGTGAACAAACAACTAAATAAATATATTTTTTTAATAATCAAATCAGACCAGCATGGTACTCCAGTGGCTAAGGTCACCGGTTGTAATCCCAGCTTCCCTGCTTCCCATCCAGCTCCCTGCTTGTGGCCTGGAAAAGCAGTCGAGGATGGCCCAGAGCCTTGGGACCTGTACCCGTGTGAGAGACCCAGGACAAGCTCCTGGCTCCTGGATTCGAAAGAGCAGTTTATAGTCAGTGATATTCAGAAAGAAATCAGAGGGATAATTTCTTGGAAATGATTGCATTCTTAATCAATGTTTTACTTCTATTTCTTTTCATTTGTCTTTCTTCCTGTCATATTTGTCTTGTTCTGAGGGAGAAGCAAAGTCTTGAAATTCTCTCTTTTTTTTTTAAGATTTATTCTATATTTAATTGGAAAGTTAGATATACAGAGAGGAGGAGAGGCAGAGAGGAAGATTTTCCCTCCAATGATTCATTCCCCAAGTGACCGCAATGGCCGGAGCTGAGCTGATCCAAAATCAGGAGCCAACAGCGTCTTCCAGGTCTTCCACATAGGTGCAAGGTCCCAAGGCTTTGCACCAACCTTGACTGTTTTCCCAGACCACAAGCAGGGAGCTAAATGGGAAGCATGGCCGTCGGGAATAGAACTGGCACACAGATGGGATCGTGGCACATGCAAGACGAGGACTTTCGCAGCTAACCTACCACGCCAAACCCAAAGCCTTGAAATTTTAAAGACAAAACTACACATTAAGAATAGTGGAGGAGAGTGATGAAAAGGGGGGAGTGGTCCTTGAACATGTGCTAGAGCAACAGTGCAAACTCCTGAACTGCTGACTTCAGCACCACTTGTTTTGTAAGACATATCAACATGCAAAATTATCGCTGTGCTGTTGCTACTATCTGGAGCCAACACGTTTCCCTGAAGCTGTTTCTCATCTATAAATTGATGCTTACAGTTTGAGCCTTTCCAAGGTTTATTTTGAAATTCAAATGGTTGCCTTGTTCAAATTGTTGGCTAAACGTAGGAAGGGTTATTTTAACAATTACATGAGGTTTTTTGTTTTTGTTTTTGCTTTCATTGCTTTATCCTCTGTATCGCCTAAAACACAGCAGATGTCAGGTACATAGCTATTTAAAGCCATACTGTCTCAATGAATAAAATGAGTCAAAATCATAATGAAAAATTATGCTTATAAAATGTTGGCTACTTCTACATTTTTAGCAGTTTATGTCAGAGAAATGCATTATTAAATTAAGTTGATATTAATGTGCTGATATTATCTTTTTAAAAGATTTATTATTATTCTTTCATTGAAAGGGCAAATTTTACAGAGAGAAAGATCTTCCATCCACTGGTTCACTCCACTCATGGCTAGAATAGCAGGAGTTAAGTCAATCCAAAGCCAGGAGCCAGGAGCTTCTTCTAGGTCTCCCATGCCAGTGCAGGGTCCCAAGGCTTTCGACCATCCTCTACTGCTTTCTCAGGCCACAAGAAAGGAATGGGAATGGAAGTGGAGCAGTTGGGACATGCAGCAGAACCCACATGGGATCCCAGTGCATGCAAGCTGAGGATCTAGTTGTTAATCCATCATACCAAACCCTGATATTATCGTTCAACGTCCCCTTTTTTTTTACGGCTAAATTGGGTTTACCAAAAAAATAAATAAATTTTAAAAAAGATTTAAAAAGACATTTGTATTAATAACTACAGGGTTATATGGACCAAGAACATCTTTTCCCAAAGTCTCCTTATAATTATGAAATACTATTAAAATTGAAAGCATTTAATGGTATATTTGAATAGGGACTGAGACTGACTCTTTACTGTACAATCTCCAAATTGGTGATAGCCACTCTGGGTATTTACTGCTGATTAAAACAAAAAGTCTATTTTGCTTCTTCTTTTTTTACTACAAAATACTAATTCAATTTCATATGGTTAACTTTATATTTGAGATATCCACAGATGAGTCAAGGAATAAAATCTTCCAGTAAGTCCCTCACGTATAAAACCAGTCAATAATGAATACTGCACACATATTCAAGAATTCCTAATTACCAAGTTTATGTCAATCAAGCAATAATGACAGAACGATAAACAGATGTGATAACTTTGTTTTTAGAAGATTTGACACTGTAAAACATCATGTTTCCTCATGATAGTTAATTTTAGCAGAGAAAAGTACCCTACCTAAACATAGATCCAATCTCTCCAGCCAAGAGGAGACCACAACAGACCCTGGAGTCCTGTGACTGGTAGTTCTGCACCGTGTCACTGCTTCGGCTGTCACGTGTGGTGCGGCATGAGTAGCCGGGAGAAGGTGGCTGCACCAACTCACTTTAGCATGCACAGCTTCACGCACTGAGGAACCTGCAGGGAGTCGTGCTCTCAATGATCTTGATTTTCAAGTTGAATAAGAACACGAAGATAACAGTAGCAAAATATTTCTGTCATGAAATAGCACTAATACAAATCTAACAAAATGCTCAGCATCCAAGTTCGTTTTTTTCCTCTTTGACTAAGAAAGCAAAGAAAAATATGTGTGAACTTACTGATAAGCATAGTGCCATTTCAATAGGCAATTACACATCCATAGTATTTCAAGTAATGAATTGAATAACTATCCTCATGGTCTCAATTCTCTCGGTCATAATAATCCCCCAAAATGAAGCCAACCAATTAAATAAGAAATCCTTCTAATATTGACAATAGAAAATTATAAAGTGACACTATGAATAGTTAATAAGATATGATGGCATATGCTCATTAGCTCACCGTGTTTATTAATTCATGCAGTGCATCCATGCTTTTTAGAGCAGTGACAATGGAAAAATGTTCTCAATGCTTGACAACTACTGCAGTTTGCGGGTGTGTTTAAGTGAAAAGGAACTGGAAGGTTAATAATTATAAACTTTATCTATCTTCCTAAATGTTCCTGTAATTCAGGAATGTATAAACACAAACAAATTACAGGCATATTCACAGACTATCATAAATGAATAAATCAGACATGTTTTTCTTACTAGTTCATGTGTGTTCTCTCTACATTCTCCCCTCCCCCCCCCCTGAATTCATTTGTATTTGTGAACAAGTGCAGGAGAATGGATGAAGAACGGTACTTGATGAGTGGCTGGGGTCCTTGGGTATCAGTCTTGCTGGAGACTCCAGCTGTTGTGACTGCTCCACCACATGCCCCACCATGGATGACAAATGTCGTGGAATGAATGGGAAAGGTGCCTTGACATCAATCCTGCTCATGTTTCTTCATCAGCTAACGTGCATGTGGCCTTTTTAAGTATTTCTTTTCCTTTGGGGGTGGGGGGAAGGCTGTGGATGGACGACGATAGGGGATTTTCAAAACAAATTGCTTTTGATACATTTTCCTATGTGATTAATTTAAAATATTTCTTTTCATGTCAAATGTGCACAGTAATAGATTTCATTTTCTTTGCCCACCCCCCCTTTTTTTTTAACATAAATTTGGTTTAACTTTTAATCAACTAGTCAGGAATACAAGGTAACTGGTTAGGCAAAAATCCTGAAAGATTTTATTTAAATGGAGTTCAGAAGAGGACTTTTATATTTTCCTAATTTTACCTTTTCATTCTAAAAGTGTGTAAATATTTTCTTTCCCTGTATTTTACATCCTAGAACAGTTGTTAAAATTATTTTAATCTCTTTTTGCTTGTGAATCTAAAAAACTGCTTCAAAAAATAATTCTCAAAAGGGAGCTTTGGGATGCATGTCAGAATATTAACCTTTTGATCTTTGTGGTGAAATTGATAAGCCTCAAGTGAATAAAAAATCAAATGCAGTTTCCTATGTTTCCTAGGATGACATCAGCTTTATTTTTGTAAGCCAATCTTACTAGTAATGCAAATATTTACATGGTCTCTTATAGCACTATAATATAATAGCATTATAATTGCTAATTGAAATAATTATTACCTGCTAATAAAACATTGTTTGCTAAGTGATTTCCATATAAATACTAAAATGAATTTTTGGCCAGAGTTTTGGAAATCTGCATATTGCTTTAGAATAAGAACATAAAATAGTGCTTAAAAATCGTGTGATGTAACAGCTTAAGCAGTCATTTGAATTCAGGTTACTCCTCTGGGCGCAGGTTCCCATCTGGCTGCTCCATTTCCAATCCAGCTTCCTCCAATGCACTTGAGATAGCCCAAGGACTTGGGCACCGACATCCACATTGGAGACCCAGAGAAGCTCCTGACTTCCGCTGGCTGGCACTCAGCTCTTGTGGCAATTTGAAGAGTGAACCAGTGGATGAAAGTCATCTCTCTCTCCATGTCCTCTCTTAACCTTTCTCTCTCTGCAACTCTTTGAACTACCTCAGACTGATTTTCAAAAAAGAACTCCTGTCTTGTGGCTCTCAACGCCCTCATCACTTCAGGAATCCATATAAATTTGTGGCAATGAGACATAAAAGGAAGACTTAGGAGTCACTTTTGGAAGCCATGTGCTGTGTTTCCTAGTCATAGTTGTCTATCATCGGGAAGGATAAAGTGGGTCTGGACCATAGTGTAAGCTTCTGAGAGAAGCTTGTGCAGCAAAGGGGTCTGGCAGTTGACACTGCTAGAAATTTAGAGTCAAGACACAAACAAACAAATTCCTTGGTGGTAGGCTAGGCTGGACACAAAGGCTGAACCAAAGATGAGTCCACATTCTCAAGCCTGTCAGGACAAAACATTGCTTGAAGGTATCACAAGAAATAGGTGCTGTTCCAGGAGTTCACCCAGCGGCTGGGGCCATCCAGTCCTGCAGGAGCCAGAAGCAGCACCATTAAGAGTGAGAGAAATGTGGTGGGAGCCAGTGAAGCAAGGACTCAGTCACAACTCATACTCTCACACATAACCCATACCTAGCTGGCTGAAGCAATGAGAAGGAGATTCAGCTTTCAAACTGACTCAGAATCTTGGTTAAAACTTCTGAACTCGGCATCCTTATATCTGAATCACATTGCATTTTGATGAATGAAACCGAGATGACTTATTACATAAAGCAATGTTTATAAAATTTACATACTAGAATCACCTTGACGGGTGTCAGAATCCAGACACATGGTCCCATCATTCAGAAATCCTGCTATAATTGCTTTTCTGATAGGCCTGGGTGTCAGTGTTTGAAAGGTTACCAATGAGTTTTTGTTTCATAGACAGTGTTGAAATTCACCAATGTAAAGAAACAGCAAGGGCAAAAATCCTGATGGAGAGTGAATCCTGGGAAACAGAAGGACTTGGCTCTGGGGAACAAACTTGAGATTTCAGTAGCAGACAAAATGAATTGCTTTGGGAATTTATCATAGGAGTTGTGCTTATTCAGCATATCAGTTACACATTTATCATTGTATTTTATTCTCACATCGAAACCATGAAGACGTGATTGATACCAACATGGAGGGCACACAGATAGGAAATGTATTTAAGAACAAGGTCTGTACTCTTTTCCCCCAAGCTTTGCTGCATGTCACCACAAAAGGGAAAGAAATTGTATGTGGATTAAGGGATAGGATACTGAGAATAGTTCTAAAACCCAGTAAGTGTGAAGATTAAGCTTTTTGCTCTTTATCTGCTTGCCCAGAGGTGTGGCTTTTACTCTATAACCTTATCTCTTATGATGCCCCATGACAAGATTTCTTATACAGCCTCCGGTTTTCAGCATCATCATTCCATCTTGCCATTTAGCTATAGCATAACTTTCTCCCTAACCTATGACCTGTGTCAGGGAAATATGTCAGGAACACAGCTCACGTTGTATCTTTACGTTTTGAGAAAGCTGAAACAAAGAACATCAAACAGTCTGGGCTCACAACATGATCCTGCATTCGTCATGAAAAATTTAAACATAACCACAGCTTCTGACAATTTAAAGTAATGGCATATAATTATCATGAGCAATGTCCACAGTCTTAGTTCTTTTGAATTTTCATTTAATAAAATACCATCACATGTTTCTCAAATATAAATGACTTTAATTCAGTGAAAACCAAGCTTAAAATTAACTTAGTTGTATAAAAGTAAAGGATTTTTTGTATTGCTGATGTTTACTGTGAATTATTCAGAACAATTGATTCTTTTGAAGGAATAAAAAATGCATAACATTATTGGAAGTGTTCTCTAATCTGAATTTGGGAAACATACTGTCTTTTCTCAAATGTTCCACCACGGAACAAGGACGGCCTCAGTATCGACATCCATTGCATTTTAAAAATAATTTTAAAAAAAGCAGTTAAAGCTTTCATTCCATCTTGCAACAATAGGGAGACCGTTCTACACAAATGTTTCCTCATAAATACATAGTTTGGACTTTCTGAGCAACATTGAAAAACTTGGTTAGGTGGTGATTGGTTAAGTAGGCTTGGAAGTGAATGAGTAAGCAGGTAATATATGTACCAAGAGTTTTCCTTCCAAAAAGCCCTTTGCTCCTGTTTCTCTGAGAAGAGATGGTTTACATTCCATAACTGAGTTGTCTGCCTTGCTCCCTTCTTTAGAATGGAAAAGGGGCAGATATGTCAGACATGCAGTTCATGCTCTAAATTTCATTCATTTGGATTCCATTATCCGACTTCCTTTTCAAGATGGCAGCATCACTGCACAGTAGGCTGGACATCTGGGACTTGGTCATATTGTCCTTTGTGAAAGTGGAGCACAGCAAGTGGTGCTAAAGTACCATGAGAATAAGCAAATGCCCGTACTCTAAACCCACATGACTATTTCTTCACTCTGTGTTTTAATGTTGCCCATTATGTCCATTGGCTTATCCCCACCACTTGCTCAATCCCCAGAACACTAAAAAGCCTTAGCAATCTGTGAGTTCTGGAAAAAAATAAATCAGGATTACTGTTGTCTTTTGGTTAATAATAAATTTTTGTAGGGGTGAATAGTAAAAACATTAAAGGTTCACCCTATAATGGATAATGTTCACATATGTAATGGCTAGATCAACAAAAATAATAGAAGGCAGAGGCAGCTCACACACATACTTCGCTAGTTAGATAGCTTTTCATAGTGGTTAGCTAATTTCAGGTTGTGATGCTAATTTGTCCATTTGCTAAAGTTTCTCCTTAAATAATCTAATGGTCTTGGATTTTCATTCCTAAACTACCTTCCTGAGTTTATTACCCAGACTCAGTAAACTGGGTACTGACTCACTCTGTGTATAATAAGTCACCCATGTATTTCTCAGAGTATTGTAACTAAATCGTTCTTAAATGAAGCAGGATTCAAAGTGACACTATTCTGTAATAACAGAGTTATGGTATAGCCGTCTGGAAGCAAACAGCACTACTTATGACCTGTAAGTCAGTGAAGAAATCAATAAAGAAAAAAAGGTGTTTTTTTTTTTAAAGAATTGAAAATAAAAACAAAAAAAATGACAGACTTAGGGCTGTTTATGGGGAACTATGCTGTAACAACAGTGGGGGAATCAGCAGGTGGAAGGAAACTTGGGGAGGGCAAAGGAAGCTGTATCAAAAAAATAATTTAAAAAAATCAATGAGGCTTCTTCAGTATGACATTACCTCACGGAATCTTAATGTAATTTAATTGAAAGGGTCAATATCTACAAAATGTTCTTTTATTACTATGGTGGTTATTTTTATTCCTGTGTAAAACAAAAGTAAAAATAAAAGTACGCATTTTTAAAAGAAAGAAAGAAAGACAGACAGGAAGACAGACAGACGTATTTGGCATTTAAATATTTTTCCAAAATGCTACAGTTTGTCAGTGAAAATTAAACTTGCTCAGAATATCTTGTCTTATGTCAGGACTCTCTCTGGAGTCATGAAATGAAGAGTAATTTGATTGATTAGGAAAAGGTAAATACTAAAGTGCTGTTAAGATTATGAAACAGAAATTTATCCTATTAATCTCTTCCATTCTTTTTCATTTCATAAAAATAAGTTAGAGAAAAATGGAAATACTCTGACAGTATTCTTCAAAATAGTGATGAAAACTTAAGTTCAAAGATAAGCTTATTTACTGAAAAAATATTTGAAATCCATATATTTAAGAAGTCTCCAAATTCATAAAAATGTATATTATGAAAAATGAGGTAAGAAGTTGGATTTTTACATCTTAGTTATTTAATTTTACAGGCACTTAATAAGTTATGAACATTGCATTGCAAAGAATTTGTAATCAAAATAAACAGTTCAAGTGTTTCTCAGTAAATGAACACTATGGAAAAGTTGTATTTGCACATGCTCGCTCTCTCTCTCTCTCTCTCTCTCTCTCTCTCTTCTGTTTCTGGGGTAAGGGGGGAGATAAAGGGAGAAGCCCCACTCAGCCTCCCATCCATCCCAGAGTCCCTAATGGGGGGCATGCTCCGAGGGTCTTGCTAAAGTGGTTTTGATAGTTGAACAGTTCTGAATTACTGCCAATCTTGCCATTCAAAGCACAATGAAATCTCTTCAGAATACACGTTGACATAGTCCACCTCCATTTGCCCAGATTTTCCCTGCCAACACATGGCTGGGGTAGTTGACTGATTTGTTCTGTCCTCCGTTCTCTGTTGAGGTACCAGGTGAGGTGTCCTCTGCAGGTTCTGATGGACTGCCATATCCCCCATGTGAACCTGGATATGCTGTCTGAGCCACTGAGCAGGCTCAGCTTTGACACATGCACTCCATGGTCAGACCATGGAACCTGCACTTCTCTTCATGGCTGGGGTTCTGAGTCTGGCAGTTCAGTTGGAGGGATCCCCAAAGAAACTTTGTCTGAGGTGATTCCCAGACCAGATTATTGTGTGTGAATGCCAGTACAGGGTTTGGCATAGTCCATCGCCCCAATCAGCTTATGCATATGCTGGTGGTTGCAATTTCTGGGTCAGGTCTGTTTCCTGACCTGTCTTCTACACAAACCAAGGGGTGCTACAGTCTAGCCTAATCCAGCCCACCACATACTTAGCCCTTATGCAAACCAATGGGAGCTGCAGCCTAGTCAGAGCAACCCACATTAACCCTCACCAGGCCTGCCCCCTGCCCTGGTTCCATGCTTGCCACTATGTACGAGAGACTGGTCCAGTCTGTCCCACATCTCATTCAGCTCTCACATACGTCAACGGGCCTTGAAGCTTAGTGCGACTCAACCAAGCCCACTATCCAACCCACACACATGCCAGTGGGTGCCCTTCTGTCTAGTCATACATGCCCCATTCCTGGTTCTCATGCTCACCAGTGAGAGTGGTAACCCAAGAGGGAGGTAGCCACTATTTCCCTACTGTGCCCACTTCTGGTCCCAGAACATGCACTCTCCAGGTGGTTCTGCAGTTTGACTTGACAGAATTAGCTCCCAGTGCCAGCATCTGCCAGCTGATGCTGCAGCAAAGCCCAACCAAGCCACACCCACCGTGATTTATGTTTGCATCAGTAGGAACAGTCAGCCCAGCCTGACTTTTCTCTAATCTAGCTCACATGAGGTCAATAGGTGTTATAGCTCTGCCTGGTCCAGTCTGCCCCTATCATGTTCTCCAGTGGGGGTGGTGGTCCAGCAGGGGAGCCCTCCACATTCCCCCAACCAGCTTTGTCTCTCACGCCCTGGTTCTCACGTGTGCTGGTTGGGTGCAGCAAACCATTCTGGCATGGCCCACTTTGCCTCGACATTTGCCAGTGGGTGCTGTAGCCTGGCCTGTCCAGGCCCCACCCCCAATTCCAGCTCATGCTGGTGGGGATTACAAACAAGCCCAGCCCAGCCGGCACAAGTCCCATCCCTAATGTGTACTGGAATGTGTTGTGACTGAACCAGGCCCAACCCACAGGCTATTCTGGTGCTCAGATTCGCCAGTGGGTGATATGAACTGGTTCAGTCTGGTCCACTCCCAACCTGTGCCAAATGTATGTCTGTGGGTACCATTCCCTGGCCCGGTCTGGGCTGTTCTATATCATGGTTCGTGCACTTAACTTAGGGATTTATTCATTTTTATTGGAAAGGCAGATTTACAGAGAGAAGGACTGACAGAGAGAAAGTTGACCACAACTGCCAGAGCTGAGCTGATCTGAAGCCAGGAGCTTCTCCGAAGCAGGTGTGGGGTCTGAGGGCTTTTGGGCCATCCTCAACTGCTTTCTCAAGTCACAAGAAGGAAGCTGGTTGGGAAGTGGGGCAGCCGTGACATGAACCAGTGCCCATATGGGATCCTGGTGCATGCAAGGTAAGGATTTAGTCACTATACTATCGCACTGGACCTCCTAAAAAATTTTTTTTGCACCAAAGAAAACTTATCTTTCAATTCAGTTTTCCACCAGTATTTTAAGTAGTTGAATAAAATTTTAATATTATTTATTTAAGCAGCAAACAATACTTATAAATGTAAACCAAAAGCAGCATAGCTTTAAAAACATAATAATTTTCAGGGGAATGCTAAACATAGCATGTATACTATGCCATGGGGTGATATTCAATTTATGTGCTTGCTGGACTGAATCCTCCATATCCTGGTATATTTGGGGATCATGACAATCCTCAGTTTTTTCTAAATGGAAATAAAGTCAAAGTGAATCCATGTACAAGCGAAAAGCTCATTAATCTAGATTCCTATTGAGCCTTTGATCATTGCCACTCTGCACATTGTCATTAACAGATCAACCGAAATCATCCAGTCATCCCATCTTCAGCTGGCAGAGTCTGAACTGCCCTGTGATGGCAGTGCTTCCTCTAAAAGCAGAGTGTCATAGTGGACCTTGTGGCTCAACAGGTTTGGCTGCCATTTGGGATGTTCTGCTTCTCATCCAGCTCACGTATCTTGGAAGGCAGCAAATGATGTCCCACATGCTGTGTTGACTGCCAGCCAAGAGGAGGGCATATGCAGCTCCTGGCTCCTGGAATTAGTACGGCCAGCCCAGGCCACTGTAAGGATATCTGATTGGAAGTTCATTCTCTCTCCCTCTCTTCCTTTCTCTCTTTCTTTCAAATAGATGAAAATATATTAGTTATATCAAGTTATGTCCCTTATCATCAAATTTATAAAATATTTCTCTTTACCCCATAAAAAAACAGCTGCAATATCTAGACAATTATTTTTTAGTTCTAGGGCCCATTTTAATTGGTGATCCTCTTCTCCCTAAAGTCACATACTTTTTGGCTAGAATAAAAGTATATACAAAAATGAATGTAAATATGTATGTATATATACAAATGTATGCATAGGTTTGTGCATGCTTACACAGGAAGACAGGAAGCGGTATGCATTCCCACTTGCAGTATCAGAATTGATTATAAAGAAGAGAATGATAAAAGAGAGTTTAAAAAATGAAAAATTATTTCCTGTCACTTTTTGATTAAACGTTTTAAGTTTTTATTTTGCATCTAAAAGACAAAAAGGAAAGAAGGAAGCAGGTAAGGTCAGCCAGCGATGCGTAGCAGCACATCACTGCTTTAAAGCATGATCCATTTTGCACTTTCATTTTCATGTGATAATTTCTGTTCCTTTTCATTGTGAGCTCTTACAGAAAATGACTTCTAATACATGCAGCACTTTGGCTCTTATGGAGATGCTTGCTATTATACATTACAGGTCCAGCTATTCTGCATTTTATCTTCTGTGACTTCCTTTTAATGACAGAGCATTGTGAGGAAGTGAGCACATGTCTGCCTGTTTCAGGAGAATATATTGGGATTGTTCAAAGCTACTGTGGAAGGCAAGTAGGCTTGTACCAGATGAGTGATGTTTCTCACTGCAATTTTGAAAGAGTCAGTGGCTGTTAGGGAAAAAGCTTAGAGAGGGTTTTCTGTCATGCAGGAATAGAGTGGCTTTCCCTTTGTCCTGCCATCCAGCTGCCTGGAGGGCAGATAACAGTGGTCAGAGATAGCCCCATTATCCAAATGGAAGCAATAGCCCTGCTGTTCATCTGCTATTCCCAGCACACAGAAGGACCTCTCATTTGCCTCGCTAATTCCCCATCTTCCTCCTCAGGTTTATCAAAAGAATTGCTAGTTATAATATACACACATTACCATTCTATTCCACTCTATTCTCCAGGCAGTTATAAACGCACACAAAGCATCTCCTTACTGCGTGATCTACACAACAAACTAAAAAATACCTCTAAATTATGTGTAATTGTCTTTTCAGGATATTCACTGCTCTGCCGCCTGGCACCTCTGAATTTGGATATTATTTTCAGCAGGATATCTGTTTTTCTCTCTGACACCATTTTTTTCTGCCCTGAGGAGACAGCATTTCTTTTAAGCTGCAAAATATTAAATGAGCCCTGTATTTCAGTGAGGCACCCCTTCCGTATTTAAATTTCAGTTCAACAGTTGACTTACCTGAGCAATCAAGTTTCATAGGAATTAAAGTTTAACATTTGTAAAAGTGAAAGTTAGCAATTGTTCTAACTCTTCCATCTTTCTAGTTAAAATGATCACATTTTGTTTGGAATGGAAAGGCATCAGTGTCCTTCAGCCCAAGTTACAGGGAATATGATGTGGCCAGTGAGAGAAATGAGCTGTTTAAAAGAAAAGAATATACGACAGGGGTGAAATGATGGCTTCAGAGGTTTATTATCATTATTATTGGAATCAAAGTGGTTGCAATAAGACGGAGAAATTTTTGAGGACAATGAGGCTATTACTACATTTTTGTGACAAAACTGGAAAGTAGATTTGAAAACTACTTACTTAATAATCAAGCTGCTCAAGTAACCCAGTTTTCAAAAAAGCAACACACTAAGACACACACCTGGAAAATGAGCACAGTCCAATGAGTGTGGAAGTAGATGCTGTGGCTGGGAGGTGAGTCCCATTTGCAGCAGCTGAATGTCACATCAGAGTGCTGGTTCAAGGGTGGCCGCCTGCGTTTCCCATTCAACTTCCTGCTAATATGCCTAGGAAGGCAGCAGATGGGCCCTCTTGCAGGAAACCTGGCTTACATTTCAAAAGTAAATGGGAAGATGAAAGGTTCTCTCTTTCTCTCCCTCTCTCTCTCTTATCTCTCTCTCTCTCTCTCTGTGACTGCCTTTCCAATAAATAAATATCACAATTCTTAGCAAAAACCAACTAAGGGGCTCAAAAGGAGCTAAGCCAGAGAAGGATTCGGCAGGCTCTTTGCTCGGTGCTTTGTCCCCATTAGTTCATTTAACTTGCAGCATTTCAATATAACAAACAAATTAATGGATTTCTAAAAAAGATTTGTTTTTATTTTTATTGGAAAGGCAGATATACAGAAAGGAGGAGAGACAGAGAGAAACATCTTCCGTCCGATGATTCACTCCCCAAGTTAAGTGCAACGGCCGATGCTATGCCGAGCCGAAGCCAGGAACTAGGAACTTCTTCCAGGCCTCCTACACAAGTGCAGGGTCCCAAGGCTTTGGGCCGTCCTCGACTGCTTTCCCAGGCCACAAGCAGGGGGCTGGATGGGAAGTGGAGCTGCCGGGATTAGAACTGGGGTCCACATGGGATCCCAGTGTGTTCAAGATGAGTCCAGCATTTTGATTGGGAAGATCTCCAAAGAAACTTTGTCCAGGGTGTTCTCAGACCAGAATCTTGTATGTACTAGCAAGTACAGAGCCCAGCACAGTCCATTGCCCTGATCAGCTGGTGGTTGCAATTGCTGGGGTGGTTCTGTTTTCACTTCCGACTTCCACTGGAACCAATGGGTGTTGCAGTCCAGCCTGGTTCTGCCCAGCACATACTCGGCCCTCGCATAAATAAGTGGGAACTGCAGCCTAGTTGGAGCGACTCACAATAACCCCCACCAGGCCCGCCCCCTACCCTGGTTTGCCAGTATGTGTAGCAGACTAGTCCAGTCTGTCCCACATCCCACTCCACCCCAGCTGCTGTCGTAGTTTTATGCCCTCCCATGGAAGTGGTAACCCAAGAGCGAGGAGCCCACTGGTTCCCTCCCAGTCCTCTCCCACTCCCAGATTATGCACTCTCCAGATAGTTCTGTGGTTTGACTTAACAGAACTAGCCCCCAGTGCCAGCTTCTGCCAGCTGATGCTGTGGCTAAGCCCAAACAACCCTCACCCACTCTAACTTTGTTTGCACCAGTAGGAATAATCAGCCCAGCCTGGCTTTTCCCTGATCTAGTCCACATGAGGCGCACAGGTGTTGTAGCCCTGCCCAGTCTGGTCTGCCCCCATCCCAGCTCATGCTCTCCTGCAGGAGTAGCTGTCCAGCAAAGGAACCCTCCCTTATTCTTCTTCCTTGTTCTCACGCTTGCTGGTTGGGCACCCAGAGCTTCATCGAGGTCTCCCACACAGGTGCAGGAACCCAGGGTTTTGGGCAGTCTTCAACTGTTTTCCCAGGCCACAAGCAGGAAGCTGGATGGGAAAAGGGGCTTCCAGGATTAGAACTGGCACCCATATGGGATCCTGACACATGCAACGCGAGGACTTTAGCCACTAGGCTACCATGCCAAGCCACTCATCATCATTTAATGGTGAAATTTGCCTGGATTTGAATTCTGTCTCATAAACTCCAAACTCACACATTAGTTGCATAGTTACCTCACCCCTTTCCTGTATAATGTAACCTCTCAAGTTCAGTATCATACAAAGGAACATCTAATCTTTCCAAAATCTTATGTATCATTTTATATTCTCCATTGAAATCACTGAAAGTATTGGTCTCCTGATTGTCCTGTTTGAACCAGAGTGCCATTGTATTTTATGAATTTTGCCCTTCATATCCCACACCATCTCTTAGAAATCTTGTTTCAAAACAATTTTGGAATTCAACCTCTTATCCTTAAGAAATTACTGCAGATTATAAGAGCAGGGAAAGAAATATTTTGGCTGCATGCATTTTCTGTGAAGAAAATCAGGTTTCAATTGACTACTAATAGTATTTGGTATTTGCCTAGCCCTGCACGCACAAAAGAATTGATACATAAGAGTGGGTTATGCTTTATCAATTTTGAACTGAAGTCGTTACTCACAGCAGGCAGGTACTTTGATTGGATGTCACACATAATCAAGGGCCTTTTACTACTCACCCCATTCACTGCGGACATACAGCTCGATGACTACCTCGAACTCTGATCAATCAGGTGAGTATCTCCTTGTTTGTCAGTGAGTAGCTAGGAAGGAAACAGAAGTATGTAGAAATCCATCATTAGAGAAGTGTGCCCCTCCCCTATTATCTCTATCAATTTTCCTTGAAATCAGGATGAGCAAAATTGAACACATTCATCTTCCCTTCAGTTCATCCCACAAAACACAACCTTCTTCTTTCCGCCCCTTCCCTGGAGTACCATTGCCCAAGGACCCAAATGACAAATGGGCTTCATCTTACATTCTCACATTACCTCACTAATCACGTACTCAAGTTTCAGGTGCTGCATACATTTCCCTTGTCACCATAGAAAATCGACAGGAAAAACGAAAGTTTCACACACAGAGTTGGAAAATTTTTCAGAAACTGTGGATATCTACACGCAACTGTTCAGAAGTAATCATGATTCTACTTTCTTGGTTCATCTTATTTAAATAAATTGAGTCATAAAGTAGATTTTATTTTGCACACAGCTTCACTAGAAAAAAAAATTAATACGATCCACCCAAATCAAGTGCAGCTCTGGGTTAGAATTTCTCATTGCTTTACACCATTATCTAATTAAATGAATTTGATTTCATTCCATGTATTTATTCTTCCTGGATATTTAGTTTGTCTGTAGTCTTCGGCGCTTTTGAATAACACTGCAATAAACATTTTAAACACACACACAGGTTTCTGTTTGGACTATACAGGATGTCAATTACAAGACACATTCATGCTCAATTTTGTGATATAACAGTTTTTGAAATTGTTATATCTTCATGTTCTCATTAGATTTGTATGCAAAATTCAGTTAAGTTGCACTGATTCAAGAACTTTATTATAGTAAATGTTCACAATATTAAGAAAGTTTAGGAGACCAGCACTGTGGTGTAGCACATTAAGTGTCTGCCTGTGGAACCAGGATCCCATCTGCATGCTAACTCAAGTCCCACTGTTCCACTTGCAATTTACCTGTTAACATTTCACTAATTTTATTAGCTTTCAGGAAAATACTGAACAGAAAAAAAAAGAATACTGAACCATCTTCCTCTTCTTCAAAAAAGGTTTGATTCATTTATCTGAAAAAGTTGGAGAGAGAGGTAAAGACATGGGGATCATTCACCTCCTGGTGTACTCCCAACACGGCCTCAAGGACCAGGACTGGACCAAGCTAAAGCTGGGAGCCAGGCGCTGCAGCCACGTCCGCCACATACCTGTGCCATCCTCTCCTGCCTATCCCAAGTCATCCTCAGGAAGCTCCCTGGAAGCAGGGCAGCCCGGACACAACCCAGCACCCGCAAGGACAGCACTGATCTCCACGTCAATGGGAAATGCTTCGTCACAAAGTGCAGTGTGAGTTCTTTTCTAAACTGGTACTTTTTCAACTATTTTTGGCCAGATTTAATAAGTCCCTTTCTGTTACAAGATAAATCAGAGATAGTTCTGCTATTTCTATTAAAGAAATCTTAATGACCTGAAATAGGTTTCTGTTTTAAATATTCCGTATTTAATTTCCCACATTTGAAATCCTAATATTATTTCACCCCCTTTTCATTAGTGTTTTGAATGATGCTGGTTATTTTCCAAATGTTAAAAAGCATTTTTCATAAAATAAATCTCACTTTGTATATATATTCATTTATATATATATTAGTTACATTATATTTGTATATATCCTATTCTATCGTACTTATTTTATAGCATACTTATTTATATTATATTATTATATTCATTTTTATATCTCTGTTAGGAATTTCATGATGTTTGCAGAGATTATTATTTTTAAACTTGCCTGGTTGCCCTACCTTTATCAGTTCAAATTACACGATTATGCTGCCTTCATGAAATAAGTTAAATTGTTACTTTCTCTTTCAGATCTTTGATAAAACTATACATTTGCTACTGTTAAAATAGCTGAGAGAAGCAAGAGAAATGATCTCACCAGGAAATTAGGTTCTCTGAGGTGTTCTGAAAGACAAAAAACATACACATTGGATTCAGTGTTATTCTATTTCTTCTAGTGTCAGTTTTACTAATTCTGTTTTTCCAGGGACTTTGCCTATTTTATCTACATTGCAAAATGTATTTGCATTAATAAAATAGGGTATTTTGCCTTTGAAACCTTTACATTAACTGATTCTGTTAATTTATGCCATCTATTTTCTTGATGGGTTATGGTAGAAATTTATTAAATAAGTTAGTCTTTTAAAATAAATAACATTTGCCACCTTGTGTTTCATTTCTTACTATATGCAAGATTTCTCTTTATGGAATTGATCCAAAGCTTTGATTTATACACTGATAACCTCAGTTAAAAAATATGTAAAAAATAGTCTTTATAGTAATCAAAGACTATATAACTGTTGAGAGACACAGAGAAATATTTATATCATTAAGAATTCTGAGTAGGGTTTATTAGAATACTTTGCTTTACACTCATTTTTCTTAATCTAGCGAGTACTTTTGTTGTGTAAATGAATGTGAGTCGCTTTGGTTACATGCAAACCAAATATTAGGTATTAGACTGTCACTATTGTCAATTTTGACTTTAACTGAAATGTCTACATAGTAATTGTTCAAGGTCAGAGTCCTTCCATAGCAAACCCTGACCTGTGATGGCAGCCTCTCCTGTGGGTTTCGGTTGAGTCTTGCCTGCTCCACTTCCAGGCCAGCTGCCTGTTAATGGATTTGGAAATGTGCAGAGAGTACCCTAAGTCCTTGGGCCTCTGCATTAATGTGGGACACACAGAAGGAAGATCCAGGCTGCTGGATTCAGACCAGACCAGCTCTAATATTAGTCATTTGCCAAGTAAATCAGCAGTTGAAAAAAATCTCTCTCATAGCTTCTCCCTTTCCATATGCTTCTTATACTTCAGAATTTCTGCAGATCTGTGACTAAACTGTGACTTAAAATTTCCCGCTTTTCAAATGTACAGCTGGTACATTCCTCTCATCCCTGTCCCGTCACTGTGTGCTGACAGAGAGCATCTGATTTACCTCTTTACTAGGAAGAGCTTCAGATGTAGAAAGCTTGCAGCCCTTGATCCTCTTCAATACCTGGAATAACATAAATAGTGTGATCTTGTACTTTGATCTCAATTCTATGATGGTGTAAGATATTTGATTCTTGATGGAGACTAAAATACTTTGAATACAGAAATATGACAGCTATTTACACTCCAGATTAGCCAATGGGATAACATTCACTTCAGATAGGGAGTTATTTTTCCTATGACTGCAATTTGTTTTCCTGGGCTCAGAGGGACAGTGTTCTCTAAACCAATGGATTATATTGGAAATGTTTAAATGATTCTTTTGGGACAATCACTCTTGGAACCCTTCCCTCATGTTCTGAGAATCAACACTACATGACATGGCCGAATCAACACTACATGACATGGCCACTTGTATGCACAGATGCCAGCCTGTCCCAGCCACCCCCATGCTTGTGAGTCATTTGCACTCCCGTGGGTTCCAGCCCCAGCTGATATTACACAAAAAGCAAGAAATCAGACCAACCTAGTCACCACACAGTGTTCTGAGTGAAAACACAACGGTCGCCTTTTGAAGCTGTGTTTTGGGGTGGTTTATTTTGTTGTGATAATTGAAATATTTTACAATGCAGCCCTATAGTATACTTACTCTTACTATTATGGTTGTAACATAAATAAGCTTTAAGGATATTTTGCTTAATGCACATTTACCTATTGATATGATATGTAATACCATCAATACTTTGCAAAATGTATAATTCAACAATCCATAATTATGTGCATGCATTATTTCCCAAAGGATGATTATTTGCTAATCATCCAAAAGGAAGTGAGAAAATGAAAAAATAATAATGGGGAAGAAATACAAACATTCATTATTAAAACAGAATACTAATTCGTTTTCAGTGCAGAAAATGGTGAGACAATATTTACTCAGGTTTCTTTGACTCTTTCTCAATTTAATGCATATGAAGATTTCTCTACATGTTAGAACTGTTTCTCTACTACCTTACTTTACAATTTGGAACGATAGCCTTCTATTCCAAGCTATAAATCTTCTTTTCAAAACATATTTTGAAAAACATTTGCCACACCACACATTTTACATATTTAAAATGTACAGCAGATTTTTGATTGCATAAAAGTTTACAACTGTAACCGCAGTTAAATGTTTTTCATCACCTGCCAAAAGCAAGCTGCAGAGCAACTAATGACCACTCCCCATTTTCTTTCTCTCATTCACCCTCTTTCCTCCACTTCTCAACCCAAGGAAACCATTTTTCATTTTATGTCTTTCCACACTTAACCTATCCTAAAATTATTTCCTGTCTCTCAGTAATTCTGACTTTCAAATAAAAATGAATAACTCTTTTAAGAAATTATATTCCCTCTGGGTTTGGCACAATTGCTCAACAGGCTAATCCTCCACCCACAAGAAATGCATCCCATCAGGGCAGCAGTTTATGCCCTGGCTGCCCCACATCCCATCCATCATCCTATTAACGGCCTGGGAAAGGAGGGAAGGATGGCCCAACTCTTGAGCACCTTGCACCCTCGTGGGTGACACACAAAAAGCTCCTGGTTCCCAGCTGCACTTCAGTTCAGTTCCAGTTGTTGCAATCACTGGGGAGTAAACCTGTAGATGGAAGATCTCTGCCTATCACCTCTTTTCCTCTCCGTAAATCTGTCTTTCAAATAAAAATAAATAAATCATTTTAAAATTACCTTTGCTCAATGGTTAGGACATAGTTCAGACCATTTAAATGTACTATTTTGAGAGAGACTGCACACATACATGTTTTTAAGACTAGCCTTTGTATAATTTCCATGCATAGGCAACAGGGGGAAAACTATCCAAAGTCTATGCCTTCTGCTGTCACATGCACAGTCATTTAAAACCAAGGACGCATGTTCTAATTACCATTAAGTTAATGATCTCAGGAATGATACATGGAGCATATTTGCTACCGAAAGCATGTGCAAAGATTCTTTGTCTTGATACTTTTCTTTAGAAACTAATTTCATGATATTTTGCCCTCCCAAACCCAATCATAAAATTACAACTGCTGAAGAAATATATTGACTTAAAAGGGCAAGCACTGTGGAGTGCTGGTTTGGGGTCTTAGTGGCTCCACTTCCGATCTGGCTCCCTGCTAACAGGTGCAGGAAAGCAGTGGAAGATGGCTCAAGTACTTGGGCCCTCACACCTGATGAAATATCTGATTCCCCTTCTGGCTATTATGGCCATTTGGGTAGTGAATCGGCAAGATGAAACATCTATGTTTCTTTCCACCTGTCCCTTCATCTTCCTCTCTCTATTGCCTTACATTTTAAATAAATAAAGACAAATGTAAAAAAAAAATTAAAACAACTGTGAATGAGCGAGGTAAAGTTTATTGCTTGAATACTGTAGTATATATTTTCGTGGAATTTAAACTCCTCCTTGTTTAAACTACAGATGCTTGTCTAAAAAATGTAATAAATTTAGAAACACCAGGCGGCAAGATCACAAATGAAAACCGAAGCAATCATTTACGTGTCTAAGATCAGGAAAAACTATGCGTCACAGTAATGGTGAAGACGTGAACAGCCCGGGATGCCTTGCACCAGACAACATACAGCAGTAAGTCAGTCCTTCACTCTTCCGTGACTGAGCAGGTAACTTGTGCACGTCTAATCTTACCTTCACCTCATGCCTAGACCAGTGCAACGTACATCAGTATGCTATTGTTTACATGGTAAGGAATTCATGCACCTTTAACATTCCCCGGAATAGTCACTCAAAAAAGAATTAGAAAAGCATTTCTGAAAGCTGAGTGAACGGGATTTTGTTTGTTTGTTTGTTTGCTTGTTTGTTTTGACCAGGAATTGATCCGTTGCAAATCCTATGTTTTTCCTGCCAGCTAGACATGCCTGGCTGATAATGCATGCTTATCCTCCCCAAAAGAAATTGACTAGAAAATAACTAAATATTTTAAGCAAAACATCTGACAGAGCCCACTGTTAAGTAAACATATTAGATTCCCTAGTGCTTTTCTAAGAATGTGCCACATGTTGGGAAGTTGAAGAAACAGAAATGCATTGTCACACGCATTCAGAAGTCAGAAATCAGCTCTCGCTGGTGACAGATTTGATTTCTTCTGAGGGTTGAGAAAAACAATCAGTTCCATGGCTCTCTTCTAGTCTCCAATGATGGTACACACGGATTCCTGCCTTAACGTTCACATTCGTTCTTCCTGTGTGTATGTCTCTGTCTAAATTATCATTCATAAAGAAAAATGTAGACACAATATTGGATTGAGGGTATCAATATTGCCTTGTTGTAACTTGACCAATGATATTTGCAACAATCCTATTTCCTATTTCTGAAGTATTAGTGATCAGAATTTTAATATATGACTATTTAGGGAAACACAACTAGACGCATAGTGGTACCATACAAAGGTTTGAAAAATCCTAATGTATTCAGTAAGTATATAAATCTGATAAATTCTGTAATGTTTAAAATTAAACATTTTCTTACATCATAACCATAGCTTCCTTCACTTGCATTTTATTAAAATAAATCAGAAAGATATGGTATATATTTCCAATGAGAAACAATGATAAAGTTGTTTACTGACTCACAACAAGTAATGAGGTCAAACAGCAAAGCTAAAGCACTGTTAAACTGCAATTAGAAAACTTACCTCAACTTCCAATAGCATAGGTATATGAGCAGTTTGTTGTTCTGTATGATACTAGATTTTTATAGGCAAGTAAAGAAAGTAAATTATTAAAGAGTGATATGACATAGAATATCAAAGCTTTGCAAAGGATTACCCAACGTGATTCTTTTTAGTAGTCATCTTTTTTTGAAAAGTTCAGTTTAAAACAACTAAAAGCAAACATATTCATTTAATAAAAGCCTCTACTAGGAAACAATGAAGACATGAAATACCTCTGAAAAGCTAATGAAAAAATGAAACTAAAAGATAAGTGTATTTGTACAAAATAATTTGAAATTCATTCGTAGCTTTCTTGCAGTATGCGTTTTCCACAAACTCTTTGAAGACTCTTTGTTTATCGTCAGGTCTAACTTTTCAATATCCATGACACATTGGCGGTTTTCCATTTAGCTTTGAAGTTATTTGGGGAAAAAAACTAAGAGCATCCACTCATCCACTCACCCAGGCATAACCAGAATTAATTTTGATATAGTCTTACTATCTTACCTCCTAACCACGCTTCATCAAAGCAATCCAATTATCTTGCATTTTCCTATTTTTATGGATAGCATTATGATGCCCTTTGCTTGAGGCTTTGCAGCTCAGGTAAGCTCTACAACTCAGATATGTCCACTGATTAACTGAACTTAGTTTATGTTATCAAATGAGGTTAGCAAACTTCCATTTTCCTAGCAACTGACATTCCATATTAGTAATATTAGCTGTAGGCATACAGTTTGAAAAGTAATACTTAACATTTACATGAGACTAGTCAATTTCTTAAAATGACAACAACAAAACTACTTGACTGATGAATTTTCAACACCATTTCAAAATTGTTTTTAAAAACGTAACCTTCCCTGCTCCCGTCTGACTCGCTTCACTGTTTCCCAGGAGGACTTATGTTCTAACCACCTAGCCTCAAAATTTATGAAGTAATATTCTTTTAAAAAACAAATTTGAGAAACTTCTTTTCCTTTCTTTCTAGTGGGAAAATAGTTCCATTGATTAACTTATGCTTCTAAAAGCTTTTTGAGTTCTATCAATCATTTTAATCCTAGAAACATGTGCATGTTTTCATTTTATTTCAGAAAATGAATTCATTGTAAAGTTTGAGGTTACTTCATAACCAAATATTGTATCTTTACAAATTCCTTGGTCATGAAAGCATTCATTTCATTTTCCTGCTATTTATATTACGTTTCATTTTGAGAAAGAAAAAGTGCCTGAACATGTGTCTTTAAAGATTTATGTATTTAAAAGATGAGTGGGAAAGAGGAACAGAGACAGGTGAACAGAAATGTCTTCCTTATGCTATTTCACTCTTCAAAATTTCACAAAAGGCAAGAGTAAGCCGAGTGACGCCAGGGGCCGAGGACTTTACATGGGTCACCCACATGGCACCTGCTGCCTCCCAGGCACACTAACAAGACACTGAATCAGAAACACGGGCTAGCCAGGAGACTGACCGGCAGTTGTCTATTTGACGCAGGTTGTACGTCTCCAAGTGGAAGCTGAGCGCACTGTACCACAATGCCTCCCCTCTGTTCCGTTTGTTTGCTTCATTTGCATCAACTTTTGCTGAAATCTGAGAAGCACAGGAAGCGATTTTCCCTGGTTGAGACAATGTTTATAAATTCACGAAGCCAATGCATGAACTTATCGATCAGATAGATAGCCTATACTTTTCTGTTGCTGAGTGAAGTTTCTCAGAAAGCAGCAAAGCAAAGTGAAGCAATGCCAGAGTACATACATGATACACAGGCAACTTGAACTTCAGACAGATAGTGAGTAATGTTAGAGGGCGTAGCATATCCCAAACATTTTTATGCTTGCATATTTGATAGAAATATAAGAGGCATGAAAAAAACCTACTTACACATACTTTTAATGATCTCATTGAATGGCGGGGGGAAAATGTTTAACTATAAATTTGGAAATGCAACAGATTCACCAGATTCAGTGGAAAAACATTACATGAAAGTACTGTACTCTAGTTAGAAAAATTGTTTTCCATGTAGTTTTTGGTCAACAATTCTGATAGTACTGCACAAGTATATTGGAATTGATCAAGAAAGTAGTTAAATTGGGTGGTGAGAGACAGCTTTCTTATTTTCGGAGTGGAGATTGCCAATAAGGTGAGCAGGCTAGAAATGCTGATGTGTTGCTATATTTAAGTTTAAGATATCAATAAAAACTCATGTTCAAATATAAATGCATGCATCAAGAAATACTCAGGTATGTCTGTATGTGCAGCATGCATGCACACACATATTTTTCTGTTAGGCAATGGAGCTTCGTAACCAAGGATATCGCCATAGAGGAAGTCTATGTATCTCAGTTCTTGATTTATGATAAATTCTGAAAATAAAAGAGATCATGGAGAAATCGCTGATCAATGATCTTAGCACTTAGGAAAGAAATACAGATGTCTCTGGAACATTTCAAATGCATTGCAGCCTTTTTGATCAGTGCATTAGGCTACATACTGCAATGCCAGCAAAGCATATCAGAGCAGTAGCATGAGTCCCAGCTGCTCTACTTAACCACTTCTCTGCTAACGTGTCTACAAAATCAATGGAGGATGGTCCAAGTGTTTGGGCACCTGCTATCCATGAGGGAGACTGGGATGGAGTTCCTGGCTCCTGACCCCTGGCTTCAGCTAGGCCTTTTGTGGCTGTTTGGGGAGTAAATCAATGGATAAAATCTCTCTCCATCTCTCTCTGTCTCTGTAATTACCTCTCCAAACAAAACAAAAACAAAATACTTATTATAAAGTCTAATAACATTACACTTAAATACACATTTGTCCATCATCACATCTCTTTTCCTAAACCTACACTTTAAGGACCCTTGAAATCAACCTATTGCAACTGCATAATCCAAGATGATCTTCCTAATTTGAAGTTAACAAATTAGCAAGTGTAATTCCCTATGTACTTTAGTGACTCCCACTGTGTTAAAGGATATGGATGGAGTCTGGTGATGAGGGCACATTTGTGGATGGGGTACCTTATTGTACCTAACGTGCCTCGGGCAGTGAGGCATGACTTCACACTACTTAAGGGCATAGTGACTTCGTTCGCAACCACATAGCATGAAAATGAATGTGAAGAATGACTTTACTGTTGGTGCCTGCTTTCTGATCATCATCAGATGCATCATATTGGTAGTGTCATTGAATTGATGTGGTATAAATTAGATTTTATCCCTGTGACATTCTTCTCCCAATACACAATCTCATTTTAATCGTAAGAATAAAGTGAGACAAATCCCAATAGAAGCATGTGCTACAAATTACCTAATCAAAACTTCAATGATAATAAAGTAAAAAAAATGAAAATATAAAAATTATAATATCCAAAAGGAATCTAAGGAGGTATAATGAGTAAATAGTAGTGTGGCTGAAATTCTGGAGTGGAAAAATGCCATTAGGAATTTTTTGTTAAAATCTGAGTTAATTTTGAACATTAGGCAGCAGAATATTTTCATACAAGTTCATTCTTATAACATATGAACCATATTAATATAGGATGTAAACACTTGGACAAAGTTGATACAATTGTTGTGAACTCTGCATTAGCTTCATAATTTTTCCTAAATCCAAGTTTACAAAAATTTAAAAGATACAAACAATACTAGCATCATAAGTATCATGGTATGAGAAATACCCAGGAGAAATACTTAATTCTATCTAAAAAGTTGTTAACTATAATTTTTTCAGCATAGTTAGCTAATAACGAGAATACTATGGGACAGTTATTACATTACAGATAGAAAGAAGGTCTAGGTGACATAATCCATAGCAAACAATTCAGCTAACGGAAAAATGGGAAAAATTGCACAATGGAATGACTCAATGAGTTTGTGTAGCGATATGCAAAACAATAGCAGGTAACATAGCCATATAGGAGCTAGTATCAAGGATTTACATTAAGTTTTTTCAGGGAAGACAACTTCCAATTGAATAATTTCAAATAATACAGCCTCCTTGACATGCTCCTACTTTGTTTCATCCTAAATCTATCCCATTAAAATTAAAACCAGTTTTGCTTGGTTCTTCTTCAAATCATGAGTCATTTCAGGACACTGGATTTTTCCATGTTTTTTTTCTTTCCACTTTCCTTATTATTAATGGATAGATAACTAACCCAGTTGAACAAGCTTTAACAACAAGCCTGGAATTGCCTGCTTGTTTCAAACACGAACTTATTTGTTATTTGCCCCCCTTTAAGAAAAATTTTACAGATCCTGCACTAGAATCATTTTCTCCTTTATAAAAAACAAAACCAAAAACATGAAAATGGCAATCGAATGGATGTGAATTATATTAAATGTTAACATCCTTATTAATACAGAAATATTTGAAATATTTCATTCACTTTGGGTTATCTCTATTCATTGAGATAAAGCGTATTTGTCTTCTATGTTTATTTTCCCACACTTTGTTATACTAATCTCAGTGTTATCTAAGAAGTTACTGAAATGCTTTCAAAATAAACTGACAAATGCAATCATGATTTCTGGAAGGAAGAACTAAGAAAACTCAATAAGAGAATAAAGAAATTATATTTCATTAGGTTTAAAAAGAAGCTCTGGATAACTGGGCCGTGTGACACTGCAGTCTTTTACAACATTCTGGTTTTATAATTATACATTCTCAAAGTACCTGAGAATTCTTTCTATGTTATTTCCCCACTAATATCTGATGAAGAAATCCAAGGGGTCCTGACACCGTAATAATCTCTTCCTTTCAACAGGAATGCCTTCTACAAAGTATGTAGATTATTTGGGGGCAGCTCATTACCCCTAATTTGCAAAAATGTAAACATTTTCCTCACCAGATGACAGAAGTTAAAATCACTAATGCATATATGTAATATATGTATCTATTTATCTACGTATTTTTATCCCTAGAAAATGTCTTACTTATTACTTTGTCTTGTTTCTATGTTTATAAACATCAAACTACCATATCTTTGTCTTGCTTTTATGTATAGATTTCTTTAAGTATCTTTAAAAATTTCTTTATTTGAACGGTAGAGTTACAGAGAAGAGAGAGAGAAAGAGAGAGAGAGAGAGAGAGAGAGAGAGAGAGAGCTCTTTCACCCTCTGATTACTTCCCGAATAGGGAAACAGCTGGGGCAGGGTCAAGAATCTACAATCCACTGAAGCCTTCCACATTGGTCAACAGCGTCCCAGTGCTTGAGCACTCCCAGACTTACTCACGTGGAGGAAGAAGAGCCGGGACTAAAAGCAGGGTTCCTGGAGAATGCATTCCAGCAGCAGCTTAATCCTTTGGGCCTCTGTGCCTCAAGTCTGTATTATCGATGTCTGGTAGGAATGCAAACAGCAGCCACCGATGTGTGTTGTGCACCTAAGAACATAAATTGGAGAAGCAGCAAAGTGTACTCGATATTGGCTAGTAATATATATATTTTTAAAGGCTATGATGATTTTTGCCTCAACAAAAAGTACACCTCCTTTCCTTTCTTGGTTAATTTATTTTAATAATCTGATTCAGTGTTTAATTTGTATTCTTTGAAGTTGGAAATCTTGGTAAAAATTTACTTTCCTCTCCCTTTGTTTGCAACTCCCTATTTGTTTAATCACAATGCGTTTTATTTAATATTTCAGTGCTGTTCTTCAAGACACCTTAATGTGATTGTTTCCTTTCACATTTGTCTTCACCAGGTGTTTCTTGACTGGAGTGCATTTCCCACATGATAAAATTAAAGGTCTAATTAATGCCTTTAAGGACATTGGTGCACTGCTCAGCACCTAATTTTCTGCAGGGGGCATATTTAGGAGTTTAACTAGGTGGAACTCTGTGCCAAAGATTTCATTTGCATATAAAGTCCTTCTTATTTCTTTGTAACCACTGTTCAATTCAGAAACAAAGAATGTATTCCTATTATTTGGTATACACTTTTCTAGCAAGCAGAGGAATATGGAGAATGAATATATGTAACCCACATTTTATCAGAGCAGAAACAAAAATCCTATTAGTCGAGGTATTGAAATATGAGGTCCATTTATTTGGAACAACGAGGAAAACACCCAGCATTCGAAGTGGCACTGACGGTGGCGGGGGAGGGGAGTAACAAAAGCATGAATGTTTTGAAAAATGACATCTGAGATGTAGAGGATCTTAAGGAAAGTGTGGCATCACATCAAGCCCAAAAAGGAAAGCCAAATCACCGCCAAACGATGGCTGGCAGAGAGCTGGCCAGAAAACAAAACCCATTGATCTCTCTTAAGGCTACAAGGAATGGGAAGAGACCATCTGTATAATGTGAGACAATGCTTGTAATCTCATTTCATTTCATTTGGAAACAAAAATATTGTAGCTGCCCTAGATGTTATTACTAATAAAAGTTTTGCTTGATTATTAGGTTATTAAGTCCACTAAAATTGTATTTTATCAGGATACTTTCAAAGATGTGATTTGTCAGCAAGTGATGAAATTTTAATCCAGTTTTTGCTTCTGTAAAGAATCATAATCTTTAAAGGCAATTCACTTTTGATATGGACACATTTGTAAAATGTGTATGGCAAAATGAAAATTGCGCTCAACAGTTAAATAGGCAAAGAAGACTTAGTGACATACGCTGCACTAGAGAATGGAACTCTGAAGTGAAGTACACTGAAACACAAGATTACAGAACTTATAGTCCTTTATATATATATGTGTATGTGTGTATATATGTATTTTTCATGTGTGTATATATTTATGTGTATATATATATATCAAATACATATATATTTGAAAGGCAAGATTACAGAAAGAGAGAGAAAGAAAAGAAACAGAGTGAGGTCTTTCATCTGCTAATTCACTCCCATCCACAAAGATCCGGGCTGGGCCAGGCAAACCCAGGAGCCAGGAGCTTCTTCCAGGTGACCCACCTGGGTGCAGGAGCCCAGATTCTTGAGCTTTCTTCCACCGTTTTTCCATATGCATTACCAGGAAGGTGGACTGCAGGTTGGAGCACTCACTCAAGGTATACACCTCACTTCTTACAAAATAGGAAGATAGAGATCCTATCTTTGTCGATGGCTGCATTTGACAGAGCTGGTTCCCCCACTTTGCAGAATGATTTGCACAATGCAGTACCTGCATTGTAAATCTGACAAGAAGGAGAGAGAGAGAGAGAGAGAGAGAGAGAGAGAGAGAGAGAAAGAGAGAGAGTTAGTTCACAATTAGAGATTTTTCTCCAGTAAAGTAAAGAAAGAGAGGTCACAGGCATGGAGGAAGGAAAACGCCTGTCCCAAGTTTTGGCAATGAAAATGATCCTTTTAGACTCCCTGATCATTGGACAAGGATAACATACAGACATCGTCAGGTTTATCCTTTCCTGGTCTTACTGTTCTTTTACTGTTCTTACATTCCACCTAAAGGGAATTTTCCAGTCCTTGCTTTTTAATCTCCTGTTTAAAAATAATAATTTTCTCCAGTTTTTAACTCATGATCACTTATTGCATCAAATTATGAAGTGCCATATTGGATGGGGTAAGGCAGATATTAAAATAGAAATTAAAACTGAAATGAAAACCACAGTAATGAGAATCCCAGGCCATGGCAAGTCTAGCGTCCACACTCTGCTTTTCCTTCACATCACATACGCACATATCTAATTCAGGGGCTTCTCAAGAACTGCTGAGTTCAGAGGATCACAGTAACGAAAGCTTAACTTCAAATCCCATTTCCAATGCAGGACTGGTTACGCTAGATGCGGGGCTCAGTGCAAAATAAAAAGATAAGCGTCCTTGCTCAGAAATTGTTTAGAATTTTAAGACAGCAACAACGCAGTGTACATTCCGTGTGGGGTCCTCTGTACAAAGGACTTGGTGCTACAGCACTGCTCTCACGCACACGACACTGCTTGTTCTCAAATGCTATTTTTCCTTTAACATCTTTCTATGATTAACACCCAGGGACGACTGTTCATCTTCTGAAATCTCTACTTTGCTGATTGTTATGATTTTTAGTTGCTCCTTTCCCCTCTTCTTGTTTAGATGGCTTTTGAGAGCAAAGAACACACTGCATCGATTCTCTTACTTGTACAGCAGTTAGTATTTTTCTTTTGTTTTCATTTGGGTGAATTTTTAAATAATAACACACTCTCATGGCTCAAAATGCAATGATATTTAAAAATATCCTTTTCCTTCTAACTCACCAGTAACTCTATTTTGCAGGGAATCCTTATTATATTAAAGGAAATAGATGCAATACAGAAGTAGTGTTCCTTAACTTCCTATTTTGTACAAAAGTGATACATCCAAACACACACTAATATGCACACACAACATTGTGAATATCTTTTTCCATTTAATCTTACAAGAGGAATGTCTGCTGGGTCAGTACATTATGTAACAAATTCCAGATGAATGAAAATTTAGATTATTTCCAATTTCTTACTATTACAAATGAGGCAAAAAATTAATGAATACACAGATATCTCATGACACGTATGAGTGCACATTTTAAGATAAATTCTCTGCTATCCTATTTTACATCTTGTATCTCTTAATTTAGACTGAATCCCTGAAATAATTTGCCTTCTTATTTAAAAGTAAATTTTTCCAGAATTTTAAGGTCTTAGCTGAGTGCTTCTATTTTCTCATGGCAGACCTATTTATTAATAATGATTTCACCAAGAGATTTTTATATTAAAAATCACATTGACATACTTGTTTACACATTTGTATTCCTTCTAAACCAATGCCCGTTTTAAAAACTATTTATTATACTTACAAGTCAGCTAGAGAGAAAGCGGGTGAGACAAAGAGATCTTCCATGCCTGGTTCCTTGTGCAGATGGCAGTAACAGCTAGAGTGGGGCACTATAAAACTAGGAACCATGAGCTTCATCTAGATTTCTCACATAAGCAACAGTGGCCAAACGTTTAGACTATTTCTGTTGTTTCTCCCTGCTCACTTCTAGGGAGCCAAAGAAAATATTCTTTTTTAAGCTTTATTTATTTGAGGGTCCGGCACAATGGCTCAATAGGATCCCATGTGGGCACTGGGATCCTTCTGTCACCAAGCACATGGAAGACATGGATGGAACCTACCTTTGGCACTTGCAGCCTGCACTTGTGTGGGGCATTTTGGACAATCACCCCCATCTCAGTAAGAATCACCTTTGAAAAGTAAAGATAAGGTTTAATTTTTATGTAATTTTTTGTCTCCTGGCATTGGTGCAAAAACATTTCTAAATAGTTTATACTGTGGGCAAACACCACTCCAATCCCACAGTTCTTTGATTTAGCAAATGTCAGAGCTCTGTAGCCTCCTTACTCACATGCGTTGTTGTTTGCATCCCAGTTCAAGTTCTCTGGTGGAACAATCCAGATTCAGAATTTGAGAGAACTGAAAAGGGCTAATTTTCCTCACAAAGAATTTTTAAAGCTTCTAGGGCCAAAGTGATATTATAGGATTCACCTCTACAATCTTGTACATATCCAGGAAGTGGTCAATTCCACAAATTCTAATACCCTCATGGTCTCATAAAGTTAAGGGGTCTCTATTTTTCAGTTCCATTTAGTAAAATCTAGGAGAAAACAGTATCCAAATCAACAAATTTTAGACTCCTTTAAGGAAATTTTGCTTATTTGTTTTGGAAGATTTTTTTACTCCACCAAACTCTAATGGGGTATATTATCCTGTATATTTACAGTTTAGTTCATTGGCCTCTGCTTGCACAGACAAGTTCCCATCTGATGCTGCTACCGTATCATTTGTGTGGTTAGCATATTATGTAAGTCATCAAGCTGTAGTCAGAGTTCTTTAGTAAGTCTCCAGTTTAGACAGTTCTCGTGATCACCACTCTGGATACTACTTTACTGAAGAAAATCTTCCCCTCTGGATTATTACAACAGCTCTGGATCCCTTGCATAATACGTCCTTCCCATTCTCAGCTCATTCACCAGCCAGCTGTAATCCTTTAATTTCAAATGATTCTTTAATGATTGGTGGATTTATTTGAAAGGCAGAGTTATAGAGGGAAGATGGGGTTGTTGGGAGAGAGAAACTTACTCTTTCATCTGTTGGTTTCCTCAAAAAAGCGTGATAATGGCTGTGGCTGAGCCAGGCCAAAGCCAGAAACCTGCTTCCCTGCTTCCTCCAGACCTTCCACACAGTTTCAGAGACCCAGGGTCTTGAGCCATCTGCTGCTGCTTTCCCAGGCACATTAGCAGTGAGCTGGATTGCAAGTGGAGCAACCAGCATTCAAATCGATGCTGATATAGGATACTAATGCTGCAGGTAGCAGCTTTATTAATATGTCATAGTGCAAACTCCCAAGAATGACTTTTTTTGATTTGGTTCCTTTTTTTTTTTAAAGATCATCCATCTTTTGATTCACTCTCCAAGTGGCCACAACCACTGGAGCTGAGCTGATCCAAAGCCAGGAGTCAAACACTTCTTCCGGGTCTGCCATGTGGCTGTAGGGTCCCAAGGCTTCAGGCCATCTGCTACTGCCTTCCCAGGTCACAAGCAGGAAGCTGAATGGGAAGTAGAGCAGCTGGGACACAAACTTGTGCCCATGTGGGATCCTGTCGTGTGTAATGCAAGAACTTTAACCACTAGGCTACCATGCCAGTCCCCCAAGGGTGATTTTTTTTTTTTAAATAATAACCTTATCATGTGTCCCTTCTGTCCGGAATCATTCTCAATCACATGACACAGTCCAGATGGAATAGTGTATAACAAGGCTGAAAGTGCAGCTCACATTTCCTGTCATACAAAGAAAAGTGAGCCTGATGGTTAGAGGTCGAGGGATGTTCTGTTTCGATGCTCATTCTTAATGTGAACTGCTTGATGAATGTACACTTGGAGCTGGCCACCTGTCACTTGCATTTATATATGCATCCCCACTGCTCTTTGCTCCTAATAAAGAATGAAGCCACTCAGATCTATTCATAGGCAAATATAGTAGTAGTACCGTTACAAAATACCACTGCTCTGCACAATATAGCACTATTCTGCAATGAGAAACTCAGCAAAAATGTTCATTCATAGACATAAAATATTTGCAAATGCTGAGACCTCAAGCAAAATGAAACTGAATTGGAAAATCATTTTTATTTCAATTATTCATATTTCTTTTGATTTTATTTTGAAGGAGAGGCACACTGAGTGATGAGAGAAGAAAGGGACAGAGAGAGAGAGAGAGAGGGAGATATCCTTTCCATCTTCTGGTTCACTCTTCGGGGCCTTTCAGATCACACACACTGCTTACACATTGTGCGCAGGCAAGAAGATGTGCTGGTTTCAGAGAAGCTGCTCTAGCATTCACTGTGGCCAAATTCTGTGCAAATCAGCAGAGAATGTTTGCTGGAGGGTAAGTCAGAGCAACGCCATTGAAGTAGCTTGTGTATGCATCCCTCACTGGTGACATCTTGAGCTCTGTTAATCAATTCCTATTTGAGATAGATGTATCTGCTTGCATCTCCAAAGACCAGATTCACAGAACTGTGGCTTAGATATTTCAGAGGTGCTCTCCAAGGACTTTAAAAGACAAAGCAATAGACAATTCCTTAAATCCATAGTGCTAACCTGAAGACAAAGGTTGAACAAAATTCAGAAGCTTTCCCATTCTGCTTTACAACTTGGAAATTTTAATAAATGAGGTCCTATTATTTCTCACTGATTTCCATATATGCAATCTGCTGTAACACTGCCTGAGCTAAATAAGACATCGAAGAGGTGCTAATTTCTGTCCTAGAAAAGAGTGTCTCAGAATATTATTCTCCTATTGAATAGTCCCCTTTAAATATTTAAGAAAGAGAGCGGCTCTGCTTAGGAGAAATCAAACAAAAAATATTTGACAAGATAACACAGAATGTCTGCGCTTTTTTTTTTTTTTAATTTAGAAGCAAGCGCTACAGATTGTGGCTCACAATTACACACAGAATTCCTAAGGGCTACCAATGACATCTTTACCTGAGATTGTTTTTCTCCTAAATCATCGATAATAGAGGCCCCAGGCATTGTGGAATAAACCCTGAAGCCTTCTGCACATTGACTCTTAGAGGTACTATTTTCATGGTTCAGTTAACAAGAGAAGTGAAACTCACGCTATTGTTTTACTTGCTTAAGACATATCCCTTTTTTATGTGTTTTAAGCTCTCCTAACCCATATTTTTGCAATTATTTAGCCCTTAGCATTCTCCTTGAAACTGTCCTCCTCTGCCTATTTCTCCTCTTGTTCCTGATGACATTTTTGCTGTGTAGCTCCTAGCTATCCCTCAGCCACAAAGGTAGTTGAAGCAACATCCAAAAATACCAGCTCCCAAGAGCTGTTAGTTCTGTGCTCAGAGTATAAAACGGGTCTCAAGCCTGGGTAATAACTGAATTCACGAATCTCAATTCCCAGATGACATTAATAGCAGCACGGAGCAGAAAGCAGAGTTATGTTAATTTCTGCAGGTAATGCGTGAAAGCAGATAGGGAAAGCTGGAAAGGTCAACATCTGCTGGCATGCAGGAATGTTGCAAAATGTGATTGGCCAGTAAATGTCAACACCGTGTTCTAAAATCTACATGCCACCCTTTCAATTTAATCTTAGCTTGCAGCCCAGCTAACAATCATGCAGCATGTTTCAAAAGCCCTTGAATTCTAAAATGGAATTGTATGATTGCATTCCCATGGCAATAAGACACCTGTAAATTACAAACTTGTCATTTAATCAGCATAAACGTAGGGAGTTTGTGCAGCCACTGTGAATTTTTTTTGTATTTATTTTCAAGGGAGACTGAAGACCCCTTAATGATTATATAGCATCACAGACTGCAAGTCTAACTGTTGCCATGGTATTATGTACTTCTTTTCTTTCAAAGAAGTGACTGGAATGTAGAGCAGATAATGAATCTAATTGATTGTCCTCTGCTCACACAGATATGCTTTGTATTTTCTCCCTTTTGTGTTCTTCCTCCCTTTCACTTCAGATTGGATTTGCAAGTATATATTGACACAGAGACAAGAATGCCTCTTCTACGGAACATCCCCTATCGTATAAAGTGAAATAAATATAAGATGATCTCCTTTGAATAACATCTATAGCAAAATGTGCCTATATAAAGAACATGGAAGAAAAAAGGCGACATTTACCACCCAACCTGTCACTCGAAATTGGTGAGGAGGATGACAATAGATTTTTCTCACAAAATAGAGTCTACAATCTGATTGTGTGCTAGGTTATGCAAAGGTTCCTTTTAATTAAATGTAGACTAAGGAAATCTTGAACTTTCCATGCATACAAATTCAATCATCAGTATATTTGACAGGCAAACTGTGTTAAAATTATCACTAATAATTACTAAGTTTTATTTGTTAACTGGAAGCTCTTTGTAGTAGAAATCTCACAACTTAAGAAAATTGATTGTTTTCATAGTCTACACTCTTTGGCCAAAAATAGCCTTTTCACAAAAGTGTTTTAAGCATAAGCTATGTTTTTGCCTTGAAAGTTTAATGGTGTCACCCTATAAAAAGATTTATAAAGATATTTCTCAAATAATATAAAAGGAAGTACTGATAAGCGCTGAACTTGTTGCACAGCAGATTAAAACAACCTTGTCATTTACACCTGCTCTCCGAGCACCAGTCACAGTCGTGGCAGTTCTACTTTCAATCCAGCTTCCCACTAACACACACAGGAAGTCATCCCTGGATGTTCTAAGCACTGAGTCCCCTATCACCCAAGTGGGAGTCCTCCATGAAGTGTGTTGCTCCTGACTCCATCTGAGAGGTAAACCAGCAGATGGAAGAATTCTCTGTCTCTGCTTTTCCCTCTCCATGTATAACTTTACCTTTCAAAATGAATAAAACAGTTATGAAATATAGTACTGGCAACTTTCTATTAAATGATTCCTGAGAGGGGAATCTATGTGCTGATGAGTTTCAGTCTTCACCAAGAGTCACCTGATCTGTAGAGCTTGCTTAGTACAAGCTTTCCTGTCTCTTCATTAATTACTCTACTACTCAGAGATGGTTTTATAACACTCAAAACAGCAATATGTTAATTCTAGAAGATGTGGTTTTTTTTCACTCTAAAAGAAAAGGAGGGGGTGGGTGCAGTGGCTTAAGTCACCGCATATAATGCTGGCTTCCAGCACCAGAGTGCTCGTTTCCAGAGACACCCCACTTCCAATCCAGTTTCCTTGCAGTGCACACCGTGGGAAGAAGCACTAGTTAGCCTGGCTCAGTTGTGGTTATTGCAGCCACTTGGGAGAGTGAACCAGCAAATGGAAGAGTTTCCCACTATCCCTCTGTGTGTGTCTATCTCTCAATCTTTCAAATAAGATGGGAATTACAACTAAAACAAAGGAAGTGGATACTGATAAATCTTTGGATTGATGTGAAGTAACCACAAATTATACAAGAGTAAAAGTTGTTTTCTCATATTCACGATTTCCTATTAGGCTTTTTAAAAATCTAGGGAAAAAACCCCAAAACTTTAAGTGATGGAGAACACCAAGCCATCAAGTGATCCAAATAAAGATGTTGCTTTCTCTCGGAGACCGATCCACCGTGCCTCCTTTACTCTGCTGATGCATGTTTTGCTGAGCTACAAAGGCAGCCAGTTAGGTGTGTCAGTCATTGCCAAGGCCCGTTTGGTAAAGATGATGCAGCAGGTCAGGCGGTACTCTGGGCTCTGGGAAACGCCTATGGGGCTCAGTTCATCTTAGCTGACAATAACATGTCTACCTCAAGATTTCTGGATGTTGTGATTCTTCCCTTAGTTACTAGTTTCTCAGTAATTATATGCGAGTTCAACCTGTTTCTACAAACACCAAAACCCCTCATTAATCTTTTGTTTGAAACATCCTCATCACAAGATTTCTTTTTTTCACGAAGCCGTGCATTACTGATGATTGATAACTGACGTCATTGCTGTTGATAAAATCGTGAGTAATCACTCAGCGGGGCCTCTATTCATGGGCAGACAAAATGGACGCTGATGTCCCCACACAGAAACATTAACTTTATTTTGCCTTGTAATCTCGAGCTTGCTGTTTTTGTTTACGGTTAATCTCGGATCCTACTGGGATGGACACAGCATTTTTCTTTTCAAAAAATAAATAAATAAATAAGAGCTCAAGAAGCAAAAAATAATCCTAGACTATAACTCTGATTTCAAATATATTGAACAATCATAAACACTTAACTGCATTTAAAACTTAAAGCCAGAATCTGATGGCTTTTGAGAAGACAGGTAATATAATTTCCTTTAAGAATGAATATTGAAGGTTAAATATGCCCAACTGTTATTCTGCTTACACATTTCTGAAACTCATTCACTAGCAAGTACATCTTTCCACTTATTATCCTGAACTAGTTGGGTGATTTTCAATAATGCCAAGAAATCTATTAATCCAACTGTGGAATAAGGTGCTGGCTCCTAATACTGACTATTGAATCCTAGGCAAAGTAGGTCATACTGACTCATTGCCGTCAGGCTGTGTCTAATGCAAGAGCCTGACGGAGCAGTGAGGGCTTCATTTCCTCTTCAGAGCTGGCAAGGAAATGCTGCCATGTTTAAACATGAGAAATCATTACTTCGTGACCTGAGAATGATTCCAAATGAAACACTATGACAAGTCTTACCATGCTCCCCCCAAAAACTGGTGCTTCCAATCCTATCAGTGAGCATAAACATAATCATTGACTAGTTGTCACATTTGACAAAGCAAAAAGAAATGAAATGCTTTTATTTTAACATTTAATTAGTGTGTATGTATAACCTTTTCCAAAACTATGAAGACCTTTCAGTTATTCAATTGTCTAGACACAACCTTCACATGTTTCCTTATATCTAAATCAGAGATGATGATGACAATGATAATTATAAATAAAACCTCGAAAGAAGCAAAATTGTAACTAATGAAAACAATGATTTTTTTTGGCATCAAATTCCAAATTGTACTGTTGAAGCAATATTGTGAGTGGAGGAAGAGATCAAAATGTCTTTCCATTTATAACTTAAGCTATTAGCAATGACGAGTCAATAAGAGACATATAATGTAAGTTTATTATGTAGTCATACAATAGCAATTTAAACTAAAGTGAAGGACAATCATATTTCTGTAATCACATACTAAGAGAAGGCGGGGAGAGAATGAGGTTCTCAAGATTAAAGTCACTGCCGTCTCTTTTGGTCCCTGAGTATTTTGAAGCTAAAAAGACAAGGATCATAATCTTGATTTTGTAACCTCAGTAAATGAGAACCGCTTTATATTGAAATTCACTGCAAGTAAGTACATATGTATGTTGGTTTTTTCCTAACATTCACATTTCTCAATCACCAATGTTCCTGCCTCTCCTCTAAAATTCACTCTGAATTGTTTTTTTTTTTTTCAGAACTTTTAGCTTGTCATAAAGGGAATGACATCCAGATGCAACTTCTACAAAATAATTTCATATTATTGATATTTTCTGAATATAAAGCAAGTATTAGTAGAATCTAATTTGAAGCAAGAAGCATATTCTTTTCTTTTCAGCTCATATCAAGAATACTGCTTTTGGTTACATTTTATACACAATTGGTGCTTTCATTAACATTCCTTTTGAAGAATGCTAAGTTAAGACCAAACATATTTAAGAGATAATAGTGATTCAAGTATCCAAGCAGAGGAACAGGTACTGTTTCCATCCGGTCAATAAAAAAGGGAGAGAACTTAAAATTTATGAGACTTGTTTTAATTGAATGGCTCATGACAACATTCCACAGCAACTGCTTTATAAAGAATAATCCTATGAAAACTTCTATAGACTCGCACAGAACAAGTGATGGCAACAGCACTGCAGTCGAGGTGAAATACAAGGAAATTTTTTTATGTTTTAAGTGTATCATTCCAAAAAGCTAAGAAAGTTCACAATTTGGAAGCTTTGCTTATTCAAACGTTTTAAGAACAACCCAATTCTCAATCAAGTACTGCGTTTATATTACATACCAAATTTAAATATGTTGGATTTTGGTGAAGCCAAATATCTCTCATAGAAGCTCACACACACTCACTTGCTTAAATATGAAAGAATAGCAAAGATCGTGCATCAAACTCTCAGAGTGCTGTTAGCTACATTTTTAATCTCCTGCAGTTGAGAGACATTTTCCAGGATCCTGTCCCCTTACCTCATCTGCCAGAGAAGATCGAATGGGTCTACTAACTATGCTGATGATAGGAAGGAAAAGATAAACCAGAGAAGTCATTCTTGCCTTTAGGGATTCACCTGGTAAATTACTGCTTAAAGAGACCCGTCAATAAGTTAACTTCTTTACCGTCCGGAGCAATTCTCTACTGGCAGCGAGATGGACAAGATGACCTATTAGCTCTTTTTTCATCTTGTGAGCCAAAGTTTCTTTTCTAGGAGTTGTGATTGGAGAACAGGCATGGTGTATGTGGTCTGTCCACGATTTCTTAACTTTAAAAGTACTTGTGTTTCATTTTCTTTTGTACTGAATTTGCTTAAATTCTCCTTCTCTCTTACAAAAAAAAAAAGACTGTCTTTATTCACATATTACATTGTTATGGTTATTGTTAAAGGATCATGGTGAGTAAAACAATTTTCCAAGATTCAGTTGTTTAGGATGGAGATGTCCTCTCGTAATATTTTTGCTTGCTGTCACGTGCACCGGCTTCCGTGGACGACATCCTTCCTTAGGGTTTCCGTGTACGTAAGCCAGCTTACAGAAATCAGAAATGATTACTAACACAGATTTCAGAACCAGGTTAGATTTTTAAATCTTGATAGCTGTGCCAGTTTGGATAAATGATACTAACCTTTCTTTCCCTCAGTATTTGTAACCATAGAATGGGGAAAAAAGCAGCTACTCACCTTTGGGCGGTGAGAGACATAAATGAGTTGATATATGTACAGGATTTTCAAGTACACCTAGTGCATGATGAATAGAATTTCAGTTGTTGTCAGCTGTTATGATTGTCTACATCAGAGTTAATAAATGCAGAATTATGAAGCTCGTTATCGTAACTGTGTCATAGAGACCATTGTATCTAGTGACATGCTGTTTAACTTTATGGCTTTGTGAATTTCTGTTTTTCTTCCTGTTGTTGATTTTGCTTTGTGACTTCTCACTCGGGATGGAGGTACAGTGACTGTATAGTGGAGACTGTCATGTCCAGATGTGAGGATATGTTGCAATGTGCGTCTCTACTTCTGGATTAAGGATGGACTTCCAGTGAATTGTTGGACGTGTCATCAAAATGGAATGCTGGGGCCTGGCGCAGTGGCGCAAGTGGTTAAGTCCTCGCCTTGCACGCCCGGGATCCCATATGGGCGCCGGTTCTAATCCCGGCAGCCCCGCTTCCCTTCCAGCTCCCTGCCTGTGGCCCAGGAAGGCAGTCGAGGACGGCCCAAAGCTTTGGGAACCTGCACCCGCGTGGGAGACCCGGAAGAGGCTCCTGGCTTTGGATCGGCATAGTATCGGCTCGTTGCGCTCACTTGGGGAGTGAATCATCGGACGGAAGACCTTCCTCTCTGTCTCTCCTCTCTGTATATCCGCCTTTCCAATGAAAAAATAATAAAAATAAATCTTCTGAAGCTGCACCAATCCAAAGTTAGGAGCCCAGAGCCTCTTCCAGGTCTCCCACAAGGGTGCAAGGTCCCAAGGCTTTGGGTTATCCTTGACTGCTTTCCCAGGCCGCGAGCATGGAGCTAGATGGGAAGCAGGGATTGCCAGGATTAGAACTGGCAACCATATCAGATCCCAGCGTGTGCAAGGCAGGGACTTGCTATCATGTTGGGCCCAATAATAATAAAATTTTTACAAAGAAAAAAACTAAGTTTCAGAAACTATACCACTTTACATGATCCTCACTAAATTAGAATGGTAATTTTAGTTGAAATAGAAAAGTTGAAACATCAGAGAGAACTTTGCAATTTAAGCATTTTTTTTTTCTGATCCATATGAAGGAACATAATGATAGTATACCACAGTGCTTCTTTTTTATCATGGACCATCTCAAATAATGGGTATAGCAATGTCGGAAGTATCTACGCAATGTGTGGTGAGAACAAACACGTCTATCTTCTTTTAAAGATCATAGATACAGTTTTGATTAAATTGATGCAACATTTATAATGACTTCCAAAGCTTTCCAATTTTTATTATTTTTAGTTTGTTTTTGAGGAGAAGTGAGAGATGCTGAGAGAGGGCTATGGGAGAGAGTAAGAGAGTGAGATAGAACTCCCATCCTCCATTTGCCTGCAACAATCTCATGGCAGGTGTAAGCAAATTCAGTCTCATTCTCCGTGCAACTGGAAGGGGTCCCATCACTTGTGCAATCCCTGCTAGCTCCCAAAGTTTGCACTAGCAGGAAGCTGGAGTTAGGTGCAGAGTCAGGCACAAAATGCAGATGCTCCGATCGGGAATAGCCAGTGCAGTTATTTCTGGCCAAATACTTCTCCCTCTTCTAGCTTTCAATTCAGTAAACCACAAAGTTGAAACTTTCTCTTTGAGGTCATCCTCCGTGGCTGTGGTGGGACTCTGACTTTCATTGCAGATTCAGACGCCATGAATCCCTGGGTCCATAATTGATTTACAACATGATCTTGTTTGGGACTATTTCATTAATTAACTTCAAAATAAGAGAAGAATCTGATGAGGTCAAAGAACTGCATGCAGATATTCTTTCCAGCTGAAGTACTTCAGAGAAAAAAAAATGCATTTCCCCTAAGGAAATAAAATGAGTCACCTAATGTAATAACTTCTATTATTCTTGTCTTAAGTTCATCTTATAGGTAAACTGGCATTCCATTTTCACTCTTATTATTGATTTCGTATTGATTTCGCATTTTCTATTGATATCTACCAAAAACTACAATAAGGAAATTTCAGTATTGAATTTCTTTCTAATATTACAAGTCTCTTTTCCTCTCATAGACCAAAATCTAACACCAAGTGAGTGGAACAAAGGAAATTTAGTTCTCTCCTTGACTTGATTTCCTTTCTTCTTGAGGAAACACTAGAAATCAGAAAACATGACCTTGATCTCGTTTTGATATAATCAGGTGAGTAATTTTTACAAGAATCTGCTTATTATTGATTCTGTTCAACTTCATCCTTTTCTCCATTCTTGCTTCATCCCGTTCTACTCAGCCCAAAGTTAGCAGCAACAGAAGCGGGACATCTGCTCAGAAAAACATTTAGATTGCTAATGATTCTTTTTAACATCTGTTATACCACTACCGAACAGTTGTTGTTTCTTTAAGGAGACTCAAGAGACAAGACCTTTGCCACATCAATAGTGGTACTTTTTGGAAGTAGTAAGCCCAGGGCCTGTGGGAGCCATCCAGAAGTGCTCTTGTGTACAGACGGAAGCTGAATGTTCCGGTCTTACATCTTTTCTTTGTCTACTGCTGTATTTGTGATTAGAGTACTTTGTGTCTGGTTATTATAATACTTGATAAATTTTTTTTTGTCTTCTCATTCCATTGTTCATCACAGATGTACTTTTAAAGAGAAAAGCTATTAAGCACAAAATGTATCTTCTACCTCCAGTTGAATTGGATGTGAGTTTTTATAAAAAAAAAAAAATCAAATGGGCTTTGATACCAACAACTCAATCTGTATGATAATTCACAGTAAGAAAATTACTTGAGACTACGGGATGGGAATTCTTTTCTTCAGCAAATGTATGTGTAGTTATTCACAAACATTTTGCATCAGAAGAATTAAAAAGAAACATCTTATTGTGACATTCCAGGTCAACTTAGACACTTTCTTTATTCTAGATGCAAAAAAAAAAAAGAAATTTTAAATGTGCCTCACATATTCAGAGTACACGTCCAGAAATAACTTGTCAGACAAGATGTAGCTGAGATAAAATTTAGTCCTCTGATGATTAAACAAGATGACAAACTTTCTGCAAGAAATGTTAGAGAGCTAGGCTTGGTCCTAAGAAGATTGGCTGATACAAAACAGCTTAATACAAGTCATTTTTTAAAAATGCAATTATGGGGCCCGGCAGCGTGGCCTAGTGGCTAAAGTCCTCGCCTTGAACGCTCCGGGATCCCATCCAGCTCGCTGCTTGTGGCCTGGGAAAGCAGTTGAGGATGGCCCAAAGCTTTGGAACCCTGCACCCACCTGCAGGAGGTTCCTGGCACCTGGCTTCAGATTGGCATAGCATCAGCTATTGTGCTCACTTTGGGGAGTGAGTCATCAGATGGAGGATCTTCCTCTCTGTCTCCTCCTCTCTGTATATCTGACTTTGCAATAAATAAATAAATCTTTAAAAAGAAATGCAATTATGCTAACATGTAAAATGTTGCTACTTGACTTTTATTTACCAGTTGATTTATTTTCCCCAAATATCAGTTTATGTAGGTGGAGATAACAAATATCAGATGATTGGCTAACTTTTACATAGCTATCAATAGTAACTTCTAGATTTCTCTTCATATCCTTGATATTTCCCATTGTCTTAAGTTTGCAAACACGCCCTATTGCAACTTCCGGTGGATGTCCCCATTATGATACTGTGGCAATGTTATCTAACGTCTTTACCGCAGCTTGTAAAACTACAAGAATACCTTATTATTTATATAACAACACACTGAAATCAATTATAAAAGTTAGACATTATTTTTGCCACTCACACTTTGAGGCAAATATTGTGTTCCTTTATTGACATTTAGAAGAAATTTTCGATAAAATACTAAAGTAACAATCAGACCAACTAACTCCACTTTAACTTTTGGCATTTCATTTGACTGTAATTTAGGAATAAGCGCTCACACATTATGGTGTTTGCTGAGAAATTTATTCATAAAAACAAATAAATTACGGTTTATTAAACTAAATGTCAGTTAATCCAGTTACAAGTTTTCTTAAATCTATATAATTCAGTTTCATGTCAAGGCACAGAATTTTAGAGTTAAATGGTTTTCCCTACTATTCTTTTTTGAATGTTATTCAGGGTGTAGTTGTTATTTTATTTGATTACTGAGTCATTCGGATTAGGAAATACTGTTGTAGACAATGGAGGTTATTTAGTGTATAAGAAATGAATAATACCAATTAAACATTACACATTCATATAAGTAGTGACACTGAAATACTATGTAATAAACAAATCGAAACATGATGACCATGATGATAATAATCATCCATGATTAATTCTAGATCCAAGAGTCCCACCCCCCTAAATCATTATGTTTCAAATACATAATGTTTTATAATGCAAAATGAGATTTCTTAGACAATAGGAATTAAGATGTCAGAATAGGGTAAGACCATGTTTAAACAGATGGAGAATCATTGGCCAGGGTGAAGCAGAGAGAGTACATTCCAGGAAGTGGACAGGACAGGCTGATGGGAAAGGAGCACCTGGAGACTGACAGACATGGGAAAACAACAGAAACAACAGTGATGTGATGTTGCAGGCACCAGACACTTCAGTGGCAGTCAGGGAGCAGGAATCTGGGCTCCCCTGGTGGCCAGAGCTCCACCAGCACACAGGTAGGAAGCAGAGTTCACTGAGAGTTCAGCAGCTGAACCCAGGCAGAGAACTGCCCGTCCTGCTGACTTTTTCGATTCGGCCAGGAGCAGAGAGAGTTGCATGGGAAAACAGGTTGCAGGGGAAAAGGGTGGATTTCACAGCCCAGACCCCAACCAGAACCAACTCAGGCACTATTTTGTATAGGGAAGTAAAGGCTTTGGGACAGCACTATACATACATTAAGCTGTGAATAAATGTACTTCTGGTTCAGTGCATTTTATCAATGTGACATCCTAGAGGTTCTAACCAAAATAGGACCTGGTAGCTTGTGACTTAATAGGCAGCAGATCCAGAACTCCACAAGTGGCACATTAGGTACCATTTTGTACAGTGTGGCAAAGGTAGACACTGGAGGGACAATAGTAAGCTGTGCATGTGCTGAGTTGGAGGTGAACTCATATTTAGCCCACTGCATTGCACTGGTCCCACATTAAAAAAAGAATGACTTAGTCATCCTATGTGTAAAATTAGGTCCAGGTGACCATCAGGTTTAACAGTCATCAGGTTCTGACAAGACCACCACCAACAGCACAGATAGTTAGGACACTTGGTGTCTCCTTAGTCCTGGGAACCAGAAGTGGGAGAAAGGTTATTCAGGAAACAGTGCAGCAGCCACAACATGGGATTATAGGAGGTACAGGGTAGTGAGCCAAGAGTTGGGACTGTGGAGATGATGGTGGAAGCCTAACACAAGAAACCAGGTCTGAATCTTGCTGGACGGAGTGGCACAAGTTACTGCAAACAAAGAACCAGGTACCAACCACAATAACTAAAATTGAACTGTAGACCTGTGGGTGATAAAACTTGCCCTAAAGGAAAGAATCTGCTAACCACGAATACAGTGACCAAGAGCAAAAGGAAGAGACAGAGACAAAAAGAAAATTACCGAACACTTCCCTGCAAAGAAGCAAAAGTCTTTGCCAACCTCAGAGATAACTGAAGAAGTCATCAAGAAAATGCTGGATGCACAATTCAGAAAACTTATTATAAAGCTTCTTATCAGCAATGAGAAACATGTAGAGAAGTTCCAGGAATTTAAATAATATGTCAAATAGGAAATAGCAACACTGAAACAAAATCAAGCCAAATTATTTGAAATCAAGGATGCAAAAGAGCAAATTAAAAATTCAGTAGAAAGTCTCAATAATAAAATGAACAATCAGAATCTCAGAATCGGAAGATGTTTCTAGTCACAATAGGGAAACAATCAAAAAAGTGCAAGCCAAGCTGGGTCAAGCATCAAAAATATTCAAGAATTCAGAGACACTAATAAAAGGCCAAATAAAAGGGGCATGGGAGTTTCAGAAGGTGCAGAAAGAGAAGCTGGGTTTAAAATGTATTTAATGAAATAATAAACAAAAATTTCCCTATTTTGGAGAAAGAATTGGAAAACAAACATCCAGGAGGGGCATAGAACTTCCAGACAGGGTTGACCAAAAGTGATCTTCACCACGACACACGATAATCAGCCTTTCCTCAGTTGAACATAAGGAAAAATTGTTCGAGTGCATATGAAAAAAAAATCAAGTGACCAATGGAGGAATGGCTATCAGACTCACAGCTGACACAGGAGACTCGACAGGTTGGAAGAGAATGGAGTGACATATTCCAGATTCTAAAAGGAAAACAAAATGTCAGCCCAGAATAAGCTACCCAGCAATGCTTTCCTTTGCCTTTGAAAATGAAATATGTCTTTTCTAAACCTTCCCTAAAATAATACTTAAAGATGTTCTCTTGACAAAGAAAAAGAATAGCACCCAGCAAAATGAATGGCAAAAGTAAAGAGCATCTTAGTAAAATACCAACAAAACACTAGATCAAGCAATGAACACATTGCTAAAATGACAGGACCAAGTTACCACCTATTCATACCAAACTTGAATATAAAAGGCTTAAGCCAATCAGTTAAATGTCATAGATTAGATTTAAAAAGCAAAACCTCTCTATTGCCCACCGGAGACACATCTCACCAACAAAGATAAGCGGAAGTCGTATCTCATGGATTTGATGTCTTTGTTTTTATTTTTATGTCTTTCAAACAGCTTTTTTTTCTTCATATTAAATGCTTCACTGACTCATCTATAACATCATTTTCTTCAAGAAGTTTCTTGAAGAAACTTTCTTTTTCAATTCTTTAGCAACACATTAGTCAGTAGCATGTTTTTTTTTTTTTAACTTCATGATGTTGTAATTTTCTGTTTTTTTCTTCCTGTTTTTGATTTTGTTTTGTGGCTTTTTTATTTAAGGGGATATATAGTAATAGTGAAATGAAGACGATCATATCTAGACATGAAGATACAATTCAGCATACATCTGTACTTCCAGATTAAAGATGGACTCCCAATGAAATTGCTAGATTTATCTTGACAATAGGATGCTGGACTCTGCCATTGCCCATGCCCACAATGATGGATTTATGACTGTTTATGAAGAACTACCCTATAGTAACAATATAAGGGAAATCAGTGCATATTAGGAGGGGATTTGGGACGGCATACGGGAAATCACCTAGACCATGAAACTGCATCATAAAATATTAACAAAAATGGGAAAAATGAGATTTCTCTATATAAAAGGTAAACATTTGGAACTTTCAGATCATCTTCTTAACTTTTAATTTAGGAAATGTAATCTAAAATTTTGAATTAAACATAATGTAAAAACATTGTGTAATCTCTTTCTCATCACACCATATGTGCTTCAGCCCAAGATAATTGTGATTCCTAGTCAGCTAAGTAGTATGTAAGAGACCTTCAACAATCCCACGGAGTCTGATTCTACCTAGTGCCCTGCTAGTCAAGAAGTCTTCAAGGTCATGATATTTTTCCTTGCTTGTCTAGCTTCCTTTCTCTCTACTTCCACCTCTCTCCATTTCCTTCTTTTGTATTTTGTATCTTAAGACCTCTAAAATGTACATGTGCCATATAGTTAATAACAATTTACAGTTTAGTATATAATACTTTCACTTCACAGTAACTGTAAGGTAGTGTAGCTTCTATTTGTGATGCCCAAGGGTCCACAATCATGGTAAGACCACACCCAAGGAAACCCTAGGCTTAGGAAGAGTTCATTGGTCAGATGGTGTGTAGTATTTCTCTTTGAGCAACAGTTAATATTTTTTTTGTTCTACCTAAATTACTTAAAATCAATATCAGACACTCACTAAATTTTTTAGTTTGGGAATTTTTTCCTTCACTTTTTGCAGCAGCCAATTTTTTTCTAATTACATGCTTGCAAGAGAAAATACTGATCCTGAAGGGCAGAAGGAATAGTTGCCGTTTACCAGATTATAACATCACACTGCTCAGTGATTTGCAAAACATTTCCTATGAGATACTGATGTTTATTTTTATAGGGCATCATCCAAAATCATACAGCATATGCTCAGGAGATAGTTCATTCTGTGAAGGTGTTTTCTGCATGTATCTTAAATTTTTAGATTCTCATACAGAAAAACTGTACTACATATGTAGATGGAATATTCTGTCAGATTTTAGATAATACAATATTTTGAAAATTTGTGCAATTTTATTTCAGCTTTTGCACATTTAACCAGCAAAGCATCAATTCCATGACCTTAGGCACTGCATTTCTCTACTTTGCTATAGTTAGGGGAAACGTAAACAAACAAACAAAAATGTAAATATTGTGGTCCTGTGTCTGTTGTATATTCAGAACGGAGCAAATCTCGGATAAATCTTGGCACAAAATTCTAGGGGTAGGCCAATGCCACAGTGACACGCACCGGCTCGTTTTATTCATGTGCAGGGGAGGCAAAGAGTTGGAATTGGCAAGCCAATTTATGCGTTCTATTGGCCTTTATGTCTCTTTATTCAACGAAGGTGGCAGCCCTTATCACTTAGCACCACTCAGATCCCTTGAGTGTGTCACTGTCATCTTGGTAACTCTCAACAGCATTGAAATGTCTGGTCTTGCTAGCCTAAGTGTCAGGTACTCTATCTCGAAGGGCTTGTGTGTATTTGCATGTATTCACAACCACAATATAAACACATAATATTGCCAAGCTTAAATTGAGTAAGAAGACACTCTGCAAAGCTTAGCTAGCTCCTCTATTCAAATGTGAAGCAAGCAAAAGAGATTTGATGTACATAATGGCTCTGTATTATGTTCATTCTAGTAAAGGCATTATTCGAAAGAAAAAAAAAACCTCATTTTAAACCTTCAACTCTTTACAAAGGTCAAATTCATTATGTATTTTTGTTGCAGTGTTTTATTCATTTTTACGATTTAAATGACTGACTTCATTATCATGCAGATATAAAATAACAGAAGATATGATGGAAGGATGTTGTCCTCAAAATATTCATTAGTACAGAGAGTAATTCTCATTACGATCATAAAATTGGCGAGTTTAAGAGAACTCATGTTTAAATGGTTTACTTATAGTCATAAAATACAATTTGAATGTGACATTAACATTGGCAAGGAATAAAGCAAAGGCAGAAAGAATTAAACAAATTGCTGTTAGATTATTTTCATCACCTCCATTTATTGTACTTGATCTTGAACTTTTGTTTAAAAAATTCTCAGGATATGAAGATTATCACCAAGAAGTAGCTAACTGATGGTATTTCATTCAAGTCTGACGTTAGCCCGTTTCATGTCTTTGTTCACACACACACACACACACACACACACACTACAAGGGAGAAGAAAGAAAAGGCCAGTTCTTAAGCCAACCAGACGTTTTACTCCCACCTTGTGGTGGTGTGGCAGCATGACCCATTTTCATAAGAGGAGAGCATGATTTTTGTTTGAAAATGATCTCATTTTCATATGTCTGAGTCAGTTATGAAATTAAGATTTATTAAGAAGAGGCTTTATGATTTCCCAAAATCAGAGTTCTGTGATGCAACGTTTTTGCCTCATTCAGAGTGAGGCAAGCAGTGCCACAGGGCAAATAGGATGCGTTTCTATAGTCTGACAATGAACTTCAAAAAATGTTGTTGTCTTCTCTTTTTAACACATTATTCACTCGTACACAGTGCTGTGCAACAAAATTCCAGAGGATTCTAAGTATCTAAATTGTTTCACGATGCTATTTCAATGTGGTAACAAAATATACCCTCTTATCTAGTTTCTTCTAGCATTAACAATATTTATAAAACATGTACTATGAATGCTACATTAAGTAGATTTTCTATGCAAGCATGAAAAAGAGTGAACTCGAATGCATCTTTATGTCAAATTCTCACTATTTTCTTTTTTATCTATATTGTCTGAGAAATACATAGAAAACATACCTTGACTATTAAATTAGAAGGACACTGGAGCGTGTTTATTTCTTTAAACTCCTCCTATTCCTTAGCTTGCTATCCCAAATTAGCAGTCCTAACTCCACCTGTCAGATTCTTCTTACTCGGATTTATCTATATGCATAATTGAGTTTAACAACTTCCTTTATTAAAAAGGAAACACATTCACAGAATATGAGGCATTCCTGTTTCTGACGGAAATCAAATGGGAGCCAGGGATTTTTTTCTGCATGACAGCCTAATGGCTTCTGGAATTCATGTGTGAGCCCTACCCCACATCTCACCAGAACATGTCAATTTCTGGGAACAACCAATTTTATATTTTTTAAATGTTCCCTCCATCAAAAGCTGTGCTGGTCCTACTGAAATTTAACTAGTCATTTGTAAATTCTGCATGGAGTAGGGGCTTGATTTACATTCCTGTTTATCAGATTGAGTTTAGGGAAATAGTTACGTGTGTTTTCCAATAAATCTGAATTTTTTTTCCATATTTGAAAAGTGCTGAAAAATAAAATGTATGTTAATAAATTCTAAGATGTGTTGGTTCAACAGGCTAATCCTCCACCTCCAAGCACTGGCATCTCATTTGGTCATGGATTTGTGTCCCGGCTGGTACACAGGCCATCCAGCTTCCTGTTTATGCCAGGTAAAACAGTAGAAAATGGCACAATGCCATGGGACCCTGCACCCATGTGGGAGACCCAGAGGAAGATCCTGGCTCCCGGTTTTAGAACAACTCAGCTCTGGCCTTTGTAGCATTCAGGGAGTGAACTCAGAGATGCAAGATCTTTCTCCACTTTTCTCTCTGTAATTCTGCCTTCCCAATAAATCTAAATAAATCTTTTAAATGAATGAATAAATTAATTGTAAGATGTAGGAGATTCAGGGCCTAGCATAGTAGCCCATGGCTAAGGTCCTCAACCGTATGGGTGCTGGTTCTAATCCCGGTGGCTCTGCTTCCCTTCCAGTTCCTTGCTTGTGACCTGGGAAAGCAGTCGAGGATGACTCAAAGCCTTGGGACCCTGCATTCATGTGAAGACTTGGAAAAACTCCTGGCTCCAAGCTTTGGATCGGCTCAGTTCCACCCATTGCAGCCACTTGGGCAGTGATTCGGGGGTTGGAAGCTCTTCCTATCTCTCCTCTTCTCTGTATGTCAGACTTTACAATAAAGTATTTTTTTTTTAAAAAAAAACATGTAGCTGATTCAGATATAATTTTTATGCTTCAGATGTTTTGATAATGACAGACAACAAAAACGTCGTTGCTTTACTGCATTTCATCCACAGCATGTTGAATTACATAATTTTAATAAGCCATGGTTATCATTCAACTATCTATATTTTTTGTCACAATAGAAATAATGATGAATGTTTTTTACAAATAATTTCACTGATTGCTATTAACTAATTAATATTAAATTAAAAAGACACTTTCTACCTTTCAACAAAATTATTTTAGTATTCATTTGTTCAAATATAACTTCATGCTTAAATGCAGCTTTAAAACTTTTGACCAGAAACATTTTCTAAATTTATAAATGGTGATATTCCTGTGCAAATGAGGGCCAGATGATGCCTACGTAATTCATTTCCCATTCCAACCAAAAACATGGAAAATCTTTTCTATGACCCATTTGCAGAAACAGACAAGAAAAAACAAAATCTATTTCTCACTTTCTTTCCTAACACTTGTTCTTTTGCTTGTGGATAGAATGCTTTTCTGTGCTGAACAATTACTTTGAGTTAAGTGCTAGTCAGCTCCACATATTTCCTCCCACTCTCCACCTGCATCCTTATCTAAATCTCTCATCTGGGAGAATTTGAGTATTGTTTATAGATGTGACACCCCTGACTGACTGCGTGTTAAACTAGTCTGCCGCCCCTTTAGGAGGTAAGCTGCAGTAATAAATGAAGTCAGGATGCGTTACCCCTCATCTGGCACAAGTCATTACTTTTCTTGGAAGAGGTACTTGCAACATTGCATTACAATTCTGAATTTCTTTTCTTCCTCGAGCCATGAAAGTCTTTCTGTTCTTGGGAAAACTGATTCTACACACTACGTTGCTCTGCTTTTATTAGATGCTTAGACAATACATTTACTGTCGGTCACTTGCTTTAGGTTCCATTACAAAACAATGGTAACGATAATCTTAAAAGTGGGATACTTGAATTTTACAGTCTAAAATTTATTGAAAACCGATTGTTTAGAAGTTCAAATACAAGCCTAAGTGAAAATTCAATATTCTTTTGCATGTTATCAAACTACAATACACCAATGTGTAACTTTGCAGTTTCAGAATAGGATTCTGAGTATAGATTAACAGTAGAGAGGAACAGAACTACAGAAGAAAACAGCTCAAATGCACAGAATACGTATTTCAAACCTCAGCTCTCAGATAAACATCACATTAGCAAGGTGGATGGTGTCTTACGTTGGGCAGATTGGCCCTTACTTTAGTGCATTCCTGAGTGAAGAGTACACATAAGGATCTGCACATCACAATTGTAAATTTATAAATGCTAAATACCAGGTCAGACATTTGGCCTGGTACTTGCCATAGTTGGCCATGCTCCTTGCTAGTATCTGGGTCCGAGTTCTGGCTCCAGCTTCTCATTGCAGTTGATCAACACTGAAGACTCCAGGGGCAATAGGAATGCTCAATTCGTTGGATTCCTCCTGTCCAAGAGAGAGACCTGATGGAGGTCTCTGTTCCCACCTGGAGTCCCTGCTCCACCCAGGTCGCTATGGACATTGAGGAGTGAATAAGTGGGTGGGTTTCTCTCCCAATCTCACTCTTGCTCTCATCTCTCACTCTCTCTCTCCTCCTGCTCAAAGAAAACAGTTGTAAAGCAAAAAAACTAAATCTGTACTCATGTTCGTAAGTGGTACATGTTTTCACTCAGGATCCTTCTGCTTAAACTTGAGGACTTTTTTCTTGATATAGGAGCTAAAGACATTGACCCAAGGAGCAGAAGTATTTACTAAGAGCATCACTGATTTTGGTCAGAGCAAGGCAGAAGTCGGTCTAATGATCAAGATCCCAGGAAGGGGCCAAGGTAGAACATGGTACTGTAAAGTCAGCCAGGGGAGTTAGGACTGGCAAATTATCTTCTCTTGTACCTCAATGGTCCAACTCAGTTCTAAATCCTGTCTGGGATGGCATTACAGAATAAAGAAGAGGTAGGAACACACTCATTTGGGAAAAGTTGATAATTTAGAGCCCCTTTCGATAACTGGTGGAGCCAAATATGAGTATGTTCATGTACTTTTTTACCGTAATTGAGCACTGAAGTGAGCTTTTCACTATCCAAGCAAGGTGGCTGGGAGCACCGTTTGTTTCAGTCCCCGCATATTCATTTCCTCAAGGTCCATTAGTTGCTAAACTTTATTTAAAACACCTGCTTATGATGACAATGAAAGGGAAAATGCTTTGTTTTGTGTATTTAAAGATGGCCCAAAGTAGGGCAACACCAGCCTACGTTTAAGGTCGGTCCATGATAGGTACATGTCAGTTCACAGACCAATAGAGTGTGTGTAAGCACACAGGCTCAGGCTTATTAAACACCTGCTTATTTTAATTAGAACATTGTTGGTTCAATATTTCTTTACATCTCCTTGTAGGCGTTTACTTCTTTCTAAAATGAATGGCTTGGAGATAAAAACCAAAGATTTATCCTGAGACAACAAATGTCTGAAATTTTGTGATTTTAAATAGATGTAGGTGAAATTTTATCAGGCTGAGTGTCTTCTCAAATGCAGTTCCTTGATAAAATTGAATGAAAGTATTTGGTATAATGAAGGAAAGAGAATGAAGTTTCCTATGTCCTATCTTCAAATTGACTGCATAGAGGCAATCCATTCCCAAGTCTACTCCGTGTTGTTGTAAGAAGTAAGAATACCAGGATATACTAAAGCATGCACCTACAAACACACACGCACAGACACACACAGTCAGAAATACCATGCTCTAACCATGTAGTTTTTCAAACTTTAGAAGCTGTCATACCATATTACAAGTCCTTCAAATGTGCTCTAGTCTTTTTTTTCCAATTTACATGTATCACATTTTAAAACATTAAAATTAAACGTCTCACTTTCTTTTGGTATCACAGAATAATTGCATTCAGAGAACAATCGAATTAGACATGGAAATTTATAGTTTAAAAGATACAATTTTCCCTGAATCCTTTCAACATTGTTCAAAAGGTATTTTTGTGATTTAATAAATATGTTTTGTTTTCCTAAGTAAAATCTAAGAAGTAACTCTTATGGAATAAGCATATTACTTTGACCATCTAAGGCAACAAAACATTTCCCTTGCTACACATTGTAGGCTCTAGATGGTTTTCAGCAGAATAAATTTTGAGGCATTGCAAAGTATGACAAAATATGCATTGTGTTGCGGAGCTGTTAGGAAAGGACCGTGTAAACGCAGTGTAAGAGGAGGGTCTGCCTCAACGTGCAGAAGCATCTCATTGGTTACAGGCTCAACAACTCCTCTCCTACTCTGGGCTTGACTGTGTTTCAGTCAGAAAGCTCTCTTTCTAAAGAAAAAAAAATCACAGAATGTGTCAGTCTTTATAAAATACTACAAACAACTGAGATATTTCTGTGTGAAGTTCCTCATTGTAGTGTCACAGTTATTTTCGTCCTTGGCCTATGCAAGTTGTTTTATAAGAAAAAAAAATGTAAAAAACCGTTCTGTTTATAAGGTTCAAAACTTTGTCTACACAAGCCAAGTGGAGATTTGAGTATCCAGATAATCTGATCAGGATAGAACACTTCTCTCTGATTACTCAAGTGTCAATGCGTGCTCCTCTGACCTCCTGGGTACCGGAACGGATCTCCCAGATCTCAGATAGAAACAGAACCCTGCGGGAGATCTGAGAAGGCAATTGAAACCACAGTGGGGAAACTTGTTATTGGATTTTTCAAAAACCTCATGCCTTGCGACATACTAGCAGTTGAGAAGGTCAGCCTTGTTGAAGAATGGATACTTTCACAAGAAGTATCTCTTCATAATCAACTTCATTTGATACAGTAATTGACTTCACATCTGTGAGATTTTTATTACTGTGTGTTTCATCAACACTTTATTCAACTTTTGAACTTGTCACTGAATAATACCTGGTGAGTAACACAGGGCTGAGAGTACCAAGTGGGCCATGTGGTTGATAGTCTCTGTTACAGAACCTTTGCCAACACTTCAATATGAGGAAGAGAATCTCCTAGGATGCCTTTGTCTGGCCCTTGTTAATAGTTGTTTGTTAACATCACCAAGCCCCCGGAAAATAATTATGTTTCTGTCCTAAGTGTCTGCAGGAGTGATTGTTAGTATTTCTACCTTAAATTATAAGGTTTTTCTTAGTGTCATGCTTAGAATCTTCATTTTGACCTGGTTGAGTGACCTCAAACAAAAAAATGACGGTGAAACGCATACCTGAAGACAAAAGAAAGAAAATGCAAAGTTACTATAAATTTAGAGGAAGTATCACTGATACCCTCAGTACAAGGAGACAAAAAAACACATCAAAATTAGTATGGTAATCAAAAGATATTGTTTCCAGAAGTGTCAAGAGAATACTTCAGAAGGTATTTTTGTGATGGATTTTAATAATTCTAAACTAAGAGGTTCGCATCACTCTGTAACAAATCAGACATGACAGTAAGATGATATGAGGAGAAACAAATTAAACAGAGTAGAGATTGGCTCTATTTTAAAGAGATATATCAAAATCGGAAAATGTTCAGTGTATAGTCTAAGAATAACTTAACGCTCATATTCTTCACATTTTAATACTTGGACACACAAACACAGAGTTTGACACACTGAAGCAGAATGAAAGCATCGCTAGACAGTGTGGGAAGATGTCAGTCCTTTAGCTTGCTGCAGGCCAGGTTTGACATCACTACACGGGGTTGGGGATTCCAGAGGGCTGGGGCAGTGGGTGAGCAGAGATAGCTTTCATTCTCAGGCTATCAAAACTCAGCCAGCCTTTCCCCTAGAGGCCAAGCAACTGGAACGGAATGCAGGGAGTGAACTGGGAGCAATCCAGCGTAAGGTTAGAATTTTTCCTTTTTAATTTTTCTATTATTACTATTTTATGATACTGTTCTATATACTCTGGGATTTCCTTTACACCCTATCCAAATCCCCTCCCCACACACTGATTTCCCCTATATTATTACAATAGTACAGTTCATCATGAACAGACACAAGTCCATCATTGCGGGCATAGACAATGGCAGAGAGTCCAGCTTCTTATTGTCAAGATGTAGTTAGCAGTTTCATTGGGATTCCATCTTTGCTCTAGAAGTAGAGATGCATGCTGCGTTGTAACCTTACAGCTGGATATGACAGTTTCTATTACTATCCATCCCCTTAAATAAAAAGCCACAAATAAAATCAACAACAGGAAGAAAAAATAGAAATTTACAATGCCATGAAGTTAAATAACATGCTACTACTAAATGACTAATGTGTCGCTGAAGTAATGAAAAAAATCCAATAAAAAATAAGTAAATCTTTAAAAAAAAGCTTCTTGAAGAAAATGCTGCTGTACAATATGAGTCAGCGAAGAATTTAAAAAGAGGGGAAACAAGCTGTTTTGAAGAATTTGAAAACAAAACTCTTTTATCTTTTCTTTCTTTCTTTTGAATGCAGAAGTTATTCTTTCTTCCTTTCTCTCTCTTCCTTCCTCCCTCCCTCCTTCTCTTTCTTTCTTTCCTTCTTTCTTCCTTCCTCTCTCTGTCTTTCCTTCCTTCCTTCCTTCCTTCCTTCCTTCCTTTCTTCCTTCCTTCCTTCCTTCCTTCCTTTCTCTCTCTCTCTCTCTCTCTCTCTCTCTCTCTCTCTAATGCAGAACCCAGAGTACCTGGGCCATTGAGTCTGGCAGCTGTAATGGTTGAGGCACTCAAGTGAGTGTGGCTTATGCCTTTGCTCCATCAGTTAGGGGATGGTTCAGGCACAAGACCAGAGTTGGGTTTATAGATTTAAAAATGTAAACCAAACCTGTATATATAGTTTCATGTAATACCACCAATCTTTTATTTTTTTCTGCAACCCACTATAACTTTTAAAGCTAATTATATGCCAATATTGTGTCTCTAGCTCCGTGCGTCAGAGTCACTGCATAAAGAGGTTCTGAGAGGAGTGGAATATTTTCTTTCTGGCAACCAGGGAAGAGTGTCTGGGAAGGGACCATTGATAAAACCTATAGCTCACTTGCTCTCTCTTTGTCCTTTTTTATTGTGTAGGAGAGCTGATTTTTGCAGAATGAATTTGGGAGTCCACAATTGTTAATCATATCATTTTATGAGGAACTGCTTTGGAAATACCTTATGTGATGTTAGAAAGCAGATAGAAAAATGAAAAGTGCACGACTTCCGTCTCAAGCTACGAGGAGCTGCAGACATATATGCTGTAATTCTAGAGGCCAGCATATATAATAGATTCATTATTTAGTGTGTACCTGAGAAAGCACCATACTGATACTTCAGAGATCCTGAAAGTGTGAATCTATGAAAAACAAACTGTCATCATTCATGGTCAGAACCTTAAGAATAATTCTTACACTCCACATGTCCAATTTCCATAGGGCCCAAGCCTGTCTGACACACTGCTGTCATTCTGATCTCTCTATAATGTATCCTTGATTATCTTAGTGCCACATAAAATCTGTTTTTATCCTCCATCTATATTCAAAATTTAAAAAAAAAAAACATTCTTACAGCATTCACTGTACTTCCTGTGATGTTTTTGAGACAGTGATGAAATTCAGGTGATATCCTTGGATATCATTCATACCTGTTGGTACATATCCTACACACCAACCAAACGGTATTTCTGATTTACACTTATCACAATATTTTACAGCCTAGGTTTCACTTTCCTCCATATTTATTTGCTTGCTGGTTTTTTATTCATCTGCATAAAGCCCTCAGGCTATGTGATCTGCCTCTTCATCACTGTAAGTACCCCTCTTAGAGTGTTCATTATTGCCTACTTTGTTTTACAGGATTTGTGTCTTATCCTACCGTTCACTTTAAGTTCTCTGCAAGCAGGGTCTGCATCTGGTTTACATTTTCCCCTCTTCACTAACCTATGTGAGAGCTACTTGGCAGGAGCTTGATAAAAATACACTGCAGTTTACTCCACGCACCTTGCATATAAACTCTTATCAACAGTTCCAACAACACAATGCTTCATGTGCTTAGCACAATGGCTTTCATTTATTCAGTAGTCACAATATTTGAATGGGCTAGTGAACACATAAATGAAAATGTAAATATTGATTGTTCCTTTGTTTCATGTTTCAAGTGACTGATTTACTGACAAAGCTGCCTTTTCATTTTCCAAGTGTTGAACTGTACCAGGGGTAACGAGGATCAATATCTTACTGGTTCAGGCTGTACCCATTCAGTCTGTTCTTGATAGGAATTAAAGCATGATGGGATTTGGAAGAATTCATTTTGGTTAGCAGTAATGAGAACTCTCAGAAAACAAGTTAAAAGTAATCTTCAAGTTTGCAGTCTCCTCTTGAGCTTCTTGCAAGCTCTTCTTGGTTGTTTCTGTTACAAATCAATATTTATTAATTAGTGAAATGAGCATTGTACCCAGAAGCCGACTTGCACCTTCCTTTAATGGAGAGGAAGAATTCAGGCACAATCACACGTGGGTTTGGCTGGATAATAAACGGAGTTTTGTGAAGGTTGAGATGTAACTATCCCCATTTTTTTTCCTCTTGAAACATGATTATTCCACAAAAAAATAATCTAAACTTTATAAATCCTTAAGATCCATATTCAAGATTGTGTTTTGCAAAAATCCCCCCCCCCTCCCAAAAGCTGCTTCTTTAAAACCTAGGTACATAAGAAAGTGAATAACATCTAAGCTATTTATAAAGGGAAGCCTTACCAATAAGAGTACCATAAAAATAATTTCCTCTGAAGGTTGTATTTTTCAATGTTCTGGCTGCCATGAAACAATATAGTTGTGATATTTTGTATTACCAAAGAAAGTTCATTATACCACTACAGCCCCCATTTTCCCTAACTCAAACATATTTTACTTACAAGAAGTTTAAGCCAATAAGAAAAAAAACATATAATGTCATTTCTTTGGAAGTTGCAATATGGATTTTTTTAAATACAAAAAGTGATGGATGAATCTTATTTATATCACTAGTATAAAGCAATATTACAGGCTCTCCCCTGCCTGCTCAGACACAGACAAGTATGCTGCTACTGCTTAAGAGACTTACGTTTCTGGCCATGTGTCAGCCAGATGGTGTCATATAACATTTCATATGCCACATATTTACTAAGAGACTCAAGGTTCAAATCTAACTTCTTAACAAGTATTTGCTTATTATTTGAAAGATAGAAAGGAGAGAGAGAGGTAGGGGAAGAAAAAGAGAGAGATTCTATCTGGCTAAAATGATAGGGACTGTGCCAGACCAAAACTAGGAACCAGGTGCTTTTTCCAGGTCTCCCGCACTGGTGCAGGGACCCAAGCATTGGGCCATCATCTCCTGCTTCCCCAAGTGCATTTAGCAGGGAAGTGGGTTGTACGTGGAGTAGCTGGGACTCAAAAGGGCACCAACATAGACTGTCAACATTACAGGCAGTTACTGTGCTGCAGCACCAATGCTACAATCTGATGAAGTCTGAATGAAGATAGAATACCCAAATCTCAGGTTTATAATTTATTAGGATGGAATGTATGATAGAAATTTATAAAATAGAGATCAATTTGTTTGGAAGACAAGACAAATACTTAAGAAAATGAGGTACCTATATCAATTAAGCAGTCTCTTTCTCTCTCTCTCTCTCTCTTCCCCAAATGATAGGAATTTGTATTTCAGTGTTAGAGAAACCCTGGTAGACACCTACACGCATGTGACCCTTCTAAATAAATGTAACTAAAACTCACAAAGGCCTATTGTCTTAAAATGTATTAATAGTAAGCAAAAATAGCAACTGAATTGTCCATAAATTCTACCACTTGAATAAAGATTAGAAATCTTGTGGTTCAGTATTCACTCTTTGGTTTTACTATAGAATGTTTTTCATTCTTCACCAGCAGGACCATAGCCATCTGTGAGAACCAAAGTGCGTTTCAGTTGATTGACACTCACGTTAACTCATCTGTGTCTTACTATTTTAGTTGTGAATAGTTTATCTTATCGCTGCTTTTCAGATGATTTCCTTTAGGGATTTAAAAACAAATACTGCACAGCAGAAACGTTGATCCTACTCCACGAAAAAGCAGCAACCAAATCAGAAGTTCATGCACATGCCTTTGAAAACAGGGAATACCTATGTCAAAGAATGAGGAGTTGCAAATCATGAGCCCGGTGGGCAATATAACCGACTCTGGTGCCTTCCTCACTTACCTCCCATGAAGTCCACTTAATAAGTTAAAAAAAAACACCATATCAATTTCCATCTTTGCCTAGCTGTTATGAAATTTTCCAACATTTTCAAAATGGCCAGTTTACAAATAATTGTCGATAAGGATAGTCTTAGAAATCTGTTTTTCATCCCACAAAGCAATTTAACTGGAGAGGATGAAATAAACTACCTCATAAAAAAAGAATCAGTGAAAATAATCTCACTTAAACAATTAAGATTTTCCAAGCCAGCATTATGGCAGGTTAAAGAAATGCTGGCAACCCTGGCTTCTCTGAGGGGCTGTTCCAGTTCTGATCCAGTTCCTTGCTAGTTCATCCGAGAAAGCAGCAGAGGATGGATGGCACACATATATTGGCTTTGGCTCTTAACCTACATGTCCAGGAAGAAGCTCTCTCTGTATCTTCTCTGTAATGTTCCATCTCGATCATTTCCTTTCTCTGTAGCTCAGCCCTTCAAATGCATAAAATAATTTTTTTAAAAAGAAAAAAGTGTATTTCTCTAGGGGCCAGTGCTGTGTTGCAACAGGTTCAACTGCTACAGACACCAACATTCTGTGTCAGACTGACAGGGTTCCTGCTGCTCCATTCCACTCCAGCTCCAGGTGATGCCCCAGAGAAAGCTTCAGAAGATGGCCCAGGTGCTTCTGCACCTGCCACCTAGACGAACAACACAGAGCTTCCGGCTTCAGCCAAGCCATGTCCCTGCAGTTGTGGTCACACATTGAGCGTACCAAAAATGGAAAATTGAGCTCTATCGCTCTCTTTCTTGCTCTTGGTCATTTTGCCTTTCAAGTAAGTAAACCATACCTCTCAAGAATCAAAGTTTTCTAACTCATTAAAAATATGAATTGATTGCTTTGTCTGGTACTAAAGTTGGCTCTGAGGATCAACTGCCAAAGAATTAAAACACAAAACTGTTTAAAATAATCTTGCCTTTTTCGTAGCAGTATCTGAACGTTTGAAATGAATTTAAATCCCTTGGCTTACACATCAAATGACCAGAACTAGCAAACTCTCACTTCAGGGCTATCAGGTCTCCCCGTCATCACTAGACATGGAAAAACAACGGTACTTTCTTCAAACTAAGATCAAGGTATAAGTGAGCCAGAAAAAGACAATTAAGTAGGGGATGTACTTGTTTTTCCAAGTGCTCAGCAATATGGATGAAGGCATAATGTTTTTATTCATCGGGCATACAAATAAATCAAATTTAATGTCAACAGAGTCAGTAATGATAGCTGTCATCACAAAAATATACCTAAGCAATAATGACCAAGGAGAAAGTGAGTAGCTCATAGCAGCAGAAGTGATTTCTTCTTTCACCCTAGGTAAGGTCAAGGGTAACTGAGAAGACTGGCCTTTCCCCCTCTGTCATTAACTGCAAATCATGTTAGAGAACAGATCGTTTTCTTTAAGTGTTATCCAGCAGCATGTTGGGATCACGTACCCTGACCTTATTCCCGGCAACTTAAACTCCATTTCCAATTAGCAAAAATGCTTATGGTGTAGATGAAGCCTGGCTGCTTCTATCAGTTTGAGTAGAAATTTATATTCCTTACTTGTCCATGAGCAAATCCTCTAATTTACTACCATTGCTTCTATCAGCCAAAAGCTACAACAGAGAGACAGTGTACAGGTTTTCTATTCCTGCTCTTTGCAAACTGAAAATATTTGCCAAAGAACATAACAGAAACAGCAAAGGATTTGTTTTCACAAGTTAAAAAAACAACAACAAAAAAACTTCACTGCAAGAGCCACATTTGGGTTGCACAGAGCCTCATTGCAGATTAAACTAAGAGTACTTGAGAGAAACGATGCTATGGATTATAGAATTCACTCAAACATTGTTTAAAAGTGATATGCTATCATTTTATATATGGGCTACTTAGCTTAAGGAATTAGGTTGTTAGCACGGTGGTTGTGAATCAGTATTTCTGGGTGGTGTTCAACAATGTCTGAGCAGCTAAAATAATGCACATAGTTCAGTCAGCCAGCCCATCTGATTTCGACTTACGCCTACCCCTTTGAAAGTTACTACTAACCTAACACTTTGCTCAGCTGCATCACTATCATTTTGCCCTTACCTGATGAGAAGCCAAATCATTCCCATGTTAATAACATTGCAATAGATCTCTATTTTTTTTTTAAAGCTTTAGGATTTCAATCTCAAAAACTAACGGATCATTGAGAGCCTGTGCTGAAGCACAGTAGGGTAAGTAACCTCCTGCATCCCTGGCAATCCATGATCTCAGTCCAAGTCCTGGCTGCCCCACTTCTAAAGCTGCTCCCTGCCAACATCTCTGAGAAAGCACTGCTTCTGGAAAATCCAGGTGAACTTCCTGGCTCCTGCCTTCATTCTGGCCATTTGAGGAGCAAACGAGTTGTTCGAGCCCCCTCTCTCTTAGCCGTTGCCTCTTGTAACTCTGCATTTCAAATATATAAATGAATAAATATTTTTTAAAGGAGAAAATAATGTAAAAAATATAGGGAAAAAAAATCTCTGCCTGAATTTCCAATTTTTTTGGCCCTAAAAATAACCATAACTTTAAACTCAAGTTTCTTCCACTTAATGTTCATAGGCCATCTTATTTTGCCTTGATGTCATTTTATGCTTCATTACATTATAATTAACTTAAAAAAAAAGGTGAAAAACTTATGCATAGTTTCACTGGAATAGCCATGAAATGGTGCCTGGGCACAGAGCTAAGCTGCTGCCTGTGATACCAGTATCTCGAAGGTCTTTGGTTCAGGTTCTGGCTGCTCCACTTCTGACTGTGCCCCCTCCCAAAGAGCCTGAAAAAGTAGGGGAGGATTGGGCAAAGGCTTGTGAATTCCTGTGTGAGAATTCCAGGTGAATTCCCAGGCTCCTGGCTTCAGCCTGGCTCAGCCTACACTGTCACGATCATCTGAGGAATGAACCAAAAGACCTCACTCTCCCTCTTTCTTTCTCTCTGCCTCTGTTCCTCCTTCTTTGTGATTTTCTTGCAAAAGAATAAATAATCTAAAAATAAAATCAATATTACTTATGCAACAACATCTTTTATGTCGTTACAGACTGATTCATTTTTACCTTGATTACTTTTCTTAGTTCATAACTAAACAATTTTTATAAAAAAATGGTCTTCCACAAAGCTACAAACTACTAATGGATCCATGTTTAAACTTAGTCTTTGGTATGCATTTATAAAGATTTTATTAGACAGAAAATAAATATAAATACAAATGCTCTCAATGGATATTTTACTGAAATGCATTTGCTTGTACCAGCTGAAAATTATATAAATCACCCTATTGACACAGTTGAATATGTTGTAAGAGTATCACAGAGGCATAAATATTATAGATTATTTTAACTATGTAGAATTTAGAATTTTTTCTTATACAACTTTATTGCCACTGCAGATATTTTCTTATATATATTCTAGTTAGTTTTACTTTTGATTTGTGTTACTTAAAGTAAGTGAAATGTCAAAATTGAATTATTTTTATGATGTTTATTCTTGAAATTTACTCTGAAACAAGCATGGTAGAGATAAAATTTCCAGATTCTTTTTTTTTTTTCACAAAGATATAAGCAGTCCTGTACTACAAAGAATATTTTTACATTTTTTCCAGTAGTAAGAGAATAGGCAAATCATCATCTTTTCAGACTGCGTGATGTTAATATTTCTTTTTGCCACTTTGGAAAAAAAATCAATACACAGACTATCCCATAATAAGTATGAATAGTCAATAGATTTAACCGTTACATGATGACATTGGATCTTAAATTCTTGTGGAAAATTCATTACAAAAGTTAGTGCTAGAGAACTTTTCCAAGAGTAAAGATTCTAGCATGATATACCCTTAAGAGAGAAATCCTGCAAAAGGCCATAATGATGAATTCTGGAAAAATATAAAGGAAGACTTTCTTAGGAGAATGATAAATAGCATAGTGAACTTTGAAAGGCTATGACTTTATCCTGAAGGCCGAACCATAGTTACAGCATGGTCCAGAATACTAAGCAAAGCTCACATCATAAGCCCTGTACATTTCAGTGTTAGAAAACCAGAAGACAGAGACTAGCTCAGATGGATTAACTAAAAATTAAAAAAAAAAAAAATTAAAATCAAGGGGAAAAAAGACTCCAGGGCAAACACATAGTAGTTAAGACTTTGTTTGGGTCCACAGCATCCCGTGCTGGAGTGCCTGGGTTTAAACCCTTGCTCTGTTCCAATTTCATCATCTTGCTAAGGGAGGTAGCTGGTGATGGCTCAGACATGTTAGTTTTTGCCACCTATGAGGGACAACTGAATTGAGTGCCACGTTCTTCTTCCTCCCACACCCTCCCCCCTGCCACAGCCATTGTATCTTATTTCAATACATGTTACTCTATTGTGTTAGTGTAATATGACGTTTTACAATTTTTCTCACTGGTTTGTTTTATCAAAAGAACTACAAAGAATAAGAGTATGAGAGTTAAGGTTTGTCTATATCCTCTCTGTCAATAGCTTAGTGAAACTGTTTCTGTTCCTTAAGTTTTGAAGTCTTTTTTTCTATCGCTGTGTCATCTGCTTTCTCTTTTATTACCTTCATCAATTAAGCACAAATTGTTTTTTCATCAGTTGAATATCTCACAATTGAATTCCTTCCTGGCCTTTGGGGAACAAACCATGCCCTCTAGCAGGTCCTGTACCAACTTTTGATCACATTTGAAAGATCCCTTCAGGACAACTCTTCCCAGAAGGCTTGGGTTTCTAATCCTCCAGTTTCTGCGAACCGCTGCTTTGAGCCAGTGTCCTGCAGGGAGAGCCTGATGCTATTCCACAGGCAGCAGAGAAACACAGCATGGGTAAGCTGGAGAATCTGTTTGACAGTAGGTACAAGGAGGCCACATTTGTTTTTCCTCCTTCTCTAAGTATTCAAATTAAATACATAACTATAATTAGATATTTCTTATTTCATGTACATCTAGTTAAAGGATTTAACGGTATGTTTCTAGATATTTATGTATACATAGAAATATAATCTGGACTATGTGTGATAAACAGGAAAATATGTGCAGGAAAATTTGACCAAGGCAACATTAATGGATGAGAAATTCAGGAAAAGCTATATTACATAAACTGACAAATTAAATTGTCCATATACTGATATTTAAGTTCATCTTGCTGAAATGCCTGGTTGCACAGTAGATATAACCTACTTCATCATCATTAGCCTATATGCCAATCTTCATTAAGTGTGACATTACGCACTGAGATCTGTCCAAACCAACCCAAAGCCTCCCTTTAGGTCCACTCTGAGACTACTATGCAAGATGCAATGTGCATTATTTACTTGAACAGTTTAAGAAATAATTCTTAAAGGATCCTTTTTTAACATAGTCATACTGTAATATTTCACTGCTCATCTGAAGCAAAAAATTAATCTAAAGTTTAAATTTCTCATAAAGCAAATTCATCGTTAGAGATTATAATCAATACCTTTGTCTTTAAAAGAAGGTTTCATTATATTCTCAGATAAAATTTATAATTGACAAATCATGTCTTGGTTTTTGGTGGCATTATTTTCTAACTCTGTAAATTGCATCCAACTTATAGTTTTAGGGGATTTTTAAAATCATAGATTTCATCTCACTAAAGTAGGAATGTGAAAAGCAAATAATGAAATTAGAATCATCATTCTTGTTATGTGTATACGCATACTGAATGAAAAATGAAGACGTAGGTTATTCATAACCTAGTTATGGAACAAGACAGAAGTGGTGTTCCTTATGTGATGTTTTAATTAGCTCTTGTTAAAGACAGTTAACACTTTCAATAACTACAAAAGGGAATAAAAACATGGTGACTGTGAGGAACATACAATAAAATATCTTTCACAGCATTTCATTCCATCTAAAATGGGCGGAGATTATGGGCATTTGCTTCAGTGGTTAACATGCATTTTGTGTCAGACTGCCCCAGAGGGACACTGGCCCCTCCTCAGCCCAGGCAGAGCCTGGACCTCCACCGTGCAGAGCACCCCAATGGGCTAGTCACCAGCGCCTAGGAACCCCACTTGACTGCGCCCCTCCTGCCCTTCCTACCTCACCATTCCTAGAGGAATGGCCTTTCCTGCCTCCTCAGAGGATAAATCGGCTTCGTTGTTTCCTTTCCTGGCCTAAACATCCCGGAAGAAAATTGGCTTTCCGGCAACTGCTCAATCGATCAATAAATCAACCAATAATAAACAGAAACCCCGCTTACTAAAACCCCTGCTTGCTGCCAGCATCCAGAGCCCTGCATTCTCTTTGAGACTGCTGAATACACCCCTCAATCCCACCAAACAAAACTTGGTCCGTTGAATCTGACCTTTCTCTCTCCTTTCGGATTACTTTTTCTAGAACTTGAGAGGATTGCATCCTGTACCAAAGATCTTGGATTCAACAGCCAGCTCCACTTCTGCTACAGTTTCCTACGAGTTTCATCCTTGTAGTTTACATCCTAGTCATGTGTGAGGTTTATTTCCTGCCTGTTTCACTTTGGATACCCTTTCTATTTGTGGCCTGAGAAAGTAACAGAAGATGCCCCAAGGCCTTGGACACCTCTATCCAATGGAAGACTGAGAAGAAGCTCCAGGCTCTCCACCTCAGGCTAAAATAACTTCGCTCTTGGTGGTTATTTGGGGAATGAATCGGTGGATGGATGTGTCTCTTCCCCTCTCTTAAAACCTGCCCTTTAAGACACACACACACATGCACACACTCTCTCTCTCTCTTTCTCTCTTCTGAACTGGAAATAGATAGAGTGTCAACGAATGAGAAAAATATATAAGCAACTTTAAATTACCTATAAAATTCCTAGATTGAAATATATCATATCTAAACAAAAGTAATATTCAAAAGGTAAATGTCTCATATCTTCACTCCCACAATCAATTCTGGATTCTGGCAATAGAAAGCTAAAATGTATCAGCCTAAACTTCCCTTTGCCAATAATTGTAAACCCTCAAAAAAATATTTTCGAATACAGCTATTTGATGGCACAGGAGAAAACTAGAGTAGTAGAATTGATTTTCCTTTGATAGAAGAAAACAAAGCTAGGTGAGAGCTACAATTATCAAGTGTGAAGGGTGAAGGGTGCTTTTGATTCCACGTGACATGCTCAAGTTCAACCCAGGGACTCTGGTCTGTGGGCTTCAGGCATCAGAAGAAAGAATTTACAATTTCCAGAGCCTGGAACTGGAGGGAAGTGATCGGAATGGAGGGTAAGTTAGGACCTAAATTTCTCCAACTGGTCCATAGGCCACCTTCAGCATTTTGCCAGACTCTCGAATGATGAATTCTCAGCGTCCCAAGAATTCACAGTGGAAAGCAACAAAAACTGTGAGAGGAGAAGAATCTAAGCAGATTTTGTAGTTTCTACTTTATACTAGACCAATGAAAATTCTGTGTTATCCTGTGGAATCATATTTACTTTGTTTCCTAGAAACAGAAAATTACTTTTCGAAGAGATTCTGTCAATCAGGAAAGAACAGGGAATAGAAAGCAAAGTAAATATGAAAGCACAAAATGAATATAACACTTCAGTCAAAAGTATACTAATTATGAAAGTAATCACACATTATTCAAGCATATAATTTGAAGTACTAAAATCAAATATTATCCAGTTGACAACTTGTATGTGCCAATGTATATATCCTAACATTCACCACTTTCATGTTTCTATTCTGAAAAAAAAAAAAAAACAAACTTGACTTTAGCTTCCTTTAACACTTCTACCAGAATTTTTTGAAATGGAAATTTTATTAAATGAATCCATATTATGACATCCCATTGAAATATTCTCTTCCTCACTGAAAACATACATAACGCTATAATTCTGAATGTTACATCTGTATTTTTCTTCCACTTTCCCTTTTTTTTTTTCTTAAACGTTTTCCATTTGTGTTCCCACACTTGTAGCATGGTTCGGGCATACGTATCTACAAAAGATTTAATTTTCACAATATAGAAACTCAGTGCTTCAGCTTTGTCTTTCTGAGAGAATAGTATCACCACAATAATTAGAAAAGTGAGACCAACAACTGCTAGTTTATTTATAATGATGATGGCGCAAGCAAAAAGTTGTATGAATCTGCAGGTGTCTTCTTTGGAAAACCACTCAGCTTTCACCATGTTCTCACATTTCTTTTTTACACAACTCAAGTGTCTCTCACCCTTCGCTAGCACGGAGAAAGGGGAACACTTCACTGATATGTGGTGAATGTAGTTTTAACCACTGATTTATTTTCTTTTTATCTGTGATATTTCTATTAAGTATATACAACAAAATGCCTATGTAGAATGAGGAAATCTCCAAAATTTGATGATTAAAATAATATACGAAGAGAATTGATTTCAAAATCACAACTTTTCCACACTAGAGAAAGAAAATAAATCAGAACTGTTGAGTACCTCTATAGACATATCTGGACAATATTCTCTCAAGCGAAAGTAAATGAAGAGCTGTTAGCAAACATTAAACTCTAATTGATGTACTTTCCTTTCTCTCAATTCCTACCTCCCGCCACCTTTTAAAACAATGTGGTGTAGCACAACTATTCCAAAACTACTTTTTGTGAATCTTAGGAGTGACAGATGAACAACTATTTTACATGTAATGAATTCTAGTTTTCTACTATTGGAGGAGAATCTTACAAATGAGTTATCACATGTTAACATATACATTACTGTAGATAACAGTACATAGCTGGCTATGTTATATACTTGAAACCCTTACTGACACATCTTTTACTTTGAATGGCACAATGTTTGCTTTTAAGCTTAAGGACCTTTAAAAGCTTGGATTTTTATAGAAGTAATCTCTTGAGTGCTACAGTATAGGCAAATTAAACTAAAACTTTAGATATATTGTTGCTTAATTTATTGATGACGCATTTGAAGACATAAAGGCCAAGTTGTACACAACCTTGACAGCTAAAATATTCACTTATACAGATGAGTGATGTAGTACCAAAAAAAAAAACCGCTAAGCTGTTTGCAACAATAATTAAAAATTTATCTTAATTTTATGTGTTATGACACATCTGGAAATTTTCAACAAGCCTAGTAAAAACTGTTATGTCCCCCCACTAATGAAGTTCTTACACTTCCCTTACTGAAGTCTGAGGTGATGACATTTTGCAAAAACATTTTTGCTTCCAGTGTTATTAATTACATCATTCATTAGGAACTACTTTACATTAAAATACTGAATCTTGGTTGCAGTAATTAACTCTCTCAGATCAACATTGTGCTTGATGAATTAAATGCAAAAACTCTCCTGCACGACACTATAGATAAAAATCTCGTTTTGTGCGATACACAAGACACTTGAAACTCTTCACTAATGGGTTATAAAACCTTTTGAGTGACATTACCTCCTACATAAATGTTGTAATTATTTTTCATAAAAAACTTTCACACATATGTAAGATTTAATTTGGTAGTTATTAACAGTGGATTGAACTTTGAAAATCTCATTAGCCCAAATAACAGAGAACCTATATTCCAATTATTACATTGCTTTCCAGAAATAACAGCGGTTTCTCAAAAGACAGAACTAATTTCAAGGAGTTGAGGCTAATCTCTTTTTGCATCCTTTAAAGCATTCTATCAGCAAGATAGTTTAAATAAACAGCTATTTTTAATTGTATTTTCCAAAAATACTGTAACAGGTAGACTATCTCACAATTTAACATTTTCCAATTAAAATATGTAATATGGAAAATAATCCACGATAGGGAAGGAGTGGAACAACGTGGACACAAAGTAAATTAGACTCATAGAAAAGTCTAATATATTCCAGAGCATACATGTACATGTTGCTTCTTTCTATTTATCTCTTTCTCTGCATGTGTGTGTACATGAGAGAGAGAGAGAGAGAGAGAGAGAGAGAGAGAGAGAGAGCGAGAGCCCCTACCTTTAGCAAACGGTCATACTTCTATGTGTCCTTTTGCTCCACAGATACTCATTTGCATTTAGAAATTCTTAATATATTTAAAACGTAGTCGTAGTAGATGTTTCTCAATTCTGTAGATTATGGGATTATGGCTTCTCATTTTCCTCTTTTTTGGGAGATGGTTTAAAATCATAGAAGAAAGAAAGCTGAATATCTGCTTAAATTATTACAAATAATGTAAAACAGAAAACGTGAGTTTTGATTTGTTTGACGTGTCAGTAAATAGTACATACTGCTAAAGCGAGAAGTTGATGCAAAGAGTTCATCCTAGTTTTGAAAGATTACATTCCACCAAAGGTCCCCACTAGAACCCATTCTTTTCTAAGATAAGCGAGTGAGGAAGGTAACTGAACTTATAAAGACCTTCCTCATTTGTCTTCGGTGGCAGAGAATGCTAAATATATTCTAAATATTAGTATATCTTGTTGGATTTTTTTTCCTTAAAAAAATTTATCTACAGATCTTCAGAAAACTGAAATAGTTAGAAATGACACGATCTGTTAGCCTCCATGACAGACTGAGTTGCACGGACCACACTTTACACTAAAAACAACTTACAACAAGAACAAAATAAAAACTGCCCACTGCCCAAAAGAACACTTATACAAATTTATTTTTAAATGTTTAAAAGAGCAATCAAATTCAATGGGGCATTGTAATGTATGCTTCTTCCGAAGGCAAAAGAGAGAACCCTGACATTGGGTTCCACTTTTTTACCCAATCTGTTTTTGAAATTACCACATGGAGCTAAGGAAATGACTAGAAATTTCACTCAAAAATGACAAATTAGTAAGATGCAACTAGCCTGAGTCCTTTTAGGGAAACAGGAGAGATGCAAGGCCCTCACATAACATTTTCATCTCAAGAGTAGGGTGAAAAAAAAAGGAAAGTGTTCTTCATGGTTTTAAACATTTCACATCTTAAATAATATAAGCACATGAGGATTGTCAAGTTGATCCTCAGGTTTAGTGTAATTTCTATCAAGTTCTGTGAGACATATGCAAATATAGTTTAAGGATAAATAGAAGACCAAGGGGCCCAATACAGACAGCAGCACCTTGTAAATGAAACGAACACAGACTGTCTAGCCCTTACCCAAGTTATTATAAAATAACATGAATTAAAAACTGGTTCACATAATGCAATGTAATCAATAAAACTTTTTTAAAAAGTGATACATTATATATAGGTCATTATATAATAAGCATGACACCATGTTATATAATATTAGGAAATCACTCCTTCTATTTAATTATTATGTGATTTTTTTAGCCAACCTTCATCTAATCTTCCTTTCTCTACTCTGGCCTGCTCTAGTACCCATTCTTCTGAGTTCAGGTAAGAATTTTTCTATGAGGTATCACAGGTATTTGATTTCAGTTAATATGATAAATAAAACGTAATGTGTTTCTATGGTGTATTTTATTCCATGATAAACAAGAATGAGACTGTCATTTGCAATAAAATGACAGTCACTGAATGTGACATTTTAGAGTAAGGTGAGATTAGAGTCTTCTCAAATAAATGGCCCTGAAGTATGTTTTGATAGATGAAATCACAGAAAAATTGCTTACCTTGAAGCACGCCAATAGATTTAAAAGTTAAGCCACAAAACGAGAGAAGTTATCTGTAACATGTGAAATGCAGGGACTGGCGGCCCAAAACAAATAATTTATATACTCCAATACAAAATGAGTCAAGTGACAATGCTCAAAAAAGACTTGGCTGAGAATTACAATAAACAGGAAGGACATCCAAGTTAATTCACATGTGAAAAGGTGCTTAATTATAGAAAGAATATGATTGCTACAATCAGATGTCAATGCGTAAAAATGGCCTGAGTATTTCAAAAAAGTATCAGCGGTGTGGGTAGCGTTATGGTAGCCATATATGTTACCATGAGTTCAGCTACCTTTTGGGCTCCCAAATACAAGATTAGAGTTCCTGATATCGAATCTCTTCATCAGTTCTGATCTGACATTATACTGAACCTAGAAAAAGGCTTATATTTATCCGGGTAGTTGGATTGCGACCACACATGTGGGAGACTTCAGTTCCTGGCTCCTCTTTTGGCTTGGACAGGCTCTGGATGTTGTAGGCAGGGAGTGAACTACTGGGTGAAGGTTTGTTTTGTTTCCCTCTCTTTCGCCACTTTTACAAAAACAAACAAGTCAAACGAATACCAATGTTTTTTGAGGGTGCAGAGAAACTTTTCTCTGAATTGCTCTTGTTGAAAGAGTAAAATATAAGCAAATGCATATGTGTAAATCAGTAAATGTAGTGTGATGGACTCAGATGCACCTATACAATAAAAGCATTTATATATTGCTCATAGCAATATTATACTAGCCAAAAATAGAGTAAAATCCAGATTCCAATACATTATGGAATAAACAGATTATATTATATCCATTATCATGGAGTAATACAAACTACTAAAAATATAAAACAATAAAGCTATTGATGTACAAAAAAACACACATGTAACTAAAAACATGAGTCTAATATTGAATGAAAAATAAATTGGAGAAGAGTCAATCAGACTTAATATTTGTGGAGTTAAAAAAAAAAAGAAACAAAATATGGTTAAATGTTAAGATGAAGACCAAAATATGTAGAAGTCAGGAGGGAGCATTGGGAATTTTAGGTGGGCACTTAATGTAACTCTTAGCTGACATTAGTTATCGTGGTATATTTTGTTTATAATAATACATGAAAGTGTGTACTTAGGACTTGTAAACTCCTTGGTATGCAAGGTATGCTTCAACAACAAGTCTTTCACTTAAGTGTCTGACTGAACAATCCCTCATTTGGCTTGAAACAACCTATTTAGTATGGGGAGATAAAAACAAAATGAAACATGGAGTATTGCTTATTTTGTTTGTGGTCATTCAGCCCCTTTCCCTCCATATTAAGAGTCATTATTAAGGTTCATTAACTTTATAAACCACGTTTTGTGCACTGTGTTGAGTCTGTAATTAGAAAAAAATTGTGATAAATCCCAGTGTCCAGTTTTCATTAAGTATCAATTAGATAGAATTCTATGTAATTTTGAAGACAACAACATGAGGTGATTGTTTAATCTTGGAATGCATAAAAGTCCACTTACTTGACATGTTTTCTACAAACATGGACTTCCATTTTACTTAAGAAAGATTAAACATTGCTCAATTCATGTAATTGAAAGTGGAAATCCAGCATTCAGAGTTAAAAAGATGTGTTAAAATTGTGCAGAACGGGGCCCGGCGCGGTGGCGCAAGTGGTTAAAGGTCCTCACCTTGCACCCCCGGGATCCCATATGGGCGCCGGTTCTAATCCCGGCAGCCCCGCTTCCCTTCCAGCTCCCTGCCTGTGGCCTGGGAAAGCAGTCGAGGACGGCCCAAAGCTTTGGGACCCTGCACCCGCGTGGGAGACCCGGAAGAGGCTCCTGGCTTCGGATCGGCATAGCATCGACCCGTTGCGCTCACTTGGGGAGTGAATCATCGGACGGAAGATCTTCCTCTCTGTCTCTCCTCTCTGTATATCCGCCTTTCCAATGAAAAAATAATAAAAATAAATCTTTAAAAAAAAATTGTGCAGAACGGCCTTATCACTTTTCTTAAAGACTTACACATACCATGTTTGTTTGAATTAGCATGTTTTAATACAGTGCTTTACCTAAAGAAACTCAAGGCTGGGCCCAGCAACGTGGTATCGTGGCTGAAGCTCTCACCTTGAACGTGCCAGGATCTAATATGGGTGCCGGTTCTAATCCCAGCAACTCTACTTCCCATCTAGCTTCCTGCTTGTGGTCCGGGAAAGTAGTCCAGGACAGCCCAAAGCTTTGGAACCCTGCACCCGCATGGGAGATCCTGAAAGAAGTTCCTGATTCCTGGCATCGGATCGGTATAGCATCGGCCGTTGCACTCACTTGGGGAGTGAATCAGTGGATGGGAGATCTTTCTCACTGTCTCTCCTCCTCTCTGTATATCTGACTTTGTAATAAAAATAAATAAATATTAAAAAAAAGAAAGAAACTCAAGGCTGTTACAGTGATAACTTATTTAGAGTGCTATCATTTTTTAAGATTTGTTTTTATTTGAAAGGCAGATTTTATATAGAGAAAGAACCAGCGACAATCTTCCATCTGCTAGTTCAATGCTGGACCAGTCTGAAGCTAGAATCTCACACTTCTTCCTGATCTCCCATGTGGTGTAGGGGCCAAAAGACTTTCCCTGTGCTTAAGCAGGGAGCTGCATTCAAAGCAGAGCTGCTGAGACTAGAACCAGCACCCATGTGAGATGCCAGCACCACTCTTGAGGTTGTCAGGAGTGAAGGTAATGAAAAGCCAGTATGCCCCAAGAGAGAAACGACAATGAAATCATCCAGGAGAGGTCAGTTTGTATTATAAATTAACTTTAAGAATTTGACAAAAATTGGGTCCAAATGCTTAGGTCCAACAACCCATGTGAGAAACCCAGATGAATATCCGGGCCCTTGGCTTGGGATTGGTCCAGCCCCAATCATTGATGCTGTTTGGGAAGTGAACCCACAGACGAATGACCTCTCTTTCCCATTCCGTCTGTGTAATTTTTGCCTTTCAAGTAAAATAAAACAAAAATATTTTAAAAGAATAAAATTTAACTCCATAAAAGTGCACATATTTAGATAATCAATTTATACATTGAATCCAGAAACAGGTTGCATAGCCTAATAGTAGTAATTCATTCAGTAACCACAGTAGTATAGAAACAGAACTTTTGCTAACTACAATGCAGAATCGTTTTGTAAAGTCTGATACATAGTAAATACTTTTCAAGTACTTGGAGTTACAGAATGCTTGAGCTAAAAAAGACCTTTGAAGTTTACTTAGCTCAATTTCTATTGTGTTACGGAGATTACATACCCAGTCTCTCTCTCAGGATGCTTCAATGACAGTTTTCTTATGATTGTTTCAGAACACAGACAGTTCTGATTCCCAACAGTTGTAATTATGATGACGTTTTACCTTCTTGTGAAATAATACTTCCTCCCCTATTGCAGGCATATTGCTTTTCCAAAATGTCAATCCATTCTAGTTTCTTTCAGTGTCTAATGTCCTTTCCCTACACTCTTTTGTAATTTGTTCAAAATATCCTCATTTGAAATGGTTTCCAGACTCTCGAAATCTTGACCACTCATCTGGAAGCATTTGTATGCACTTGTCAATGTTTCTTTTACATGTGAGACCCAGAACTAAAAATGATACTCCAGATGATGTATGATTAACGCGCAAAACAGTAGAACTGTTTCCTTTTTATTCTGAGCACTACGTTTCTATTAATAAAAGCTAATAATGCATTAGCTGTCTTTTGACAGCCGTGTCGTACTGTTGACTCTTATTGAAATCATGGTTATTAAAACTTGAAGCTAGTTTACATATGAAAAGTGGTTAAATCAAGCTTCACAAAGGCAGATATTTTAAGCAAAAAAAAAAAAAAAGTGAGAATAATGTGAGAATGTCTTTAAAGCAAATCAGACAACCAACTGTGAGTAATCATGATAATGTAAGGAAAAGGCAAAAAGGGATAATAATTTCAGAGATGATTCTGGATACACCAAGAGCTTTGCACTGACATCATAAGAGAATGTGGATACGAGCTTGAGGACAAGCTAAATGAGGAAGCATATTCTCTTTTTCTATCTACTGTTAACAGGGCATTGCATTATCAATCCTTTTACACTTATTTTACTTTTACTCTGAGTTTTTAATATTCAGCTGTGTGGGAAACCAATTTTCACACCCTGAAAATTTCTGTCTTTTAATTGCTTATCTAGATCATTCACATCTATGGCTTAACAACATAGGTTAATATTAGTCACCATTTGTTGTTTTCCATTTTTTCAATCTTTTTCTTACCTAGTTTTAAGGAAGAGTTTAATGTGATTCAAGCATATACCTACACATAGCATGTTAGGTGTAGGTTTTTTTTAAACATGCCTCAAGTGCACTTTATACTAATTTAAGCTCTTCCTTAAAATACAATACATGATTTCACATGCAATGCAGGTAGCTCACAGTTTTCCACTCTGTGCCTTATTTCATGGTTATCATTCATTTAATTTACCTTTTGGTTGTAGTTATCCAATGCATTGCTTTTCTTTATTTTTTGTTTTTATTTTTTTTATTTTATTTTTTTATGGAATTGATTGACATAGTATTGAGTAAATAATATGTTAAAAATAATGCAAGTTCAATTTTTCAAAACACATGTGTTGAGACAGTATCAATGACAAGATCAAAAAAATACAGGTTAAATTAAGGCAAACATGTGGTATCTAACTTTTTGGGATTCGTTCATTTCCCTTAGCATTATAGTTTCCAGTTGGGCCCATTTAGCCACAAAGAACTGCATTTAAAACAGCTACATTGCAGGCAAATTTGGAATATAAACATGAAAAGAATCTACACTCTCTTTTCCAACACTCTAATATTTTGCACACCTGAATTTATTATTTGCACATTTTTCTTTGCTTAAATAATTTCTTTAAATAATTTTTGCATGTAAAATCTGCTCATAATTATCCCCTTATGTCTATGTGTGAAAAAGAAAGAACAGATCTTTCGCTTGTGCAAGATAATTTGCCCGGATGTAGAACTACAGGGAAAGTGGTTGCTGTTTTTATTTTGATTGCTTTCAATGCTTTAAATGTTTCATTTTAGTCAGCTCTTGTTTGTATGTTTTTCTGAGAAGAAGGCTGGTATAACTTTTACCTTAGTTTTTTTTTCAGATAAGACATTTTCTTTTTACATGGATATCTTCAAGATTTCTTACTTACTTTAAATTTTCCTTATTTTTAACATTGTGTGTGTTATATTTGTTCTCAATTCTTTTTCTATGTTAAAGTTAGGAAAACATAAAATCCACATGTCCTGCTAACTTAAACTGCCGTGGAAATGACAACTGTATTACACCCAATACATATACAATATTAGGACACATTCAACAAACATGCACAGATAAAGATATGGACTTACAGACATGTCTTTGGCGATAGTTCCACGTTTGCATGTCTAAGGAGTTTCTTTAAAGCCTTATAAAAATATTGCTATGTAGTTATTTATTATCCCTATCTCATAAATACACAAACAAATCTGGAGTTGCTTACCTTATCCAAGTCTACAAACAAGAAACCAAATTCAAATTTAAACAAATTTTAGATTCTATGGCATATAAATCATTAAAAATTTTTGACTGTGCAACCATATATAAACATGTCTTTGAGCATTGTTTGAGGGAGTTCTTGTCATAGTTGCTATAACTGAGCATTAATTTTAAAAAATTAATTGGATTAATGTGCAATGAATTTTCTGTGGAAAAGCAAGACAGTTATAAAGATGAGGGATGAGATTCAGTGGCAATTAGCTGATACCTCTAACTCAGTAGCAGACACGCAATTCTCTATTTCTGGAAACTGGCACGATCTAGGTTCCACCAGAGGCTGATGAATCCGTTATTCCCTCCATTGAGGGGAATCATGCGCAGAGCAAGTGCAGGTAAGCCTGACCCTTACCGTGAGCACTGCAGCCAAGTGCAGAAAAAAAGACACACACCTGTAACTCCAACTTCCCTTTCACAACTTTCAAGATTTCTGGCTCTCAATAGTAATAAGGAAAAGTTAATGAAAATACTATTTTTCTACTTATTTCCCTCATTATATTTGATGTACTCAAGCTATAGAAATTTTCCATTTAATTCTAAGCCAAAGTAGCCAAGTAAAGTGTAACTTATACACAGAATTGCTAAAACTGTAAAATCTATTTTCATGAGAAAAAGTGGAAATGAATAGAGAAAATTTTCAAAGTGAATTATTTCTGAAATCTGATTATTGCAAAAAAGTTAGATAAATTCCTATGTGTATTGCTAAAGCATTAACCACACATCATAAAAATATGAGCTCAGAGCCAGCACTGTGATGTAGTAGGCTAAAACTTTACCTGCTGTGCTAACATCCCATATGGCCAATGGTTGATATCCTGGCTGATTTGCTTCTGATCTAGCTCCTTGCTGACAGCCTGGGAAGGTGTAGAGGTTGGCTCTAGTCCTGGAATCCTTGGACTCACATGGGAGTCCCAGGGGTAGCTCCTGTCTGGCTTCTGTCTTCAGATTCGCTCAGCTCAGGCTGTGGCAGCCATTTGGGGAGTGAACAAGGGTATGGAAGAACTCTTTGTCTCTCCTTCTCTCTCAGTAAAAATGTGACTTTCAAATAAAAATAATTGCTAAAGTACATAAATAAATAAGCTCCTGCTTTGAAGACACCCTTAAATGATTAAATAAATTCAGTGGCACACATGTAACAAGGGAAAAAATATAACTCAAATACAGACAGGTAAGTGGAAAAGGATAAAGAAACTTCCTGGAAATGACAGTTGAGATATTAAGGATAAAGTGCAAAGCCCCACTAATTGTCCATTGTCCATCTTTCATGAAAACACTGACTCAGTGTGGGTAACAACAACAAAATATGTTTTTGGAATAAAAATTTTACTCTACATTTCAGTTCTTAGGATAAGATTCCAATTATTTCAGAGGACTGTCTAACCGGGGTAACATTTCTGACTCTGATGAAAATGTTTTTCTGGGGTCAAAATGTGGGATCTTGTTGACTCTGTTATGCCTGGTGCCAGCTGTCCCAAGCATTCTAGTTTACATGCATTCTAATGCTTCTTGTCTGCCACCCTTGTAGCTTTCATATGCAATCAGCAACAGTCCAAGTGAACAGTTGGTGTCCCCATGAATTTTTTCCTTTAGGGAAAATTAGAATGGGAATAGTACATTATTTAGTTTGATGGGAATACAACTAATTGGGAGGTTCTTCCCTCTCCATATAACCTTTCGTACTCAGTATAGATTATCACAGTTTCCATTTTTCTTTTGAGTGTGGTCGATTAAGATTTTCTGATGAAATCCAAATCACTTCCTATTCAAATAGGATGAGCATGCTGTTTAAAGAGTACAAAAAGAATCCCAGAGATGAAAAATATGATTAGTGAAAAAATAAAATTGTTTGAATTTTGCCAACAAAAATGCATGCCTGCAGTGTATTTCTGAATAATAAATTAATTAGGATGCAGATGAGAATGATAAGGAAAATGCTGAGCATGAAAATTACAGATGGTTGCCAATTACATAAAAAAAATTCTTCTAAGAACTTTATCTAGTAAAAAAAAAAATTCTACCCTATAGGGAGGGGGGAACAAGGGTATAGACTAGTCCCATATATTAATGCTTGAGGTCGTAATATTACAACCTCTTAAGAAACAAGTGTGAGCAACTATTACAAAATTCAATATGAATCAGTTCCATAGTCATGTCATTCTATGCATAGATATTTTTCCAGAGGAAATGAGACTACATGCTCACAAAAGACTTGTAAGCATATGCTCATAGCTACTTTTTCACAACAGAAATGTGGAAAACAACTCAGATGCCTATAGAAATACACATGTGTTAGTGCATTCATTTAAGGTTAACTGGGAAAGGGGAGAAATCAATAAAAGTTGGATTATTTAAAAGGTGCCAGGGAGAAAATAGTCAGACACAGAAATTGTGTATTATATTATTCTGTTTGTATACAGTTCTAGAAGAAGTCATATGATGAATCTGTGTGAAAAGGAGAGGAAGGCATTTCAGGAATGATGAGTGCAATTTTATCTTAAAAAGGCTGTGGTTTATGCCAGTGTACACATTTGTAAAATGTATGAAATTATACACTTAAGATTTGGGCACTTCTAGGATGGCACAGTGCTCAACAGCACTGCTTGAGACACCTGAACATCATATTAAAATATCTGACAGTTCCTACTTGACTCCTGGATAATGCATAGCTCATAGCGATGGGTGTTGGCTCAAGCACTTGTGTTCCTCTATATCAGTGGGAAACCTGAGTTAGGTTCCCAGCTCCTGGATTCAGTCTCACACAGGCTTAGCTGTGGCAGCCATGTGGGGAACGAATCAGCTGGTAGAATCTCTGTTTCTCTCTTTCCTTCCCCTTCTATCATCTAAATAATCCAAAATAAATATTCGGTAGTTTCAGGTTAAATGTGGCTGAAAAAATGGAAACAAATATAATTCCATTGAGAAGTTTTCGTAGTAATATCATGAAAAACTCGGAGACACTTTTTATGGCCTTGAACAGATAAATTTATGGAGCATTGTGGGAACCAGGCTTCTTCAGTTACTAAGCCTCAGGAACTGTAATGTACTAAAAGTTGGTGGTTTTCTTAGATTTGTTGTTAGTGCATTATTCAGTAATAGGCACATATTTTACAGGGTTTTTCGGCATGAAACCTTTTGTTTATTTTTTTTTATTATAAAGGCACATTTACAAAAGAAGGAGAGACAGAGAAAAATCTCCCATCCTCTGTTTCACTCTCCAAATGACCACAATGGCCGGAGCTGAGGCAATCCAAAGCCAGGCACCAGGAGCAATCCCTAGCTCTCTTACATGGTTGCAGAGTTCCAAGAATTTGAGCTATCTTTCACTACTTCCCAGGTCATATGCAGGGGACGGGGGATTAGAAGTGGAGCAGAAGGGACATGAACCCACAACCATAGAAGATACCAGAGCTTGCAGGTAGAGGATTATCCAGTTGATTTCTCATGCTGGCCATAGCATGAAATCTTAAAACTAGAACAAAGTAAATAATTTTGAATATATATAGCAATGCTAGAATTTGAAAATAACTATTATTCTGCAAAAGATACCTAATGAACATGCGCCGTGAGAGAACTGTGATACACAACTAAAGAAAATGCAAAGTACTACAGAAATTCGGTACAATCATACACGAATATTCTCCATTCTGTTTTTTCACAAGTTAGCAAATGTGTGAAAATAAGAACATTGAAACAAATAAAGTGAAATAATAATATGGGATCAATTCAGGCAAGCAACGCTTGGCAAGTAATAAGTCAGTAAATGCTAGTAATTATCATCATTATTAATGTTATGAAACTGTTGCATGCAGTAGTTCATAAACTAAAGGGAAAAACTGTACAGTCGAGGCCTCCGGGAGATATTGCCTAAAACAACTGCATGATAATATAAACTCATATAAATAATAAAATGAAAGTATATGTTTTGGGTAATATCCATGTTTGTAAATACACTCACGTGAAACATACGACTGGCGGATGTTTTTCTCACTTCTTGCTGTATTTAAACTGGATATGTCTGAAATGCATTAGATGAAACCTTCAAGGAAACAAGAGATTTGATTTGTGAAAGGCACTTCTTAACTTTGTTCTCTATTTTTTTTCAATCTAATAACTGACATAAAATGTACTGTTCACTTTTTCATATTTAACTTTGACTTTTTAAATGCCATTTGCTTAAGAATATCTTAAAGTTATCCTGTAATTTACATAGCTTGGGGGTGAATTCTGTTAATAAATAGCATTTTAGGACTATCACATATGGAAAGGGAAAGTCTGTGTGGGTGTGAAAACTTTCTGCTTTCCACATTGTAAATCCATTTCACAATAATTATCTTGTCTGAATTTACACATTTGTTTCCTGCAAAATGGCTTGAATGCAATTTTTCTCAAAACAATAGGAACAATAGGCACAGAGAAATCTTCATTACACATGCATGTGGATATGAAAAGAAAATTGACTTATTTGAAGTCTTTACTAGGTTTCCTTATGAATTTTAAAATTCTATTTAGTTTAAATCAATTAAAATGCATATACATTCTTAATTAGCCAGAAAATTATCCTCAAGTTGCACTTGCCAGTGCACATATACATTTGTGAAAACAGTCTATGAGAAACGCTATGCTTAGCTGAACACAGTGTCCTATAGTTGAACCTTGCTTTAATTTTAGGAAAGCAAAATTGGAAGGGCAAAGAACTAGGTAAACCTGAATAGTTAGGAACTGTTGACTGCTTCAATTCACCTGCAGCTAACTCACCAAGTGGGATACCCTGTTTGTTGAGAAATGCTGTGCCAAGGAGGTAGCATTTAATGGCTTTGGCAAGAAGAATGATTTTCATCAGCTGTAACAAACAAGTTCCTCATCTCCAACCCCACCATCTGTCCTCCTGGTTTCCACCCAGATCTCTATCTATGGGCTCAATTGAACAGGTTTCAGACTGCCTAAGGTCACTACACAATCAACCTTAACAGATGGCATCACAGCGAACATCTAAACTGTAGCAGTAGCCAAATGCAGAGGATGGTCCTCACGGCTGAGGAAGAATGCCCTCTGTGCACACCATCCTGATGTTCTGATTCTACTAAACATTGTATGGCAAAATAAGCTTCCACAGTCTGTATTAATAGCTTGAGTAGACTGTGCACTAATTTGACAGGACATTTCCTAGCATGCATTATTTTTCCTGGTATTTGTCTTGCTATGAATAGCTAAAAAACATAATACCTTTATGAATGACTAACCATGTAATACATGTATTTAAGAGAGGAAGTTGAACAGGTATGCTTTGCTTTGTTTTCTTGTTTTTGTAAAAGACATGTGGTGTACTTGAAAAATAACACCACTCACTGTAACAAATGATCATGTTTCCTTAAGATAATCACATAGAATGATCAGCACATTTTTTTAACTTTAGATTTAACTCTATGACAAGAGAAATATGTGTGTCCATATTTACCCTAGGTAACAAAGATTCTCACTTGAATTTCTTATCGCAACTTCAAATTTGAACTGAATGAGTAATATTGTGGCTATATAGCAGCTTTAATTTTTAATTTCAGCATTTACACTTGGTATAGCTTCATTCTTTCAATTATTTGTTTAATATTTGCAAACAACAGATTTTAGAATATGAAGATCATTTACTGCATTTTCTCCAAGGTTCTCAGCCTGCTCATTTATCCCAATATGAGTCCGGATGATGGCTAACCAAAAATAATACACATCTCAAAGTTGGAGAAGGACAAAGGTCAAAAAATCAGCCAATGGATATTGAACATTTAGGACCTCCAATAAAAATCTGCCATAAAGAATTTCCTGTAGCAAAACTCTGCCTTCATAAGCCTCATTAAGCACATTGAAGAAATGAAAGACACAGCAAAGGGAACGCATTAAAATTAGAATACAAATAAGTCAATAGTTGATAAAGAAGCAAAACTAAAGATATGTAGCATCTTATAGCAATATTAACAGCTAAACAATGAGAAGTGTAAAAAGTAAAATAGATGTGAAGAAATGATTAATTACAAAGTTCAAGTACCATTGCTGTGATGTAACAATCGATTTTTATTTAGAGTAAGAGTTTGTGACATACAACTGACATCCTCTGTTACTATGCTTGGCATCTCGTTGAGGAATTTCAGGTTCTGAGAACATAAAGACCTTGAAACTACCAATGATGATAAACCAATGGAGAGCTAAGCAACTGGTTAAGAAACCCACACAGAGCATCAGCCTAGCACAGTTAATTCTGGGCATGCGAGGTAGCAGGGATGGATTTGGTGCTTACAATCTGATCCTGCCACCCATGTGAGACGTGGACTGAGTGCCTTGCTCCTGACTTCAAGTCCTTGACTGTTGTAGACACATGGGAGTGATTCAGATCATGGAAACTTAACTAGTCTTGTCTGTTTCTCTCAAATAAATGTTTAAAAAGACTGAGAAAACAGAGTTGGAAATCAAAACTGTTTTGTCTGTATTTATGGCTACTAGCATTAGAATGCTATCATCGTTAGAGTTAACATTATCTATGATTGTGCTAAGAATTACAAACATAAATGAAGAAATAAGGAAAATATACAGTAAAAACACAACTGCTGATGACTACAGAGGGTTAGAGATGAGTAGAAGGTGCAGTGGAAGCTAGAAAGATTCATTTAAGGAGAATCTGTTCATGATCAACATTCTGATTCTATTATGCTACGAAATGAAGAAGCCCTCTGCTGAAACAGTGGCTAGAGAAAGACCTTACGAAAAACAGAGGTTGAAGAAATGCTTTGGTGTAAGCTGTTATATGAACAGTGATGAAGATGAATTCAAGGACTTTCAAAAATAACAAATTCATACATGAAAACGCCAGCTATATTCTTTTGTCTTTAATTGTGATTATTGATAAATTTTATTAGTTGCTATAAAAAATTGGCATGAAAATTTTAACAATTTGTTTTATTCTATTTAGTTTTTCCAAAATAAACGCACATTAAAAAAATCCAGTTTACTTATACCAAGATTCATACGTACTATATTACATATTTCAGTGTTTCAATCATATAATATTATCTCCATATATTATAAACTTATATGTCATGCAGCAATAATTAGAGCTGATCTTTTTTAAGATTTATTTATTTTTATTGCAAAGTCAGATATACAGAGAGGAGGGAGACAGAGAGGAAGATCTGTCCACAGATTCATTCCCAAAGTGACCACAATGGCCGTTGCTCCACCGATCTGATGCCAGGAGCCAGGAACTTCCTCTACATCTCCCACACAGATGCAGGGTCCCAAAACTTTGGGTCACTCTTGACTGCTTTCCCAGGCCACAAGCAGGGAGCTGGAGCTGGATGGGAAGCGGAGTTGCTGGGATCGGACCCCATATGGGATCCCGGGGCATTCAAGGCGAGGACTTTAGCTGCTAGGCCACCACGCCGGGCCAAGAGCTGAATGTTTTTAAGTAAGGTATGTGCTCATTTGTTTTTTTCTGTAGTTTCATATTTTATCCCTTTTAAAGATAATTTTCTGTTTTTAAGAAAAGTGAAAAACAATTACAGCATAAAGTCTGTTTCCCATATGTTCGATGAGTCATAGCTTGTTGCTTTTCTTAATAAAAACTGACTTATTGAAGCTATTATTCTTAATATAATAAATTCAAATGATTATCTATTTGTTTTGTGATCTTGATGAGATAATGAAAAAGAACTGATTTTCTCAGTTCCAAAGTTTCACTTTAAGCGCTTAACATTCATTTTCTTTCTGAAATTAATTTTGTTTTGTGAGTTATGTCTTTTAACGTGGTTTATCCTAAGCTGTTTCATTTTTTTCCAAAATCACCAATAAGCTATTATTTTTTCACTGATTTACTGTGATGACTTAATTGTATATTATCAGTTTTGTATTATAAGTCAATTTATGATTAAGCAACAGAAGAATGTTATCAATATTGTGTGATAGGTTGTTTACACACAGATTTTCATAGCCCATTAAAACTTTATGACACCACACAGTAAAATCTGAAGGCAGCAATGAAGTAAACACCTTATAGCACAAAGGAAACTATTAACCACAGGGGCTATTGAACCTACTTTTCTCATTTTGAATAAATTTGGCCATTGCCTGCCTTTTACAATCCTTGTATATTCTGTCCCTGTCTTCACAAACTAGCATACTTAAATCTCATCTGGAAATGTCTTTATCCATTAGAGAAACACATATAAGTGGAGAGAATAAATGCAATTCATGTTTCTATGTGTTTTTATCAATACCATTGGGCAGGATAGGAACGGTGAGAATTAAAGAGGAAATTACAGCAGTTATCGCAAGTGCTGACATCCAAGGTTCTATTGGTGTTTTAGAGGTGGTTTCAATGACAGGATTGTGACTGTGGAAACTCACTGACCTGGTGCCTGTTGGCACTGATGGAACGTCTTCCCTGCTCAGGCCACAGAATCACATGCCAAATCTCCTGCAAAAACACCATCATAGACACAGCTGGGAAAATACCCGATCAGTTGTCTGGGTGTCCCTAAAACCAGATAAGTTGAAATCTAAAATATTCCATCACAATGGTTGGAGTCCACAAGATGGGAAAATACATAATGTAGTATTTACTTCAAAATAGAGGAGTCAATTGAAAATATAATTCTATGATTAGGAGACTAATAACTGAAATCTTCCTCCCCCCCTTCTCTTTCTGTTTTCTAAAACCACAGAGAATAAAGTTCATACTTGAAATGGAAAATGCATATATTTCTTTCACATTTATCATTTCCACCTGAATAACATCATTGACATTAGTAAGACATTCGGGATGTTTTCTAGAATAGACATCATGGTCTGTCAATACTTCTAATTTTTCTTTAAAAAGCAGATTCACACAGAGAGGAGACACAGAGATCTTCCATCTGATATTTCACTCACCAGAGGGCTTCAACAGACAGAGCTGAGCTGATCCGGAGCCAGGAGCCAGGAACCTGGGAAATTCCTATTGGTTTCTCATGTGGGTGCACAAGCCCAAGTACTTCAGCAACCCTTTGCCGCTTTCCAAGTCAGGGAGCTGGATAGGAAGAGGAGAAACTGGGACTTGAACCAGTGTTCATACGGATGTTGGGTCACAGGTGGAGGCTTAGTCTAGTGTGCCATGCCGCTAGCAGGTGCATCTGTCTTCTAAAAGAAAATGCTTATGGAAGAAATTTAAAATTTTGAAGAAAGACATTTTTAAAAAAATCAATCTGTATTTTCAAGATACTTATTATCTTATTTCAGTAATGATTTTTGATTATGATAATTGAGCATTTTAATAATTTCTCATATAGATAATTGGTAAGAATAATTTAAGTGCACTCTTATTTTAAATATTCTTAATTAGAAAAGCACATTTAAATAAATTACCATATCACTGAAGGTCATACATAAATACAGTTAACCATAATTTCACAAAGTTACACTATGAACACAAAGTTTACATTTAAATTGGCTCATCAAAGTCTTTATTAGATACAACAACAATAAACTTTTGATAATGCAGCATAATATTTCCAGTGAAACTAGCAAAATAAGTCACAAATGATATCATACAGCTTTGGCTTTTTTTCCTTTTGGCCAAAGAATAATAAAGTTGCACTAAAAAAGACAGAGATTTTTCAGTGTTGAAGAATAGGGGAAAGTTGAGAGTGGAAAAATGCTTCCAAGAGGGAATATCTAACTACACATTTACAGCAATATCTTCAAATCTTTTTATATTGCCAACATTTTTATATAGACAGATAAATTATTGCTATGTATTTTTGTATAGCCATGGATATAAGAATTAATAGCATTATTTTCAAAGATCATGCATTGTTTATATTATATACTAGAAGAAATACATCATGTTTATAACATTAATTGTCCATAAGGATTACAAGACCTGTATTACCTGTATTGTGTGTCCCTTAACAGCAGGTAGAATGAAACCTGTTAAAAAGACTCCTCGTTACCTAATTATGACTATTTTGGGCCAAGGCCACTGATCTCCCAGTATTCTTATAAGAATGCTGTCAGAATAAACCGAGCATCAGACAGTATCCAAGACTCAAGCTGGACACCAGTGGACCAAATGGGAGAAGTTGTCTCTGGGGAAGCAAGTTACTTAGGGTCATCTGAGGATCTGAAACAGCAGTATTTGAAAGTATACATAATATGAATAAATGAGTAATTATGATGGGACTTATTTTTGGAACATTTTATACATGCAAAGGCTGATTTTGTAATCAAATCAATGAGGACTTATAGATGGCATTATTAGTCATCAATATAATGCTCAAAGAAATAAAAAAAAATTAACATTATGAGGCTTGGTTTACTTTCATCATAGGGGAACGAGGTGCTTTTTTTGTTGCAAAGGTTGAAAGAGTATTATATTTATGTATTAAAAGAAGAAATTTGCTCAAAAAGTAGAGTTGATTACCTAGTTCAATCAACAGAATCCTGAAAATTAGCATATGATCAATGTATCCTTAGGAAACAAGCGTTTATATTATTTTAGAATGGTAATAGCTAAAACTAAGTTTGCACATGGTTTTTCCTCAACAGAGACTTTCAACATACAAAGGACAACGTTCGAAGTTTCTTTATGTCACTTTGTTTAGATATATTCATAGGTTATGAATTATTGGACTTGCATGTCAGAATTCTAATTAAAATATTCAAGCTATGTTAAAGGGTAAAATAATTTGTTAAGCTCAGTGTGTAATTTTCAAATATTTTCAAAGAACACATTAGGTGTTACATGTCATAAAAAACTAACAAGTTAGAGTTTAGAAAAACCTATAGTGATTTTTAATCAAAAAATACAGAGAGAAAATAGTTAGCTTGGTAGCCCTGAAGGAAATCAGAGGCACTGATAACTAAATAATTAGAATTGGGCTTTTGTGAATATCTTTATTAACCTTATATTAATTTGCAAAGTAAGGATAGAAAATAAGAGAAAATATGATTCCCAGAAGCTGCTTTCAGCAATGCAAACACAAACAGAAATCGTAATGAATGAAGTGTTCATCTAATGTATGAACAAATGAAACTTTACAATTATTTTGATTCAAACATCCAAAGCCTACTTTTTGCTTTTTTGAGAATAGTGAATCCCATAAAATATTTTTTTGCCAGTTGAATGGATTCAGCTCTATTTAAGAGACATAACAGGTATGTTGTAAGGAAAGCAATATATACATGTATGCAAATATATGTATATACATATGCAAAGTACATATGCCATGTCTGTGAATCATTATAAATTCCTAAGTTAATATGTTATGCATATTTTTCAAATATGTGATTGAAGAAACAGCATCATCATAAGCTGGCAGTAATTCTCATTGTAGTTCAAATAAAAAGGCGTATTAAAATTTCCAGAGAAATGAGATTAAAATGGTCTTAAATTTTTGTAAAAATTAGAAACCTTTCCTAAAATTTTATGATTGATTTCATTGTTGTTCATAACCACAAGGGTGAATACTGTGACCCAAGTTCAACAGACTAACTAATGTGAACTAAAAAGATTTCTTAAAGGGTCAATTTCTCCAAGATGGTTCGTTATTATCACTGCCTTCCCCAGAGTTTTATGAAACGATTCTGTTGAAAGTGAGTTGTACCAAAAATTTGTTGGAAATAGGAAATAATCATTATTAATTAAAAATATCAATGGACTTTCAGATAAAGAAAATCAGTGTATGAGGATCATCAATAAAATACTTACTAAAAATACAATGTTTGTCCAAATTGCCCTACCCTGATATAACTTTTTAATTTTGTTTTCATTTGAACTATTTCAAAGCTATGATTGGCAGAAAGAATTTAATTGATTGTCATTACTGATGGAATTGGTACATTTTCATTATTATGATGGGTATTTTAAAGCACATTTAAAGTGTGAACAAATTATTTTATTTAAAATATTTTATGCATTAATTTAACTGAAAGGCAGAGTGACAAACAAAACTGGGGTGAGAAGAAAATAAAAGACTTGCTTTTTCCACTGGTTTACTTCCCAGATGACTACAACAATCTGGGCTTACTCATGCTAAAGACAACAGATGATAATTCCATCCAGTCTTCCACGTGAGTATCAGCAACCCAATACCGTCAGCCATTATCTAACACCTACCAAGGGCACTGGCTGATAAGTTGAGGCAGAGACAGAGAGAGTCTGGCACGCTGGTATTTAATGTTAACACCAATAGGACACATTCATGCATTGCTACATCACGGCTATTGTGACTGGAAATACTTTTAATTGTCTCACTTCCATGACATTATTTCATACTCAAATACTATAAGTAAAACTCTTCATCATATTTAAGAAGCAAAAGCTTGAATGTTAATTTCTTAAACTTGCAAGTTTAGAGTATATTCTCTCCTATTGGAAAAACTCTGTTCTCAATAATTTTTCATGTTGATTCTGAGAGGTACCTGAAAAATTGTCATTCACCTTATAGATAAGAAAGTAGAATGCAGCATATTTTATAATTTTTCCTATGCCACAAAAATGTGAAATAAAATTTGAGTCCAAATACAATCCGCTTCTTGGTCTATAGCTATTTTAATAATGTCCCATTGTTTATGTAAAGATTTTTTGACAGTCCAATTTTGTCATCAAGATAATCTATCCACAGAACAAAAGATTGGAAATAAAGGGAGACGGTTAAAATAAAATCTGCTGATTCAGCCCTTACTTCAAAATGAAGCACAAATTTACCAATCCCAAATTAAACACATCCATTCATTTTCACAATTTAAAATTATCATACTACGGAAATAACTGGAGTCACTTTTTTAAATTTTAGGTTTTCTTTTTTCTTTTCTTTTTTTAAATTTTTATTCCCTATTTTTTAAGATTTGTTTTATTTTTATTATTGGAAAGGCAGATATACAGAGAGGAGAGACAGAGAGGAAGATCTTCTGTCCAATGATTCACTCCCCAAGTGAGCGCAATGGCCGATGCTATGCCGATCTGAAGCCAGGAGCCTCTTCCGGGTCTCCCACGCGGGTGCAGGGTCCCAAAGCTTTGGGTTGTTCTTGACTGCTTTCCTGGGCCACAGGCAGGGAGCTGGAAGGGAAGCGGGGCTGCCGGGATTAGAACCGGCGCCCATATGGGATCCCGGGCGTGCAAGGCGAGGACCTTAACCACTTGCGCCACCGCGCCAGGCGCTATTTTTTTTTTTCATAATAAAATCATGACTATGGAGTATGGAAATACTTGACATTTGCACTTCCTTACAGGATAAAGATAGAATTAAAAGCTTAATTTATTATAACAACTTTGCATTTAGTGTATTTATGGAAGTTCCTCCATTATTCCAAGTCATGGAGTATGATTATCCTAGATTTATGTATAAAAACTTGAGAGTCGAGTGTTGCACCACACAGAGTTAAGCTGTGACTTGTGATGAAAACATTTCACGTCTGACTGTTGGCTTGAGTTCTGGTGATTGTGCTTCCGATCCAGCTTCCAGTTAATATGCCCATGGAGGCAGTAATGTGGTACAGGCACTTAGATCCCTACCACTCACGTGCAAGACCAGAAAGGAATTCCTTGCTCTTGGCCTCATTCCGTAACAAACCAGGCTATTGCAGCCATTTGCACAGTGAACTTGCAGGAGGGAAACTATTTGGCTCTCTGCTTCTCCCTTTCTGCCTCCTCGCTCCATACTTCCGTTCCCACTCTCACTGTCCCGCTGCCTTTCCAACAAGAGAAAGTTTTATCAATGGTTAGGTTGTATACCGAAATCATACAGCTAAATGAGAGCAAAAACAAAATTGAAATAGCCTCTTTTTAAAAAAATATTTATGATGCGATGTACACTACTTACTCTAGGAAGTGTGAAGCCAAAATTGGCCTTTCACAATAGCTATACAATATTTAACTATGTATATATATATATATATATATATATATTTATACACATATGACCACATAACCATTATATATAATCATATAACCATTATTTCTATAACCATATAACACATATAAATGCATTTGGGAAGAAGAGCGGGCAAATAAAGAGAAACATCCTCAATCCCCTGGTTCAATCTCCAAATGCCTACAACAGCCAGGGTCAGGGAACAGACCGGAGCATGAATCAGGAACTCCATCCAGGTCTCCTGTGTGGCTATCAGGGAACTGAACACTTCACTTGCCACCTCCCCTTTCAGCATATGCGTTAGGAGAATTTGCAATCAGAGGTAGAACAGGGAATAGAACCTAGGTACTCCAATTGTGGATTATGAGTGTCTCAAATGGCACGTTGATCATTACTCCAAATAGCTGCCCCAGCATTTCACCATTTAAAAGGGTTGTGGGTTAAACCGCCAAGAGATACACACATTTAATTAATTATCAAAACACAGTTTAATTATGTTATGCTGTTAATGAGTTCTAAAAGGTTAATAAGATGTCACCAGATTAGAGACACTTCAAATGGGAATATGGGTCAAATTTACTGACTATTCAGACTATGAATTGACATTGAGCATATTTAAGGCTTTTTTTTTAAATTTGGGGAAGATATTTTATTATTTCAGATATTGTGAATATATCACAATGGCTTCATTTTAAAGATTTATATTTATTATTATTTTTTTATTGGAAAGGCAGATATACAGAGAGGAGAGACAGAGAGGAAGATCTTCTGTCCAATGATTCACTCCCCAAGTGAGTGCAACAGCCGGTGCTGTGCTGATCTGAAACCAGGACTCCAGATCCTCTTCCAGGTCTCCCATGCGGGTGCAGGGTCCCAAAGCTTTGGGCCATCCTCGACTGCCTTCCTGGGCCACAAGCAGGAAGCTGGAAGGGAAGCGGGGCTGCCGGGATAGAATCAGCGCCCATGTGGGATCCCGGGTGTGCAAGGTGAGGACCTTAACCACTTCACCACCGCGCCGGGCCCAGTGGCTTCATTTTAACCAGAATGTCATTTTTAACAATTTATTTAGAAAATTAGTGTTATTGTGTAACTCAAGAAGCAAAATGTACTAAGAAGCGAAAGAATCAGCAGCTCATGGGAAGAGGTGTGTCAGGGGTTTACTGACACACAAATGAAAACACCACAGTGCTTTAACTGCTGGGCAGGGATCCTTAACGTTGTATTCCGCCTTGTTACAGATACATGTATAATTCCAGATGCTACCTGGAATAACTGAATAACGGTCATGGAGTTGTTAATATAAAACTCTGCTTTCACATTTTTTGAAGCAGTAAATTTAAAATTCATGGGTTATAAATAGCCATCATGAACAGAAAAATACCCAGCTTTGTCATGAAGACCACAGTACACATACACGCACACACTTTCGTTTGTATTTCCTCTAGAAAATTGACAGAATAATGAAATAACAAAAGCCTATTTCATGAGACACACATTATTTTGGCATCAATGCTTCAGTAATTCCTGATGTTTCTCCTGACAATAACTCAGATTGTTGCAATGAAGTCTGTATGTTTGATTATTCCGATACCTGTCATGCATAACTAGAGGGCGGCTGTAAAAAACAGGATTAATCAAAATAGGATTATAATTTTCTGCAACACCTGTTTCGACCAGCTGCCTCTGATTGTAGATTCTATTCCTCTAGTCCTCCCAAATTACACAATAAAGCAATTTAGAAATCAGTGGAGAGTCCAGTGTCACGGTGCCAGAATGGAAGTCAAACATTATAGCAGAGGAACCTTTGAGCTACCTGATTTAATTTGTTTAGATTATTGTAGAAAGAGTAGAGCACGCACATAATGTAATACATTGGAAAATGCCCAAAAGGTTTTTGTTTTAAATTTTTATAGAATTTGCTTCTTTTTGCTTTTTTAAACTTCCTGTGGAGTATATTATAACACAATAAATGAAGAATTTGTTTACAGCATTAACCTGAAATGAAAGCTATAGCTTAACATTAAAAAGTACTGTAAAGTTCTTGCTTTGAGTCATTTATAATTTAGTAAGGTATTTTATTTATAATGTATTAAGAAAAGTGTAAATAGTTAAAACTTTATCAAATGTGTGATACACATGGTATGGAAGGTTGTCAATATTATAGTTAATAAGCACATTAAGTAACAAATTTAAATTCACCTATGTTTTAAAGGTAGTAACGCAGCTGTTAAAATGGTGTGACTATTTTTGCACTGCTTCTACAATAACATTCATTATTAATGAGATAGACCTGATCTGAGTTGTGTTCATTATGCTGCTGAAAGCTCGGCCCCTGTCCCTGGTGCTGAATCAAAATAATGTAGATAAGGTTTGAGGTTAAAGGAAGGAGAAGGCTTCATCTATAGACAGATGAGGGGGAGCAGATTAGCATCTCAAGAACTGCTTTTCTGTTCAGTGAGGATGGACCAGTGTCTTAAAGGAGCCTGCTAAGTATGATGGACTCGTGGGCCAGGTACTGAAGGTGCTTGTATATCTGATTACAGTGTATCAGTGTTGTTTTGGAAACATGTTTAATGATTTGACTTTATCACAAAGAGGGAATGCCAAACACCTAAGCAACTACAAAATATTTGGTTAACATATGAAAATGGCAAAGGATTCCATTAAGTGATTTCAGTGTTTTATCAATTAGAACACCCACATGGCTTTTAGGCTAAACATATCAAGATCTTGGTTACTTGTATCCCGCTGTATTTTGTTACAACAAATCCAAACCTCCAGTTATGCTGACTTGGGAGGGCCAGCTTATTTTCCAACTGCAGCTGGATTTCTTAACTCTGATTTTTTAAAGTATTGTATTCATCTGTTTTTTTTTAAAATTTATTTTATTTTTATTGGAAAGGCAGATATACAGAGAGGAGAGACAGAGAGGAAGAACTTCCGTGAACTTCCGTCCGATGATTCACATCCCAAGCGGCCGCAACAGCTGGAGGTGAGCCAATCCGAAGCCAGGAGCCTCTTCCAGGTCTCCCACGCAGGTGCAGGGTCCCAAAGCTTTGGGCTGTCCTAGACTGCTTTCCCAGACCCCAAGCAGAGAGCTGCATGGGAAAAGGGGCTGCCGGGATTAGAACTAGCACCCATATAGGATCCCGGGCGTGCAAGGCGAAGACCTTAAGCACTACACTATCGCGCCGGGCCCTATTCATCTGTTTTTACAGATATTTTATTTAAACACCAGCTCAGTAGCTTGTATCAGAATATGAAAAAAAAAATAATATGTATTTGGTCCAGTTATAATATTCACATTCTGCGAATGTGACAGCACACGGAATGAAGAGTTTTTGAAATGGTGTCCGCTTCTTAAAAGCACACTGAAAATAGTGTCAATTAAACATAATGGAGTTTGAGGTAACTTCGAGAACTTGTGAAATAATAACTACAATGTGAAAATACCTACAATGCTGGTGAAGGAACAATAGTTTAGCAAGCATATACAATGCTCAAATTCATAAGGGAACAATGAATAGATTAAGTTAATAAAATTCTTATGTAGAAAGCATGGAATTTACGTTGATGAAGCATGCTGAAATGGATGAGGGATTACGTGGAGTGTTAGTCTGCATTATGACATTTCTTAACTATTACAGATAAAATTAAGCTTATGAATATATGGAGATTGCTCCTGCCATTTGTACAAGGTTGCAACTATAGAAAGCATTGGATAAAGTCTATATTTATTTTTGTATAAAGAGAAGAATAGGTTGACTAATTTGACAAAACTATATTCATGTAATTTTCAAAAGTTAACCTAAATTCTCTTGAAGAATTCAAAATGCCGTAAAGCTAAAATGTCAAGCATCAATATATCTCATCAACTGATCTATTTGAATTTCATACTTTAATTACATCTGGAAGTTAATAAATGTTCTCAGGTGGCTATAGCTACTGTCTGTAGGGCAATGAACAGCATTCATATTCTTTCCTATACTGTGAAATGTGGACTGATGCAATTAAGACTCTTTTAACTTGATAAAAATGCTAATTGTCTGCTTAGCAAAAATAATGATCGGAAAGAGATGGCTATTCTGCCACTGAGATAAGAAGATTTTACCTCACTTCAGTGGTTGCCTTCTATTGTCAAATAATGTTTTCATTCACTACTTTTTAATGATAATAAGAAATGTTCTAGGTTCAAATGCATTGCAGTTCATGATTCGTTCTTGTGGTTATGATTTACATGCACTGTAGATACATTTAATTGTGCATTAAGAGCACCAGGTTTTGGTTGAAGGTGTGAGTTAGAATATCACTCAGAAAATTGAATTGTTTTGCTTATTGTTAATTAATGGCAGAAATTTAGTTGTAATAATTTTCTTTTTTTTTTTTTTAAAGATTTATTTTTATTATTTTTTATTGGATAGGAGGATATACAGAGAGGAGAGACAGAGAGGAAGATCTTCCATCCGATGATTCACTCCCCAAGTGAGCCGCAACGGGCCGATACTATGCCGATCCGAAGCCAGGAGCCTCTTCTGGGTCTCCCACGCGGGTGCAGGGTCCCAAAGCTTTGGGCCGTCCTCAACTGCTTTCCCAGGCCACAGGCAGGGAGCTGGAAGGGAAGCGGGGCTGCCGGGATTAGAACCGGCGCCCATATGGGATCCCGGGCGTGCAAGGCGAGGACTTAACCACTTGCGCCACCGCGCCGGGCCCTAGTTGTAATAATTTTCTAGTTCACTTGTAAGGAGGATTTTTGTCTGTTGCATTCTTTGGATTATCAAAAGGATGAAGTAACTTCAAATATCAGTATCAGGAAGAGCGGATAATAACTGACATTAGGTATCTTCAACAGGAAATGAGTCATGCATTATATTTGGGTCTGCTTATATAGAATTGTATTTTGCCTAGCTCCTAGATATTTAATTATATTACAGAATATCTTGGAATATATACTGGAAAGTGACCTGCAACCTCAATTTTAAGACTCATAATCTTAGTTCAACTTGTACACATCCAGCACACCTTTGATAAATATTTGCTTGTGAATTTCATGAACAAATTGATTCATTGAGGTATTTTGTGGTTTTGTTTCATTTTTGTTGTTATTGTCTTAAACAATGAGTTCCTTGCATGTTAGAAAGACAGACAATAGCACCAACTGGTGTAAAATCCCCTTAAATTCCTGGCATTCCTGGCATTGGTGAACTCAGAAAACAACAATCTTCTTTTTCATTGGGAAATTGAACTGCAGTGTTGTGTCTATACATTTGATTCAGTGATTTTATGCTTTCCTCGGGGATCCATTAAAAAAGAGACCAGGGTTAGCTTGTGGAGTAGTAGGTTAAGCCACTTGTTGTCTTCCTGTTATGTGTCTGGATGGCAGTGGAATATGGCTTAATTATTTGAATCCCTGTTACTCCTGTAGATACTACTGTGTACTGAGACAGACCTGTTGGTTACAATTATTGACAACCGTTAGGCAAGTGAACCAAAGACGGAAGTCTCTCTCTCTCTCTCCCTTTCTCTCTCTTTCTCTGTTTCTTTTTCTTCCTTTGAAAGAAAGGAAGAAAAAAATGAAAGAAGAAAATAAGGAAGGAGAGGACGAGGACTGACTTTGCTTTCTGTCCCCTCGGCCCCTTTGGCAATCATTTGTTGTCAGTGAAGATACTGCAAATAAACGGACTCGTAGAACAGCTGACGTTTTGTGTTTTCTATCTAGTCATCAATTGGTTATTGTTTGAGATTGCTTTCTCCATTTGGATGCGCCATTTTTTTTTTGCTGCATTGCATTGTTTTGTGTATTCTAAGAAGTCACACTGATAGATCATACAGTAATTACATGCTTACATTTTTAGCAACTACCATACTGTTTTCTGCACCACGGTCCATTCCCACCAACTGTGATCAGTGTTTCAAATGTTGTGCAGCACTTAAATAACAGACTGATGGAAACATGACTCCTTATGAAGGACCATACTATTACAACAACGTAGAGAAAATCATCCAGGGGGTCGGATTTGGGGAAGTGATTAATCCCAGTCTCTCGAAAATTGTACCAAAAATTTCAACGTAAAAATTTTTTAAAAATTAAAAATCAAATAAAACAAAATTTTGTGCAAAAAAGACTCCACAAATCCAAAAGATGCAATAAATTCAATCAAGAATAAGCTTAAATAAATCAACCAGTCCACAGAGAGACACATCTAGATCAAATTGGTAAATAAAAATGAAAAAAGAAATCCTACAAGCTGCAAGAGGAAAACAATTGGATGCATCAAAGGAAACAATTTATTTCCCAGCTTAAACTCTTCCATCATGGGTCTTGTCATCCTACAATTCCATCCCCAGCAGCATGATTCTTCATAAAATGAAAAAAAAAGAAAGATAATATCAGGTTAATAAAGACATTTTCATTTGTTATGTACGTCCTCCCAAGTGACTGCAGCTGTCAAAGTTAAGCCAATATAAAATCAAGAGCCAGGAACCTCCTCTGGGTCTCCCTTGTGGGTGCAGGGTTCCAAGGCCTTGGGCCGTTCGCTATTTCTCTCCTAGATCAGTAGCAGGGAGTTAGATGGGAAGTGGAGCTGCTGGGACATGAACCAGTGCCCATATGGAATCCTGGCACATGCAAAACAAGGATTCAGCCACTAAGCTGTTGCACCAGGCCCAAAGTGCATCTCCTTTAAATTTTTCTTATTTTGCATATCTACACAGCTTATTTAATTATTTTCTGAAATGTTACATTTTCAATGAGGGTTGTGCCACAAAATCCCATCAGAACTTTCAATTCTGGCATTTGGTGTTTCTTGTGGCAATTATGTTTGTGTTGGGACACGCAGATCTCATATCAATGTCCCTTGATTTAAGTCCTAACTTCACTTTAAATTCCAGCCTCCTGTTAGAGGGTATTCCTGGAGACAGTACACGGCGACTGGAGTTATTGATTTTTTTTTTCCCATTCATACAAAAGGCCACATTGGCATCCTGCCCTTGGTTTTGGCTTGGCCTAGCCTTGGCCGTTTCATGTGTTGGTAGAATAAACCAGTTGATAAGGAGTTGTATTTCTAGCTCTCTCAGGTTCTCTCTCTGTCTGTCTCTCTGTCTCTCTCTTTCTCTCTCACACAGACACACTTTCCCCTCTTTCACCTGCTCTCTCTTTCCTGTAGAAATAATTGTTAAAAATTGCAGTTGTATACATCTAAAATTATCTTCGCTCCTTTATCGCTTCATTGATTTCCTGGGCTCTATATTAAAAATTATAATTGAATGACACTGCGGCCAAAAAGGTGTTTTGTTTGTTTCTTCATTTCTATAAACCAACAAACTGTGTTATATATGAGTATCAGTAATTTTTTTCTGGTATATTCTATAATTGCACATATATGAGTTTTATCTGAAACACATGATAAACTCTGAAATGTAACTTAAAAATAACATTAGCATAAGTTACAGTGGGTAATCTACAGGGTAGAGATTCTTAGCACTCAGAGGACTGAAAGACTAGAGAGGAAACCCGAAGCTACACAGGGTTATTAACAACCTGAAACTTTAGATATTTCCCACACCTAACATAGCAAGGGAAGCAATCAAATTATATGCCAAAGGCTCTTCCCTGGAACAGTTTCCAGCTAGTGGCTTCCACTGGCAGAATCTATTCATAACCCTGATATAGGAAACACAACAGTCCTGTTCACGGAAGAAGTTGGAAACACTGGGGAATGAATGTGGGGAGTTGGGGAGGGCAAGAACAATCAGATGGCACTTGCTACTGGATAGTTAGTAAAACATCAGCTGTGAATATCTTGAACTTTTGATGCATGATTACTTTTTTTAAAAAAATGTGTTAAACTTTTAAACTGTGTGTTACAGAAACTACTCATCTGGATGGATATTAAGGGTTTCAAACTGACTGTTAACAAAAACTAAACTAATAACTCATTGATTTATTTTTGTTTTTATTCATTCATTTGAAAGGGTGAAGAAAGAGATCTTCCAATCTAATGTTTCACTCTTTCACTCATCAGGCTTGGATGGAATGTTAACAGGACCCCAAAGTTCAATCCAAGTCTCCCATGTGGGTAGCAGGTTTCAAAATATTTATCTATCACCTGCTGTTTCCTAGGATGAGCATTAGTAGGAAGCTGGAATAGGAAAAGAAAACAGGACTTGAAACCAGTTACTCAAACAGAGCATGTGGTCACGCCCAGCAGTGTTTTAACCACCATGCAATTGACTAACAGTAACTATCAGCTTTTTTCATATTTTTTGTAAGTTTACATCTTTGTATTCAAAATTTGTGTCTCATTCTCTTCAATTTTTATGGTATTGTCCTTTGAGGAGAAAGTACATAATTTGTAAACCCCCAAATTATTACAAATAAAGCTAATTACTGAAGTGAGTGGTCACTTTTCAATACTCAGATAAAAATCTGAGTCACTGTGACAATAAGACTAATTTTTTAAGAGATTTATTTTTATTATTATTTTATTATTATTTTGACTACTAAGCGCTTAATTTTGGGGGGGGGGAATTTCTGTTTGTGTATTTGATATAAAGATTATCACATGTCATGTTTGGTGCTAACTGAAACTTAGTCAACTCAAAACAGCAAAGCCACAACAAAAATGTCCTGTTTCATTTTGTAAATCAATTCCTGCAGAGTAAATGAATAATTTGGTTAACAACAGAAGCACCAAGACAAGCACACATCGGTCAATGTGCATCTGTTAGACGTAGGTACTATAAAACATCTTTTTATTTTGCAAGTCCTGAGCCCATCTTTTCCTGATCTGTTCTCATAACTCCTATTATTAAACATCTTCAGTGTTTTCCTAAACCCCTCATGATAAAATCTATACAAATTACTGTGGCCTCAAGACTTAATACAATATGCCCAAGTCCTTGCTCTCCACTGATACTTATGGGTTCAGTTGAACATTGGTCTTCTCTTTCTTAATACACTACAGACACATGAACTTACTCATTTCATCCTCAACTTACTCAAAAATCATCCTCTGATTTTTGCTTCTCCCAGACATATATCTAACTTACCTCTTTACCTCAAACATTCTGTGTGCAAATGTGTCTTAAATTCCCTACATTTCCTGTATAGCATTGCCACCTCTAGTACTCCTTTCTGATCCTTGCCATAAAATCCACAGATGGGACATTTTTGGATGATTTTAGATTTAAGCATATATTGATAATGTAGCACAAGAGGTTTCCCAAATACTCTTCACACAGGTTCCACAAATTCTAAAATCCATATATATCTATAAAATCTTTCCAAAACTATGTAATCACTACATTCTGACTGATGTTGTACTATTCTGCACTGATTCAATGCTATTGACTTAGTTATAACTTTCATTTTTATTTCTCTTTGATTTCTACTAATGTATCTTGTATTTGACCACATGTCTTATTTGTCCTCTGTGATAACTGGCCAAATTTAAAAACCTATTTTGAGGAGGCATTTTGTGAACGATTCCTGGGGTTGTTTTTATTTTTATGAAACAAGGTAAAAATGTTCTGCAATTATTATTTGAATATTTTCATAACAAATATTTGGTATATTGTAAAACTTTTATGTCCGCAGTTTAATTTGTATTATCTTACTGTTTGAGTTCTATGCAATAAAATAGTTTTATTTAAGTGATAAGATTATAACAGATTTGCCTCCTGAAACCCTTTTGTGCTGAATTCTGTATTCTTTTGGTGTGCCCTGGAAGCATACCATGACGTGGAGATACACTGCAGTATGCATGTCTACTCCTCAATAAAGGATGGACTCCCAGTGAAACGGTTAAAATATATCTTGATAATATGATGCTGGACTTTCTACCATTTTCTATAACTACAACGTCAGGATACAATTAAACAACAGAATTATGGACTTGTGACTGTTGAAGGACTGTACCATTGTAATAATACAGGTGAAACCAGGGTGGAGATAGAAGAGGGAAGGCGGGAAATCTGGCTTGTGCTCCAGTTTCAGCCAGCCCAGCCTATTTCCAACCCTAGTACCCATGAGCATTGCAGGCTTCCATGGTCATGTCTAGATCAGCCAATCATGAGCCCAGCTCGTGAAAACAGTGAAACAACAGCAAACAGTGAAATTGTAATTCCATGGGTGAGCTCAAATATCTTTCACAGAATCTGCCCCAGACCTGGTCCTCTCACAGGCTAGTTAAAGTCACGGCTCAGCCTAACATGACCCACACCCTGTTCTGAATTCACTGGCAAGTATTATGAGCTTGCTCTGCAAGGGAGACCCCCAGGCCCAGCTTTTGTGGTGGTCAGTGGCTGTCAATGCCAGCTCAGGTCTCCCACTTGGGCAGATACATTAGTCTGACCCAAAACGGTCCCCCAGTTTTCTGTCTAAACTGCTCAGTCTCAGCCACTTCACCTACCTGCAAGTTCAGTGACCTTGTCAGTATAAATCGCTCAGAAGTCATTCCTCACCTGCGATATCTCTCAGTGATCCTCCCTTTCCCTGATCAGTCCATGGTCCTTGTGCCCAGAAGCACATGGGTTACTCAGGCTGATTTCCCAAGCCCAGTCTTCTGGTGGGGTGGCATGCTGGTTTGAAGTTCTGCCTGCCCACCAGAAACCCATCATCCAAGTATGAAGACAGACTGGGCAAGGCTAGTCTTTAACATCCACAAATAAGAGTTGAAACTGGGGCAGGGCAGAACATGTTAGGTTGAAGCAGCTCAATGGCAAAAGCCAACATAGGGGATGGGCTATGCCAAATTGGGTCAGAGCAACCACTGCCATGTGCAAGATCTGTAGCTGGGAATTGGCCTTATTTGGGAGCTAAGGGGACACTCAGGTTTGGTTTTGATTCCCAGTGGTGAGTGCAAGAGTCAGAATGGGGATGGTAATCTGGGCTGGACATGACTGCAGTGTCCCTTAGCATGGGTTTGGATTGGGTCTTGGGTGTGTGAGACCGCTGCTAGACACTGGTACTCATGAGAATCAGGATGGGTGTAGGATGGGCTGGGCTAGGTCTCTGACTCTGCTGAACCACAGGACAGATCTGTCTGGGTGTGGACCACATGCAGTTGGCTGTATCAACCAACAATAAGATTCAGAAGCAGTGTGGTCCAGTTGGGTAAGCCACTGTTCATACCAGGATAGGAAGAGGACCAAGTCAGTCTGAGCCAAGGACCAACTGGTGTGAACAAGATCTACCCCTGGGAAGAGACCTGATAGAAGAGCTTAGAGAACACCTCTGTCATAATGAGGTCCCTATAAGTGAAAGCAAGAACCAATGCTAGGAGCAGCTGGGTTATAGCACCTGTTGGCTTATGTGTGGGTCAGGTCTGGGGCAAGTCAGACTGGGCCAGTTCATAACACTCACTGGCAGATGTGACAACCAGGACAGGGTGGGGGGCAGGCTGGGTTTGGCTGCAACATCAGCCAGTTCACATCAGGGCCAAGATCGGGGCTGGGCTCAGCTGGGCTAGGCCGCAGTACCCATCAGCATGAGCTGGAATTGAGGGCAGATAAGTCTGGACCAGGCTATAGCACCTGCCAGCAAATGCCCGAGGTGAGATGGGACATGACAGACTGGGCTGCATCACCCAGCAACACATGCAAGACCCACAGTGGGGTACAAGCCCAGTATGGGCTCCACAGTTGGGACACTACTGCCATGGGAAGTATGAGAACTCTGACTGGGGGAAGACCAGGCCGGGCAGGGCTACAACACCTGTTGGCCTGCATGTGAACTGGGTTTCAGGGAAAGCCAGGTTGGGCTAACCAGCTGTTTCCAATGGTACATGCATAGGCCAGACATAGGTACAGGCTGGCTGGGCTTCACCACAGATCGGCTGGCATGTGTTGTGAATACGGGCAAATCCTGACAATCTAGACTGGAGAACCACCTCACCAATCTCCAGGATTTGCAGAGAGCACAGCAGGGAACTGTAAGCATCTCTCATGGGTTACAACTTCCTCTGTTGAGCACAAGAACCAGGGCTGGGCATGGGCATGGCTAGATAGGTGGTGTTACCTGTTGGCACAATTGTGGGCCAAATACTCGGGCTCTTTGAGTTAACCTAGGCTTTGATGCCCATTGAGTTGGAACAGATTAGACCAGTCTGGTGCACATACTGGCAAGCACAAGAACCAGGGCTGGGGGTGGGCCTAGTGAGAATTATTGGGGCATTGCTACAATGAGACTGTAGCTCCCGCTGGTATGCATAAGGGCTGAGTATGTGGTGGACATGGTGAGACTGGGCTGCAACATCCGTTGCTTTATGTAAGATACTGGCTTGGAGACAGGTCCGACACAGCAATTCCAATGATCAGTGTATGCATAGACTGATGTGGGTGATGAGCAGAGCTGAAACCTGTACTGGCAAGCACACACAAGAATCAGGTCTGGGATTACTTCATACGAGGTTTCATTGGGGATTCCCCCAACTAAATTGCTCTACTCAGAACTCCAACCATGGGGAGAATTACAGTACCTATGGTCTGACTATGGAATGCATGTGTCAGAACTAGACTTCCTCAGTGGCTTAGATGGAACAGTGGATGGCATACCCAGATGCACACAGAGGATATGGCAGTCCAATGAAGCCTGCAGAAGACATCTGCTACCATAGCAGAGGAAGGAGGGTAGAATCACTTGGTCAACTACCTCAGCCAATCATTGACATCAAGTGTTTAGGAAGATGGAGAATCTGAGGTGGACTATGTCAGCCAATGGACCTTGGAAGGATTTCCTTATCCTTGGATTGGCAAGATTGACAGCATTTCAGAATTATCGAAACCACTTGAGCAGAAACCTCAATGCATGCTTCATATTGAGGACCCAGGGATGACATCGGGTGTCTGTTCCCCAACACTGGGTGGCAGGGTAAGTGTGGCTTCTCCACTTATCTCCTCCCTTCCCCCAGATGCAGGAAGAAGAAAAAGAAACAATGAAATTTCCAAAAGAAATTGGAAACAATGGTCTCATCAACTTTCCCCTAATCCTCTAGTCTTCACACCCTAATCAACTATGTAAACATCAGCAAAAATAAAATACATCTTAAGGAAAGCCAATATTTTCGTAAAGAGTGTTGTGAGATATCCCTTGTAGCTATATTGTAAATGAGACTAAGAAAATCAACTATGAAACCAAATAGCACAAAGGAAAAGGTGTATGCTAGACAGATAGTTTATATGCACATATTTTCAGATCTCCTTTCTACACTGAGATTTCCATAGCAACATGCAATAATATATTATTCAGCCCAAGAATAATATTAAAATTTCCACAAGTTTAAAATTCACTCATCTCCTTAAGTAATTTAGGAGTTAAGGCATAGAATGAAAAAGCCATACATAGACAGGACACATTTTGCTTTACTTCATTATGTACATATTGTGAATATAAAACACATAAGCCAACAGTTTTTAACATTATAGTGAGTGAGTTTTCATTGTTATTGGCCAGGTGGCAGATCTGTTCACATTCCAAAAATTTGCTTTTGAAGATTCCTACAAAGGGCTCCCCTGGCATTAGTCAACAGGAGAGTATGCCTACTTTAATGTGAACACTTGGTATCAACATCTGTCATTTTCCTTGTTGCTCATGCCCTCCATCCTTGCTTTTCTCTTTGTTCTCAAACATTTGCTGTCTGCATTGTGCTACTTTGCTCAAGTCCTGTAATTTAGAATACTTTAAGGTAAATGTTTTTAATATGCTTGCATAGATTAATCAATGTAACCAATGCTGGTTAAAACATGTAAAGATCTGTACAGTTAAATGTTAAATGTTCTCAGTAATTTTTGTGTAACTGAAACCACAAAGAGAATACACCAGATGCTATATCTACACATTATTCATTTATGTGTTTTCAGCAATGCCCTTCCTTCTTTTTTTTTTTTTCCAGCAACATACTTTCAATTTACTCTGTAGTCATTGCCTTAATGCACCACTAACCATAATGTTCAACAAGTAAAAAGCAAAAAGTCCACGGCTCCAAAGCAATGTAGACATGGGCTATAAAGAACAATAAAATCGTAAGATGTGAAATTCTTTCCCATATACTCCTTTCTGTATGTTGTGCAACTACCACACACTAGAAAAAAATAAACAGCATTTGTTTTATGGATTGATTTACTTCACTGAGCATGACAGTCTCCACTTGCATCCATTTTGCTGCATAAGACAGAATTTATTTTTTCTTTGTGCTGAGTAGTTTCTCACCCTGCACTAAGAGATATTTTATGAAATCGTAACTAAAAGAAAGGTTTAGTGGATATACTACTAGCAAATAAACTTCATCTTAACTCACATCAAAAATGGTAAAACAGGCAGTTTCGCAAATAATGAAATCTACTCTTCCACTCTTTCAATTATGTCCAGTAAACTGTAGGCCAAAAATAGTAAATGGAAAATCCCAGAAATAAAAAGATCCCAGTGCTGTGCAGTTTCACGTTCTTACCAGCCTTTCATAAGCTTGTACTTAAAATTTCATTTAGTTCCTTCTTACATGTTCATTGTCCTTAAAATTTTTGTGAGTATCCTTTTCAGGTGTTAGTCATTTGCCCAATCTTTCTGCTTTTTTTTTTATAGTTACATTGTCAATTATGAAAGATTTAGTTTGTTTCAATTTCTTGACTACTGGTGAGTAGGACTTTCATAGCCATTGGAGTAGAGAAGCACCCTAGATTGTGTTTCCACACCCAGTAGCAGAACTAAAACTAGTCTACAAAATGACATAGCTACCTCTTTTCTTGGTATATAGCTGAGGGAAATAAAATCAGCAGATGGAAGAAATATCTACTCCCCTATGTTTATTGTGGTGTTATGCACAATAAGTGAGATAAGAAGCAGCCTTGGTATACATGGGTGTTTGGATTAAAAATGTGGCATATATGCTCAATGAAACATTATTTAGCCAAAACAATGAATGAAATCCCAACATCTGCTGTGAGAAGATGATTGAGTTGAGCCAGACAGATATTGGGTAATATCTGTGTTAACTAATAACAGCATTAATAACATATTTGATATGTTTTCTCCTTTAAGATTATTATTTTTATTAGAAAGGTAGGTTTACAGAGAGCAGATACAGCAAGAATGATCTTCAACCCACTGGTTCACTCCCCAAATGGCAGCAATGGCTGGAGCAGCCAATAGTCCCTTCTTGGTTTCTGACATGAGTGCAGCAGCCCATGGGTGCAGGAGCCCATGCGTGCAGGAGCCCAAGGCAATCCTCTACTGCCCTCCCAGATTATAAAAATGGGTCTGGATGGGTAAAGGAACCAGTGCTCAAATGGAATCCTGGCATGTGCAAGGTGAGTATTTGACCACTATCACGCTGGGCCCTGAAATATGTTTTTATTCTGAATTTTAAAAAATTATCTGAAAGATTGAAAGAATGACAGCAACTGATTTGGGTACTCTGCAAGACAGTGGGCAGACACTTAATTTAGGATACAGAGCATGGCACTTGTTTGCACATGCTAAGCACTTCATTTTAGTTTTTTGTTTTTTCCTTTGATAATGCTCACAGTATTTTCCAGAAATATGTTAACATTGTTAAGACAATGTGAGTATATTATTTTTTCTAGGACTTATGAGTTTCATGTCCACCTGCAAAAACCAACTTTCCCAAAGGCTATTTTTAAGAGTCTACTGCATTTTGAAATTCATCTGTGGCATATTTTAATGTATTTTGAAAGATATTGGCTTTGGACCTTATGTGAAGTAAGCTCTTGAATTACGTACAGATCTGAACATTTCTCTAAATTTTTGTATCTGTCTTTATCCACTCAACATCTTATATCATTACATAATACACATTTTACATATTTTTTTAATCCAAGGTAGTCTAAGTCCAAGGTGGGAGGATACTGATATTGATACAGCTATTGAGTTGGGAGTACTTTTTACATAGTTTTCTAGTGTAGGTGAATATATATTTATAACAAGATAATCTCATCTGCACCAAAAGGAGCAATAGTGTTTCCCTTTGCTCTGGTTTTAGTCACATTTTAGAGAATGCCAGCATTTTCTAAAGGATTCTAAATGTCACCCTTCCTACACAAAAAGTCTCTGCATATTCGGATTTCAACTCCTCTGTTTCACTTTCATTTTGTATTCACAGAGAAAGAAACACAGAAAAAAGACCTCTCCTTCTTGATCCAATCTACAGATGCCTGCCACAGCTGGATGAGTGCAGGAGGGCCTGGCAGAAGGCTGGATCTGGAACTCAATCTAAGTTTCCCATGCAGGTTACAAGGATGCACATTTAAACTATCACAGCTTCCCGCCGAGATGCACATTAACAGGACACAGGATTAGAAGAATCAGGAGACCCAAAGCCAGGAATTCAAACCCATTGCAGCAGGTGCCCACTCTCTGATTTCTGTTTTAGGATATTAACTTCATATCATTTATTTAGTAAGATGATATGTCCTTCCATGTACAGATTTTCTGTAATACAGCTTAGTAATTACCACACTTATTTAGTTCAGGTACATTTCTTGGAAAATCTACTTTAAATTTTTATGAGCCTTTTCGTCCTTCTTTTTATAGAATACAGCATTTTCTGCTCTTAAGATCATAATTTTTTCTAGTATATTGTATACTTGATCTTTTATGTGTCTGTATTTTAAAATATACTATTTGTATTCATCTTTCTAACAGCATTCCAGTTTTCATTAACAGAAACTAATATTATGAACAAATAATTGAATGCTTTATTCTTCCCATAATTAAAGACATCTTACTTTCTTTCTTAATAGGATATACAAAGTTCTCCATGAGAAAGATAGTGATGGGACATGGCTAACTTATCTCCGTCTTAATTTCATGGAAATAACTGCTTTTATCTCACAGTATGAAATTGTGTTTTGAAGTTTTGATAACATTTTCTGTAACATCTTTAAATTAACAGAGTCACTGATAAATGTTACCTTTACATTCATATTACTAAAATTCATACGTGAATTACAGTATTTGTGGTTACTATTACTCATTACTCTGGGCAGCTTACTGTCACGTGTTTTAGCATTTCTGTTATTATTATTTGTCTTAGTATTTTATTCTTTCATTTATCAAATTGTGGTTTCTTTACAATTTTATCCTCTTCAAAAATAGCACGTATTCGGGCCCAGTGACGTAGCCTAGTGCCTAACTCCTTGCCTTGCACACACCAGGATCATATGGACGCTGGTTCCTGCCCCATAACCCAGTGGAAGATCTTCCTCTGTCTCTCCTCCTCTCTGTTTATCTGTCTTTGCAATACAAAAATAAATAAATCTCTTTCAAAATAGCAAATATTCACCAATGCTGTAAAGACTTCATACATTAAAATGATTTTACCTACATCCTTTTATAAGATTTTATTTCTTCCTATTGTTAAGGCAGATTTACAGAGAGGAGAAACAGAAAGACATTCCATCTATCGGTTCACTCCCAAATGGGCGAAACTGCCAGGAGTGAGTTGATCCAAAACCAGGCGCCAAGAGCTTATTCTGCATTCCCACGTTGGTATAGCGTTCAAGTCTTTGGGCTATCTTCAATTGCTTTCCCAGACTACAAACAGGCAGCTGGATGGGAAGTAAAGTGACCAAACACAAACTGGAGTTCCTGTGGGATCCTGCCAGTGCTTGAAGGAGGAGGATTAGCCAAATGAGCCATTGAATCAAGGTTCTCTTATATCTTAAAATCAAGTGAATACTTAGTTTTATAAGCATACCTCGTTTATCTAAGAAATTTTTCACAGAGGTGTGCGGCTGACCAGGTTTTTGTTGCCAGTCTAGCATTCACCTGTCCAGCTTTTTGTCTGGTAACTTAACAGTACTTTACCTTGACATCTGCACTTCAAGTTCCATCTGAAGCACAGAAGGTGCTATGCCTTGCAACAGGCCAGAATTCCTAAAACTATGCCACAATGACTGCATGGAGACAGGAAAATAATGATGACTGGACGTTGGAGAATGTGAGAGAAAAACTGGCTTCTTCTTCAGAATTTTTTCATTTATCGCTTATTTAAAAGGCAGAGACTAAGGCAGAATGAGATTTTCTATTTGTTGATTCAGTCTGCACATGCATGCAAGAGCAAGGACAGAACCAGAGAGAAGCTAGGGTTGCAAAGGGTCGATTCCTGCTGCCTCCATGGTTTGTATTTGGAAGCTGGGATAGAAGATGGCCCTGATCCTAGAACCCAGGACCCTGACATGGGATGTGGCCATCCGAAGCTTTGATTTCTAAGATCCTTTCCTTGGGTAACTTGCGCATTCTGGACAAAGGGCCATAAATCAAGAATTTAGATCTTCACTGACTATGGGTGACTTCTGCATGTCAACAATAAAGCACATATAGGCAATGTAATGGATATGAAGACAAAATTAAAGCTTCAGTGATCTCAAGTTCATGCAGATTTTTCCTCTGTGATGTGATATTATATGTTCTGGAGACAAACCTTGCTGAGTTGATGAGACATGATTATTAGGACTTGCCCGAAGAAAGGCAAAGGACACAGGAGCCTATATCCTTGGAACAGGTTTAATATGACACAACTAAGTCTTACCAAGACTGTGTCATTTGCATTACCTCTGTTGGATTAAGGTAATCAGTTCCGATCTAGCTGCTAAAATATTGACAGTGTCTGATAAAAAAATATAATAAAATAAAATATCAATTGAACTCTCTGCATTGAATTTTTTCTTACAGAAAACAGCTAGCAGTCGGTTCAAAAATAATGTATCTGAATAGACAGGACCACACACAAGAGAACTGTATCTGAAAATTTAAGCAAAGAGAATGTAGATTCATTAAGTCAAATGAATATAACACATGGAAAATGAAATACAGGAAATTTTGTATTTTATGTTTTGATTTGGCAGTATTTACACGTATGTGTGAATTGGTCAAAATTATTTGAATTGTATATTAAGAGCTGTGCATTTCACTATGCGTAAATTATAGTTCAACAAAAAATAAGAAACAATCATACGGTGCTCATTTTCTAAAGAGATAATAAAATGTGTAAAATTAGGAAATCTTTGGATATATTTAAGATTGGATTAGACAACGGGAGAGTACATCAACAGAAAATAATCTAACAGGCCTAAGAAACAAATAACATCAAGCACCCAGAAAAACCAAACCATGAGCAATAATGTGAACAATTTTATAAAACAAATAAAAAAACATTGTAACAGCACTCAGCTTAAGAAGAAATATGTAATATGTCAGGAAGCAATTCTAAAAATAATGATGAACTTTTCTTGAGAAACAATGCAAATCATAGAATAGCCAAGTCATGGGTTTTAAGGGTTAAAAAAAAATCCATCTACCCAGGATTATTTAGCCAGCAAAAATGGCATTCAGAAATGATGATGAGATGCCTATCTTCTCATGTATGGTATGTAAGATGACCCATGGCTGGCAGTTGCATCAAATAAATTGTGCTAAAGAAAGCTCATGAACAGCAAGTCTTAGTGGTTAAACCACAATTGGGATATCCATATTCCATATTAGACATTCTGAATCAATACATAGCTTCTGCACCCAACTTCAGTTCCCTGGGAGGCAATAGCTGACTAGCAACTATTTGTATACCAAAACTGAGGTCTCAAAACATCATTTTGAAAATTAAAATTAAAAAAAAAATTATGAGGGGGGAGTGAATGGTGATTCCAATCCAGAACTACTGAAAGGAATTCATAATACTAAAGGTATTTCTAGATAACTATGAAAGCCCATCTTTGCTTTCAACTTTTATGTTTCCTAATTGTTCCTCTTGTCCACTGTTGACAACAACAATTTACTTTGACATTATCAAAGTAGATTTAAGTGAAATATGACAGAGATAACACAGAAGGGAAGTCTGAAATTTGAAGTGTATTATTATAACTTCCTTCATTTTATCTGAAGCAGTTCAGTACAAACTCTACATACGAGAGAATTCATGCAGTAATCTCCAGCACAATCACGAAAAATCATACAATTCTATATCACTGAAAAATTCACTCCAAAATTTTACTTTAAATTCAGAGAAATAGATTCAATTTTCATGGTAGAAAAAAAAAGTCTAACTTTGGTGCTAAACATTATAAAAAACAATAAACCAAGAAAATGTAAGAAAAATAAGGCAAATATGTTTAGTATCAGAAAAAGCAAATTTTGAATAAAGCCAAAAAGTATTAAATATATACTTTAATTAAAGTCAACTTTTTCTAAAGATATAAAAGTCTAAAAATACAGACACCAGAAAAAATTCTCTAAAAGACAAAGCAAAAACTACTATTAACCAAAGAAATATCAGAAAATTGACCATCATAGTGGAAAGTTTCTGAAATATGCTCTCAATATTTGGTGGAAGAGATTATACAAAAAATCAATAATGTATACAACAGTTTGAATAACAATTTCAGACAACTCTGCCTGATTAATAAAAATTTTATATACTTTGAGTTAAAATTATGCATACTCTATCATAGAGAAAATTGACTATAATGATAAAACATTATTCACAATACTTATGGCAGCACTTTCTGTAAGAAATGAAATTGACCAATGGCATTGTGGCCCAACACATTAGACTCTAACGGGCAGCAGTGGCTCTCTGTATCAGAGTTTCCATTTGAGCCCCAACTGCTCCACTTCAGATCTAGCCTCATGTACATATACCTGGGAAGAATGATGGCTCCACCAACCTCTATAATCTAGTAATGATAAATATTTCCAGTGTTTTGAGCTGTAACAATACCGAGAAGGACTTGGAAAATAAAGTAGGATTCTCATGTCTTTGTATACTATAATTTCTTGGGTAATCTGATGATGCTTCTCAATGTGACTTTCTGACTTCACTAACATCCAATGAATGCTGTTTTTGTTGGTCTGTTTGTTTATGCTTAGATAAACTGTCAGTCTTAAGGTTGAGGAAGCTGATCTCTTTTCTCTTACTGTATATTTGAATGGGACTAGGGGAAGCTATTTGCCAGATATCACTTTAAATAAGAAGTTACACAAAATGTTTATAATGTGTTTGAATTGGGTGCAAAATTACCTTGAGGCATAATCCTGAGAGTCCGCTGAGACACTAGATAATTATGAAAATATTAAACATGACCTTAAGTACTCTGTACCAAGAATTTTTATGAAGCTGGTCGTAAGTCAAAAATGACTACGAGAGTGCAGGAGTGGGGTTAGGAAGGACACGGCCTGGAACTTGGCCTGCACATTGTCACTCAAGAATGAGGGCTCATAAAACCAATCACAGCACGTCACTGGGAGAGTGAATTAATTCCTTCATCAGGAAAAAAAAAAAAAAAACCTTTACAGAGTTCCCATAAACCCATTCTCTTTTCAAATGAGCTGCTCTTCTATAACTCAAAAAGAAAAATCTGAATTTGTATTATCTTATCTTCCATTCTACATATGGAATGGGAAAAAAAGATATCATTATACATGATAGGATAAGGACACAGCTACAAACATGAAAATCCATTATTGTCCCTTACATTTTACTGGAATTATATTTGCCCTCTATAAATTTTAATCTCCCTCATAATCCCCAAAGGACAACATTGAAAACTAACTTCCAGATGTGCTGTGACTATGAAATCTCTCTCAGATCAGCGTAACGACCGACAAAGCCCTATTATTTTCTTTCTTCCTTTACTGTACACTGTAATTAGCTTTTTTTTTCCCCAGGCAAACATTGAACCAGTCCCTTAGTACTGAGTTCAGTTCCTTGAAGAGCCACAACTCATCATAAAGTGGGAAACCTCTAGTTTACATCAGATATTAGTAGTATCCAGTGGATACTACTGTGTGCATTTAAGACAGAGCAAGAAAATGCTTAATGTGAAGTGCTTTCATTATAACAAGCTGCTGAATTATTTACACCAATAAAAATTTATCTGCTGGAGTCTCCTGAAAAGAATTATCCTCTTGGTATCAACAATAGTTGTCTGCGTGATGTAAGGATGCGCTGTGCTGCCATCCTACATGCACCACAGGAGCATTGAAATTATTCTCCTTTCTCTCATTGTCTTTTTGTGTTTGCTAAAGGGAACTGAAGGAAATTAATGCTTAGTTGGACTGAAAGTAATGATTACAATACAATATCCTTGTATCAGAAAGATTTGGCATGTTATGTTTTTTGAGAAACAGATGGAAGTTCCCGGTCTAATAGTTTATTATTTATATACACCTTGACTGTAACAATGTATAAAGCTATTAACTACGAAGAAAACAGGTTATCCCTTTTTCTCATATGTGAATATTTTACGGTTGATCTTAGCCAAAAGGCCAAGAAGCGATATATGTGAACATTTTTAAAAGTTCATGGAAGATAGAATGAAAACCATCTATCATGATGTGAAATTCAGAAATATAGCACTATGAACCAATAAAAGAGTGCATTAGGAAATAATTATGTACAGATTTGCAAACTTTTGAGTCAAAATAAACATCATATAATTCTGTGTCTTCACATGTGTCTAACTACCTGGTAGGGAGGTTGCCAATTAAGAATAGGCTTTCAGTACATATACCCAGCACAAACTAATAATTCTCAATGATTATCTCTCCAGAGATCTTATTTCTTTACAGCTTTGAATTCTTATCTTGTGTCCTGGAGTCAGGCCACAAAGATTCCCTTCATGCAGGGCAGGCTAACAGGTAACAAATGCCTCTGTTGCTCCTGACTTCATGTTGAAACATCAAGGTCATTGCCACAGTGTGAGCAGGTGAGGAATCCAGGAGATGAGACCACTAGGGTGCCACACTCCAAGATAGGATGAGTGATTTTGTTTTTATTAAAAAATTCTTCAGAAAAATATGTTTATTTATTTGAAACTGAAGGTTACAAAAAGAGAAGAGGCATAAAGAGAGCTAGTGATCTTGTACCTGCTGATTCATGCCCAAAATGGCCACGAGAGCCAGGGTTGGGACAAACAGAATCCAGGTGCCTGAAACCCATCTGGGTCTCCTGCACTAGAACAAAGGCCCAGGCACATGGGTCAGCTCCTGCTGCTTTCCCAGGCATGCCGACAGGAGCTGGATTGGAGGTGAGGTAACCAGGACTCCTGTCAGTGCTTGGTGCAAATCCAGCAGGAGATTAACAACACTGCCCCAGGCTTGGCGACTACCTGGGCATGAAGGGGTGAGCTCCTTTCCGTCACCATTTGAGGACACCCCAACAAGGCACCAGCCTTCTTTAAGAGATCTGAAAATAGTTCAAGTGCTCTATGACGGTAAGGACAATTTTGAAGTATATTGTCTTCTCTCCTGACACTCCTTAGCTTTCCATAGCTGAACTACCCTCTGGTCCTTAGTGGGTTTTGGCGAGAACCCTAGTGAAGAATTTAGAAGGGAATTATCATGGAAAATAACTTCCTCTCGGCTATGTAGAGGTGAATAATGCACCTGGAGGTGTTTTGGACACAAAACGTGTCAGGCTTTCATGATGCTGGAGAAGTTGTGACATCATTTTGACACCCAACATTCAGGAGTTAAAAGAATGTGTGTTTTGAATGAGGACATGAAGTGATCCTGAGAAGCCAACAACTAGTATCACTTCACACAAAATATCTGAAAAGGATTTGGAAGTACAATGCAGATTTTAATTTCTCAAATAATCAGCATCAATCTCTATCACCAATCTAATCCAAAAGGTCACGGGGTCCCCATTTTTATTTAGTGAAAAGATCTTGAGATTTTCCCCTACCTCAAGATTATTTGCAGCCATGAGGTTGGTCCTGCCCTCACTCTAACTTCATAACGACCAACATTTCTGTGCCTATTTCCATTCTCCAAGTTTATTTCTTTTCCTTCCTAATTATTTTTTGCTCCCACCAAATATTTTGTAGGTCTTTTTTTTTTCATTTCTTGCTCCTCCCATTTTTTAACCAGTTTGACTTATCAATCCAGTCATATAGTGTTTTTTTATTTCTTTTCAGTATTCCTGTTTGTTGTTTCAGCTTTGGTTAGATAAGCCTTAGTTTCACCATTCCTCATTATTAGTGTGGTTAGCTTAGTATCGGGTCTTAATTACTGTAACAGCTGGTCCTTGGGTCATGTTTTTTCATTTTTTTCATTTTGTTTGTTTGTTCACGGGAAGCCATGCAGTTGGGTTAGAGAATGTGTGTGTCACGAGCACTGCTCCTTGGTTAGCAAAGCCTGGCAGAATGTCTCTGGTCACCTCACTGCTGTCTCACCCCACTGTATGGACACTCAATCACCTCTCTGATGTTTCATAGAATTCTCCTGAGGGTGGTGGTGTTGTTTTTCTGCAAATGTGAAATGATTCTTGTAACTGGTATAACACTTCAAACTGATCAATCATGTTATGGTAAAAGCATCTTGAGCAATGACACACAGTTAAAAGCATACCATAGTACAATTGAGCCCAAGGTGTCTCCAAACATCCTGTTAGGTACCCACCTTTGTCCTAGAGCTTGCCCTAATATAAGTAATATTTTCCTTAAGAAATGCCTTGATAATGCCTTGGAACAGATAGCAATCATGTAGTACAAAGAGTGTGTTTATCACGTGCCTCAAACTGTTGCAACACTTGAAATGACGCATTTTGATTTTTCACCACAGAAAGCAGAAAGTATATGGGGCATCTTCAAAAGGCAGACAAATGTGAACCTCCACGCCCCAAAAAAATGGCTTAAAATTTCTACCTTATATTGGCACTCATATTTAAGGAAAGAAAACGGTTTGTGAAAACTTCTGGCTTTTATTGGCACTAATATTTGGGGAAAGAAAACAATTTATAAAGATAAAAAGTTTATTGTAAAGGCTGGTGGGTGGCAATGACTGTGGCACCCTATGATAAGCCTGGTAGCCTGAAGGAGAAGAACAAAGCCAGAAGCAGATGCTGGAGGACCTGGAGGACCAGATGCTGGGGGCCAGGGAGTACGGCTAGGGACAGTGCATGGGACATAGTTATAATTATGTGACAGATAAGAAATACGGCATTGAGAAGGACAACACAATTAAAATTAATGTATGCTTAAATTTGCATATGTAATTTACTAAATGTCTAATACTCATGACATTAAATAAAGCTTTGTGTTAGGAATATTATACTTATTAATATTTCTGCATTTTATATCTATAGAGTGATTCACTTTATATTTATTTTGAATTTCATTTCAAAGTAAATAACAACTAAAATTAACTTATAGGATAGTATATTAGAATCATCACAAACTTATTTTATGGATGGCATTATGATAATTTCTTCAGGTATCAATTCTGCATTAGCATTATAAAATATGATAAAACAGAAAGACAGGAGGAAAAAAATTCAATGGAGATGATAAAATGTAATATCTTTGCCCAGTAAAAAATTAAATTTTGTGATATAATGTCATCTTTCCTCCACTCTTAAATTTGTTCCAAGTAAGCTGCTATGAGATTGACAGCTAAAACTAATAAAAGTCCAATTATTTTGATAAGTCCCGCATACTACATTTAGTGTAAGAACCAAACTTAGAGAAAGTCATATTATTCTGTTCTCCATATTGCTTAATTTCCAAAAATTCAGGTAATCATTAACAGTACCATGATACTCTTGAGAATATGAAAAGAACCTGATATATTGTAATGCAATGTACAGTGAAAAAACCAATAATGTCAGGGAATTTGAGCCAAAAAGTTAAGGCCTCAAGGTAAACTAGTTTTATGAGTAAAGCTCCATTCTTTAGGCTCTGGGCTTCAAATTAATTCTATTCAAAATGCCAGTAACAATATTCGCCATTCTCTGCTCCATCAGAAAAATCTGGTACAGCTAAATTAGATAATGTCTAAGAAAATTATTTTTAAAGTATCAAATTCTGGTAATATTAGGCTTCCATAGAAAGGGGAGCAGAAACAGCAATTTAAGAAGATATCAAAACATTGGAGAAGAAATAAAATAAGAAAATTTTGAATTTTCTGAAAATCAATCCAATAATACATCAATCTTGGCAATTTAAAGCAGCAGCGTTCCCCATGACAATAGTTAACCAAGCAACCTTGCCCTATAAACATCCAGTGACTCCTTTCACATAAAGTCACATTGTCTCTGATTCTCATGGAGAGCTGCTCTGCTTCGGACAATTCATATATTGTAGGCCTTGATACTTAGCTTGTACAATTGTTCCCATCAAACATTTACACCAAAAAACAAAAACTTCTTTCATAAACTTCCCATTCAGTCGGTTGCTCTCTCAAAGGCCATAATAGCATGTTATATGTTATTCTTATACTCTCAGTATTGCAAGTCATATTGCCATGAATTTTGAATTTTATTAAGATTTTTAAGGTCAAGAAATTGCACTGTCTGTAGCTTCGGAAGTATCTGATTTGGTGCAGAATTAAGAAATTCAAAAAATGTTGGTCAAAACACCTGTTAAACAAGTATACATTCACTTTATTTTGTCCATGAAAGTGCAGAATATCCAATGTTTACACTTCAGATTCACAGCAAAATATTTATGACATAACTTGTTAGAAATATATCTAATTTATATATATATGTGAAATTCAGATTTAACTGAGTGTACTCTATTTTATCCACAAACAGCAATGACAGAGAAAATTTCATGTCTTCAAGGAAATGGAATTCAGAAAGCTACATCAAGTAATCATATTAATTCAACTCCAAGTTAGAGATATATCAGGTAAGGAGAACCAAAAAATTATATCTGCTGTGGCCAGTTGTCACAAAAAAGATTTTTCAGTTACTGCAAGTTACTTAATTTTTAATTGGACATTTTGGCCCATATATTCTTGATGATGACTGGTAACCAGAAATGCTATAGACATATATTCCATTACATATATTCTTAAGAGATCTAACTATAATCCAGAAAAAAAATTAACAAATTTTACAATGGATTCAAGATCAAAGGAAAATTTATTGGGCAATCTTATAACCTTTTTTTTATTTTTAAATTGGCCATTTCTTTACTTTTCAGATTCTTTCTCATGCACTATAAATTGTGATGCACTGTTGACTCAGGAAGATGTGATTTGTTTCCTAAGATGTTTAGAAATATAATCCATGAAAGTCACAAGAAAAAGATGAAAAGAAGTTGGTGATTAACGATGGAAAGAAGTCAAAGACAGAAGGAATGAAGCAAGGAAGGAAAAATGAAATAAAAGAGGATAAAGGGAAGAAAGGGAGAAAGGGAAAAAAAGAAGGAAGGAGGGGAGGAAGGGAAAGAAGGATAAGACAGAGCAAAGTCATTGGTTCTGCAATGTATGAGTCCCTCAAAACATAGAGAAAATCAATTTTATACTCCTTTAATATAATAGTTTGTTCTCGTTAAAGGTGAGTCGGATTTTTAAGAATAACATGATGTCTGAAGGATCGTTCTGAGGGAGTACGACAACATTTTTAATACGTTGTAAGTTTGATATTATATGACTATCAAATTGAATTGATTGAATACATTCCACAAATGTAAGAGTTAAAGTTGATACAAGTATAATTTTAATTAATCCACTTAACTTATTTCAGATAAATAAGGTTGCAAGAACAGGTTAATTGAAAGATTTAATATAAAACAATGCACTTGTTCTTTTAAATAAGGGCATTTCACTTAGGCCAACGTCTGTGATTCCAACTTACTGTTAAAGTAAATCAAGTCTAAAGTCACCATAGCAACTGAAGCTATCCTAACAGATAAAACAAATGCATGTGCAAAAATGGTTATGCACGCCATCTTACTTGTTTAGAAGTTTTCATCTGCTAACCATCTCACAGTAAAGTTCAGTGAGATAAAAGTCTGGAATAATTTTGTAGGCAATCAAAACAAAAGCAAATGATTCTATTCTTTAGAATCCACTTGGATAAATTTTATCCTTTGCAGTTGAAATGATCAATTAAACCATCTGTCAGGATGAGTAGGATAAGGTTTTAATTACTTACAACAATGCAATTATTCCATTAATGTTAACCTAAAATTGATCCCATTCAATTTAATTAGTAATGCAGCTGTGAGTGGAAAGAAATAGGTACTTTCAAAGAGTCAACAAACAGCTTTTATTGGATCCCAAACCCTTTCTTCATTTACTATTAACTGGGCTCTGTTTCTGGTTCCTCTCTGCCTTGTTATTCTTTGAGTGTGTGTGTGTGTGTGTGTGTGTGTGTGTGTGTGTGCATACATAGAATATGGTGTGTGTGTGTGTGCGTGGGTGTGTGTGTGCTTATGGGAGGGAAAGAGGGAGAGACAGAGAGAAAATTTACGCTTTCAAAAAGCAAATGTTTGCAATCAAAACTGTAACTACCTCACATTGGGCATAGAATTAGAAATAGGCCATCCTTCATGCAAAACATAAGGCCCATAGATACACAGGTAAAAATGCATGTACATACAACCATCTAGAGGAACTGTGCAATAGACTATCATATTGAACTGTGAAGCGACAATGCAGGATGCATCTCTACTTCTAAATCAAAACTGAACTCCCAATGAAACTGTTGGATATATCTTCATAATAGAATGCTGGACTCTCTGCCATTGTCCAAACCTACAACGTGAGGATACACTTAAACAGCAGAATGATGGACTTAAGATGGTTTTTGAATAACTATAATATTGTAATACTGTAGGGCAAATCAGTAGGGGGAGAATATTTACAGAGGAGGAAATGGGAAATTCCAGAACCTATGGAACCACACCCTAAAATACTAAATAAATAAATAAATAAATCTAAATAAATAAGCAAAACAAAAAAGAGAAATAATTCATCAAATTGGCAAGACCCTTCCATTCAATTGAATTAACATTTCATTGAATATATCTCCATTGCAGTAACTATATCAACCGTTGGGTAAGAGGAAGATAATAGGGAAATATAGAACATTTCTAATCACATAGATAATCTGTTTCAAGAGGTGATACATTCATGTAAGGACAAGCTCAATGAAAATTCAAGAACCATATTTGTAAAATACAACATAATTCAATAAATGTATATTATGTATCATAATGTTTCTAAGGGAAAGGAAAAACAAGTCTTGAGAAGAATAAATATCCCCTCTGGATGTTAAGCATTTCTTACACTTCACAAAACAATTGTAGGAATTTGCTTGCATCTAAGTGAGAAAGACACTTCCGACAGAGGAGGTGATTTAGAGAATGTATGTTGGGTGGTGTGAAAACATGGTAAGAATGCTTAGTTCAATGACAAATGAGGAGCCAGGCCTTTCTGGACCAGGAAGGCTAGTGTAGGGAATTCTTGATGAGTATCATAGTTTACAGAGCCAGAAAGCATTCTAAGGCAACCTAGAATAGGAAGGGCTGCTTCATGGAAGCATTTATAAAAGAAACAAACTCAAGGTAAGTGTAGCTTCTAATTCTTTTCTTTGATCCTGCTAATACTTGCATTTTCTAAATAGAAATATTTTAAAGATGGTAACACTAGGAACATAAGGAAATTGTAATCGTGTCAGATCTGTGAGGTTTCTCGTATCAAATACCTCACAGTTGCTATAGCAATGTTTTTACAAGGAGAGTCATAAAGAGAGGAACCTGGCACGTTTAGAGAGTCTACCATGAGAGTTCTGACTTAAGAATATAAAATAAAATGAAGAGGCCATACACTGATGCACTAAGAGCAGCAACTCAGAAAGACTGCATGGCTCAGATCCTAAGACAGAGCTGTGTCTACTGGAAGCCTGTTACTATTAAAGCTCTCCTCATTCCCCTCATCCGTAAAATAAGGAATACAATAGTGCTTTGTAAGATTATTGAAAACATTGAGTGACTCTTTTTGGTAAAGCACATTAAATGATTGCTGACACAAAACAATAATTAGGCAATAGTCAGCTAATATTAAAAAATTATCAATTTCATAGCTAACATTTAACTATAAGGATATAATCAAATTATACTAAAACCAGAAAACTATGTAACTTTGCATAGCTCATAATAATGAATTTCAGTGTATAATTTCTGAGAATAATATGCCATAAAATTTACCATTGCATCCTATGTAGCAAATTGACATGAACTCTAAGAAGTAATATCTAAATATTATAAAAACATAACTACAAATCTATCAGTAAGTACAAATATAAAAGATTATTATACTCGAAACATTATATAGGAGATATCCACATTATAAAATCTTTTCTGAGGTTTGGACAATTTCCAGACTAAGGGGAAAAAAAGTAAATTGTTATATGGTAAAAAGACTCTTGCTACAAAAATATAACAGCTCATCATCTAATCAAAAGCTGCAAAATTTAACACAGACGTTCTGTCAGTAATCAAAATGCAGGATATGAAATAAAGAGACAGAAATTATGTAACAAGATACCGAAAACTTAACAACAAATACATGGCAATCTCCTAAATACCCATTATGATATTTTACTAAAGGAGAACATTACAAAGATACAAGTTTTAAAAAACAGTGAAAAAGCTAAGATGTATTACTGGAAGCATTTGTGACATATTCCTATTAATACAAAACTGATCAGGGCTGGAAACTGCAAATAGCAGATTGGCCTGCTGTCTGCTGTGCTAGCATCCCGTATCAGAACACTAATTCAAGCCCTGGCTCTTCTGCCTCTAATCCAGCTCCCTGCTCAATGTTCCTGAAAAAGCTGTAGTATATGGACCAAGTGCTTGTCTCCCTATAACCAGCAGGGGAGACCTGAATAAACTTTCTGGCTCCTGGCTTGGGCTCAAGCCAACACCAGCTGTAGTGATCACTGAGAAGTGAGCCAAAGGATAGATGACTCTCTCCTTCCATCCTTTCTTTCTCTCTCTCTCTACCTTTCAAATAAAATAAAGGCTAATATAGAATTTATTTATTAGGTTATCATTCTAGTAATCATGATAAAATTTTGCCATAATTGAAAGCAGGTTTTCATTTTTGTTTTTATTTTCACTGACATGATTTGTGGAGTAGCTGGGAAAGTCATCTGAAAGGCTACTATCCCATAAGAGCACCAATTCATACTCAAACTGCTGCACTGCCAAGCCCAAGCCTTTCTAATGGCTTGGGAAAACACAAGGCAGGCAGCCAAAGTACTCGAGTCCTGTCACGTACGTGGGAGAACCAGATGAAGCCTGTGGATGAACCCTTGCTTCAGCCTGGCCCAGCACTGGCCACTGCAGTCAATGGGGGGAGATTCTCTCTCTTTCTCACTCTTGCTCTCATTCTCTCTCCCTTTCCACATTAATTCTGATTTTAAATTAATAAATACATATTTAAAATAAATAGATAAATAAAATTTTACTCACTTTACTACATTTTTTTCCTTATCATTCTTCATGATTCTTATTGAGCCTGTAGACATGATGATCTTCTACCATGGGCACCAATGCCTCCCTGAGACACTCTTCAAAACACCTGAGTTTTCCACAAATTCTACATGAGAATATTTTAACGCACGTGTGATTCTCTTCATTCTTAATGTAAAGTGCAGCAAGTCCTACCTTGGAGTTGTTCGCAATGCAATTACGTGTAGCACGGACTTCCCCTCGGCGATGGGCACTCTGCTGTGGATGATCTGCTGTGAGTTCCCTTTCACAAAGGAGAGGCTGAAAGAGGGACGAAAGAGTTAGGTCAATTATCCTTAAATGCAAACGAATCATAATTATTCAACTTTCTAATGTAAACTATACTTGATGCTCTCTATACTGTGAACCAGCATGAGTTGGAAAACGTAAACGAAGTTAACATATACACGACAGCTCCATTTTAGTTTGAGAATACACCAGTCTGTCTTTCGCTGCCTTTGGCTTTATTATTTGCTTATCTGGTATTATGTATATGTGACTTCTTTCCTCCCTTTATTCTGTGTACGCAAGCCCGTGTGGACAGTTGAACAACCATACATGCAACCAATGCAGTCCTTTATGGTTAATGTGCCATCTTTTATGAGACTATCATAATGATAGAGGGCTGAAGCATGTAATCTATAATTAATACAAAGTGAACTGTCATGTAGGAGAAAGGGGGCCTTTCTGTAGAAGTATAAATGCAGTCATGGAAACAGCAATAGCTCTGTGATTGTAATTATTCAGCCTCACTAGGGGTCTGCAGCTAGGTATTAAAGTGCTAGTGGTCCCTCATGGAGTGGTTCCCTATCCAATTAAGCTTTCACAAGTCTATTCAGAAAGAACACTTCAGGTTGTCAAAGACTTTGTAGGGATACCACTGTGTTCCATTAAATAGTGTCAAGCACCTGCGTTACTCGGAGAACGCAATGCTTTTGGTTACCCTTTGCATATAGAATTTGATCAGACTTTTCTTTGTCTAGTTACAACAGTTCGAACCTCCAGAAGGAGAAAGCATCTATAATTAAACGAGGAAGTTTCCTTTGTCTCTCATGTTTTTCAGAACTCCACCACTCCAGCATTTTTTTTTTTTTGCACACAAAGGAAAAACATATGCAGAAGTCAGTTAGAAACAAAGAAATATTGAATGTTAAAATAAATGTGGTAGATGCTTCAATCAATAAGTAATATACTTCACTGCTGATTTAAAAGTTGTTACCATCTGTGAAGTATAGGAGAGGAGAAATAAGAAAAAAAAACTGTGAATTCATCAGTCACTGCCTTCCATGAAAAATATTGTAAAATTCTACATAAAAATAGCCTGGATTATACATGTCTTTAATGAAGATAGGTTTGTGAAAACCAGGAATATATCAGAATACACTAGAAATGTGCTTTTACTGTTTTATACTCATACAAATACAAATGCACATATTAATCTATGATTATTGTAATTTCCTTCTTGTACATCACATAAAATCCTGTCAATATCACATCTTATTTGTGCAAATGTGTGTGCACAGTGGGCTAATTCACCACATGCAATACCAACATTCCCTATTACAGTTGAAGTGCAAGGCCTGGCTGACCTATTTCTAGTAAACCTCTGAGCTTATGCACCTGGGAAAGTAGCTGAAGATGACCCGAATTCTTGGATCCCTGACATCTCTGTGGAAGACCCAGACGGAGCTCCAGGCTCCTAGCTCCAGGTTGGTACATCCCTGGCCGCTGCAGTCATTTGGAGAGTGCACTAATAAATGAACGATCCAAAAGTTATGCCATCAGTCCCCTCTAACCAACAATACTTTCACAGTCTGGTGGGAGACTATTGTGTCTGCAAGGTTACATTGGTGCTGAAAAGGAGAGTAAGTTCTACACCACAAGGACAGGAAAGCTGAGCCCGGTAAGCATTTTACTAGCATTTTTGGAAGCAGAAGATACTTGCTTACAGCTTGTCTAGTGTCTTGGTCAATCTTTGGTTGGTTGTATTTGGACAAGCCCACAATTGGGGCTATTTTAAAACAGAGACAGGGATTCATTGTTTATAATATTGGAAGATTTGGCCTATTGGAGAATTTTCTGTAGACAATTATTTCTTGGGAGAACTGATGGTTCATGAGCTGTTTTGGAACGAAAACAAAAGGTAGTGAAGCATGTAAGGTATAAGCAGATTGAGTCTGCACTGCTTACCATCGTAATAAAATGTAATACAGAAGAAATCCAGACTAAACATTTGCAACACCATTCCCTGACACACTGATGACAAACCATTAATTCCTTATCAGAATGTACGAAAACAAATTCAGATACGCACATTGTATACAAGAGTATATATACACAATATATATTTATGTATATGATAAAATCACTTGAACTTTCCTTTTATATAATACATTTCTCCCCTCTTATGCATATTTTATCACCAATACCTGACAAGATGTGGAGGATAAAAAAGACCAAGTATTCAGTGCTGAAATAAATTCTCCTCTTGACAAATCACTTTAAGTATATTTTTGATATACTAGCTCAGGATAAGAAACTCTAGATTCTATTTAGAGGATTATTTTTGCTGTATGATATAGATTCTTGCCATGATTGTATATATCCTTTTGTGGTGTTGGTTGCAGTAAAATAATATATGAATGGACTATCCTAATAATGAAAATAACATAAATGATAACTTTGTTGCATAAAACAATCACCATGAAATAGAAAATTTGCATCTGCATCTTCCCTCTTTACAAAGTTTCTCAGAATCAATGCAGCGCTTGTTCTGAATGTGTTAGCCCCAACCAGAAAGTCATTTTATAATATGTATTATGAATGTTTAATGAGTACTCACTATGTTTCCAAGCATTTGATACATTGTTTTAAATAATATGCCATAGGTCATCACAAAATAGACATGTGACATAGAACTAAAATCTACCCTCTAGTCTACTTTATTCAGTGTGTACGTAAATTAGAAATATCAAGGAACATAGTCTAAGTCATGTAATCAAAGTTTCAAGTCAACTGTGTCTGATTTTGGTAATCAAGGGTCCTTAAATAATTTTAAAACTCAAAAGAGAAGAATAAATTCTATTAAATTATACACATAGTGTCATGTTTCCTAATCTCAGAAAGCAAAAAAAAAGATCAAGTAAGTCACTTAAGGAAATTTTGTCACTCAGTCTTTTGAGGCTCATGAAGAATTTTTGCAGTAAAGTTACAGTTTTTCTTTTATTTACTGCATAAATACCTGGAATCTAAGGATAACAATCTAAAAACATTAATAAATTTTTTTTCTTTCAAATCATTTTGTGCAAATAATTTTGAAAATTCCATCATCCGAATTCCTATTCGATTGCCACCCTAATTCTTTAAAATGATCCATGTATTAGAAAATGAGAGTAAAAATCTATTGGCAGCGTATGGATCACCTCTGAAGGGTAGCATCACTGAATTTTTTTTTTTTTTTTAAGATTTATTTTTATTATTTTTTCATTGGAAAGGCGGATATACAGAGAGGAGAGACAGAGAGGAAGATCTTCCGTCCGATGATTCACTCCCCAAGTGAGCGCAACGGGCCGATACTATGCCGATCCGAAGCCAGGAGCCTCTTCCGGGTCTCCCACGCGGGTGCAGGTTCCCAAAGCTTTGGGCCGTCCTCGACTGCTTTCCCAGGCCACAGGCAGGGAGCTGGAAGGGAAGCGGGGCTGCCGGGATTAGAACCGGCGCCCATATGGGATCCCGGGCGTGCTAGGTGAGGACCTTAACCACTTGCGCCACCGCGCCGGGCCCACTGAATTTTTTTTTTTTAAGCAACAATCTTATCTAATTCCAGCTGACCTTGTGATGTGTCGATACGCTTAAATCAAGGATTGGCAAACAACACAAATGAAGCCCCACAGTATTGGCAGTGGCCTCACCTGGCCTTCCGAAGAGCCGATTTCAGAGCAATTTATTTGAAGATTACCCTTTTGATAGTTGTGAAATTTGACAGTGTTAAAAGTTTTTTAAAAGTAGTACATGAACATTCTTCAAAGAGAAGACTAGAGTTTGATCTGTTGTCTTTTTTATTTGGAGGGAGTTAATAAAAATATTGGCTCAACCACCTGCCAGAAATTCGGAATTCTTTCACGTGCTGCTAAAAAACATGACTGTAGTACGTCAAAGAATAAAGGGTTGAACAGTCATGCATCTTGAAACCACAATTGTTGACTAATTTACGTCAGTAGGGGGCCACATTTTTTTTCAAGATTGCTTCTGTATTCTGTTACTTGATTTAAACGTATTGAGCCCTGCTGTATCCTTTGTCACACACTGAAGGCTCTCTAGGCAGTCAAGAGGCATAGGCGAGGCAATGAAAATCAGGCACTTTGCAAGGGGTTTGTGCATCCTGCCTTTCAGCACAAATCAAACACTTCCTGGCCCAAATTATTACCCACGTTCTCTCACAGATTAATTTCTATCACTTCAGACAACGAAGAACATTTATGTGATAAACCACAGTTACTCTAGTCCTCAGACAATTACATGAGGGCCATGTCTCATAAATCCAAAAATTGGTAATTTTTTAATCACATCAATCTTAAACCTTGGTGATTCTGCTTAAAGCATTGCATAGATAAGAATTCCTCTCATCCTAAATTATTGTAGTCTATTTCCTCAGAGGCTCAGTTATATTCAAAAGAAAGACATTGTCACACATCTTTTCTCTTCCCTGGCAACATACACTTCTTCCCAAACCCTGACCCAAAAATGGCAATGAAATGGGACAAACAGCAGTTGTTTTGAATTATACTATCATTTGCACTTGAGAGAAATGTATTCGTGACTAATCAAGACTACAGATTTTTTTGTCTTAACATTTTACAATAGAATACTTCTATTTTATAATCACAGACATAATGTGCCATTAACCATAATATGTAAAAATAAAATGTAGAAACACCATTGTTCTACAGGAAGATACAGAAAGGCTATGAAAATAATCAAATAAAAAGATAACCGTTAAATTTGTATGCATTTTTATATTCTATATTGACCACAACACATCAAAGAAAACATAATATTTCTCTTCTTGGTCCATTTCACTAAGCACAATGCCTTCCAGTTGCATCCATTTTTGTGCAAAACACAGGGTTTCATCAATTTTATGGACGAGTAGTATATGCCACATTTTTTTATACAGTCATCAGTTGGTGGACATCTGGGTTGATTCCACATCTTAGCTATCGTGAATTAACTGTAATTAACATAGGAGTGCAGATAACTCTTTAATATGTTGATTTCATTTTCTTTGAGTAATTTATAGGAGTAACATGGCCAGGTCATACAGTGGAATCATTTTCAGATTTCTGAAGAATGTAAAAATTATCTTGTATATTGATATACTAGTTTATATTTCCAGCAACAGGGTATTAAGATACTTTTGTTCCACATTCTTACCAACATTTTTTTTTTCATTTTTGGATAATAGCATTCTAACTCAAGTGAGGTGAAACCTAATTGTAGTTTTCATTTACATTTTCCTGATGGCGCTCCACCTTGATAATTTTGTTTCCAGATTTTCATTTCATTTTTATTTGAAAGGCAGTTACAGAGAAAGAGAAAGGGAGAAAGGGAGGGAAGTAGGGAGGGAGGAAGGGAGGGATGGAGGGAGAGAGAATCTTCAATCCATTGTTTCATTCCCCAAATAGTCTCTACTATCAACTAATTAATTTTCTACAAAAAGATTTATTTCTTTGTTTATTTGAATGTAAAAGTTGCAAAGAGATAAACAGATATTTCAATCGCTGGTTCACTCCACAAACAACTGCAAGTCTCAGGGCTTTGTGTGGCTGAAAACAGAGGCAGGATGGTCATCTAGGTTTCGCTTGCGGGTGTCAAGGGCCCAAGCACTTGAACACCTCTGTCACTTTACCCAGGCCATTTGCGGCAGCTGGATTAGAAGTGAACCAGCTGGAATACAAATGGGCATCCATAATGGACAACAGCCTTGTAGCTAGTGTCTAAACCTGATACGTCTTAACCCTGGCCCACAGTCAACAAAAGTGGGATAAACAAGCAAAATTCACTCTTAGGAGCCAGAACAATAATTCAACAGGTGGTATTGTGAAAATTTGATCTCCGCAGGAAGAAATCTGAAACAAAATACCTGTTTTACAGCTTACACAGAATCACACTGGATCACACATCAATATCTATGGCATGCTGTCATCAAATACTAAAGGAAAATATTGGGAATCTTCATGAAATTGGTATACGAAGACTTCTTGAATGACTGTAGCCTTTTTTTTGAAATCAAAAATTCACATTTCTACTCTAATGAAAATATTCACACATCAAAGTTTTCTACAAACTTTGTCTTCCTCCATGTACATATAGAATTTTCAGAGCGGAATGAATCTCCAATATACTATATCAGTGCAAAGATGAAAATTACAGAATAGAGGTGATGACAATAATCAAAGATTGAATGATTAGTTACAATGATAGGTAGTGGAAATGTCTTTCATAAAAACTGATTTTGCTCTGCTATGCCTGTAAATTAATACATGAAATTGACAGCTATCGGAAACAGAATTTCTAAGGAGCTTTATAAAGTATATATACTCTGTGTATGTCATTAAAACAGAGTCATTAAGTCTGCTCTTACATGAAAGTTTATAGATCAAAATTTATCCTCACATGGTTTTACTGATCCAGGAGCTTCTTTAAACACTGCTTCAATATATTGAATGTATCTGTCAAGATTTATTTTACATGAGTAGTAAGTAACACAGGTAATCACTCAGAGAAATGCTTTTCATCCTTTGTTTCATTCTGTAAGTAAAGCTATCTTACCCCATTTTCTTTCCTAAGAAAATGAGAGTGCTCTAGTTTTAAGCAAATAGCAATCAGTCCTCCAGTAAATAGGCTATATCATCCTTTTCTAACTATCGAAACTTTGACACAAGCTGTACATGAAAGAACACATTTTGGGGGGGGCTCATAATTTCACAGTCCAAGAATGGATGAGGCTGGAAGGAGACTAAGGATCTCAAAGCGAGAAGTGGGAGACAATCTAGGGCCAAGCATGATTTATATAAAAAGCCTTTCCTCAAAAACAATCATCAGAGTCCATGCCCCTGAAACCTAACAATCTCCCCTTGGAGCCAAGTAGTGAACATTGCAATTGCACCTAGCTTTTACCCTACTGTAGCACAGCCTATGACTCTGAGGGATAAATGTCTGCAACAAGTGGGGGACAAGAGCATGTTCAAACAATAACATTGGTCTACCATGAAAAGCTTGTATCTTTATTTTCTACGTGTTTGAGTAATGATATAAATGGATAAAAGCAGCCTAGCAGAGAGTCTGTGGTACACTGTTGGATACTTCAAATTTAGCCTTTTCAATTTCTATTGTTTATGGGATAATTGATAAAAAAAAAAATAGACGCATCAAAAATGTGCAATTTGATGAAATTCTGCTTCCTTCTCAGTCTATCAAACATTAACTGCATATCCAGTGTTACAAACTATACTCCAGAATATATTTGAAAGCTTCTGTTTAATAGTTAACAAAAGATGAGGGGGAAGACGTGAGAGAAGAAGGGAAGTATAAGGAAAAGACTTTTTGATTATGAAAACTGACTTTTCTATCATGAGAAATGACAAAAATCCCAACCCTTTTCACTGAAGATCCAGAAGACATTCTCTTCAGAGAAACTTCTCTATCTTTGATCCTTTCATTGTTGGGCCAATCCCAATTTAAGGAACAGCATTAATTTTAGTAAAGCCATCTTTGGGTGAATTGATGTGAATCAAATCTCCTGCTAAATACACTATGAATTTATATATGTAAATCACTGCTTTCAGTTTTTTTCTGTAATGGTTCCTCTTGTGCTATGAAGGAGTTGGGATGGCAACAGTATCTGCCCATTATGGAGAAACGGCAATGTAACATAAGTGGCAGGAGAATGTCAACTTAAAAACAGTTAAAGCCTTTTGCATGTAAGATGTTGCAGCAAAATGATTAACGTTGAAACTCATTCGCGCTTCTTGACCACTCTCTCACAGTGTCCTGAAAACACCAGATGTGCATCTGCTTCAGCTTGGCATTTCAATCAAAGTGAAATTTTATTGTGCATTTCTTCTAAAAGGTAGTGCCTATAAATGCTAACGGTAACAAGCCATACACTTAAACTCTGGAGAATTTCTCTGTTGATACTTACACTCTCCCTGCCATAGATGTATCTATTTGTCCTTTCCGTCTGATTTATCAATGTAAAGTGTTGCCTCCCAGCTTCTGACAGCTATCTTTATTTAAATAGCCTTGCTGTGGATGTTTTACAAAGATTGCTTGAAAGTCTACATCAATCATAGGTCATGGATATCTTTTTATATGTAATTTTACGTCAAACTAAAAATATTGGTTAGGTCTGCCATAATCATCCACTTGTTCATAAACATATCTCCTGCAAATACAGAATTCATGTATCAGTACAGCTTCTAAAAGAACCTCTTAATAAGAAACTATTCTAAAGCCACTGATTAAATATTAATCTATATTTTTTTGTTTTCCAACTTTAAACATGAAAGTACATGAAAACGAGACAAAATTGTAAAGTTATACATTCTTCATGATTTATGAAGGTGTAAGAGTGGCTAAATGCAGTAGTGGTAGGTTGAACAAATAAAAAATAAACATTAAAATAACATTGTGTGTGTGTGTGTGTCTCAAATATTGTATGATACATATCTATATTCTCAAAGATCATTCATCTTAAACTAAAATCTAAGTAAGTGTCTTGTATTTTTATCAAGCAGACCTGAACTGAAAATCTTCTGGTATGTCTACTTATGTTAAACAAACATTTAATAAAATCAAACAAAAGATTGCCCTTACATTTTAGGAAGGATATCAGACTGTTTATGTAAATTGTCTTCAGTTATTTAACAGTAATCCAAAATTGCAAACCAATATGACTTGATGACTGTTTCAAAATGACAGTTTGGACTTACAATATTCCTTACCAAAATGTTAACCCTTAGCTTAACAAGTCTGCTCAATACTATTTTTATTTCCCTGAGTATAATTTTTTTTCTTTTAACTTATCTGTTTTTTTTTATTCAACTCAAAGTTTAAAAGAATATTTAATATTAGATCAGGAGTGTAAATTTTAAAATATAAGTTTATTGCTTCTAAAAGTAAATGCGTCCTTGCTGCCAGGGAATAATTCCAGTGATCTTTTATTTAAAAAAACAAAGCAAGAAAATAGCAACATACTTGGCAATCGACCACTGTCAACACTTACTGTCAGCATTTAAAAATTTTTTTCTGTAATTTACGAAGGTATTATGTGAAAATGCTAAGTAGTGCTCAGCAAAATAAATTTTAAATTATCTTCTTTACTTACTATGGTGAGTCCAACTAAAAACTTTACTTACTATGGTGAGTAACTAATTTTTGCAATTTTTCTGAAAGAAAAATTAATTATAGTTTTTGAGACTTTTAGAGAAATTTCAGCATTACGAAAATATCTTTTCAGAAATACATTGCTTCCTTTTATTTTGTCATGACCACTCATAGAAGTTCTTTTTTTTAAAAAAAAAAAAGATTTGATTATTTATTTGAAAGTCAAATTTACACAGGGAGAAGAGACAGAAATATTATCTTCTGCAAGTTTCCCTCCCCAGATGGCCACAAAAACTAGTCCTTTGCAAAACCAAATCCAGAAGTAATGAGCTCCATGTGGATGTTCCACATGGATGGAAGGGACCATTGGGCCATTAGCATGGAGCAGGATCAGAAGTGGAGTCAAAGGGACTGTGAGTAACATCAAGAGTGAACCTCAAGCATCTGGTTTACACTGACACCTCCCTAAACACACATACAGCAAGTTTATATTTATAATAATGCATTAATATGGTACACTTATTACAATTGAAGAGCCAATATCAATAATCTACTATTATCTAAAATTCATGGTTCATTAGGGTTAATTTTGTGTAAAGTGTTAAGATTTCCATAAAGATTTTTTTTTTAATTTTAGAAACAGAAAAACCAGGACAGAGTTACTCCATTTTAAGTTCTCTACAGATGCACACCGCATACAGGGCCGGGCAGGCCAAATCCAGGAGCCCAAAACTCTACCTAGATCCGTCACGTGGATTACAGAGATCCACGTGTTTGGGTCATAATCTGCTGTCTCCTGGCCTGCAAATCATCAGAATGTTAAACTGAAAGTGGAGTAGCCAGGACTGGAACCAGGCACTCCAAATTGTAATGTATGGTGTCTGAAAACACCACTTTAACTAATACACAAAATCTCAGTCATCAATAGAGATGTAATACATTTATAGAAATGTATATAGAGCATTTCAATGTTATATGAAATAATTTCATTGTTCTGAAAATTCCTTACGAATGACTTATTCTACAAAATTTCCCTAAACCACTGGCAACCATCATATAGTTTGCTGTCTTTACAGTTTTGCAATTTCCAAAATTGCAATTGGTTGAGCCCATACGGTAGCCTTGTACAATTGGCTTCTTTTGCTTAGTATTTACTTATTGAGGATTCTTGCATGCTTGTTTCTTTATATCATTAAATAGTGTTACATTGCAAGATTGTTCCACAATTGCTTTACCCATTAAGTTATTGGGAAAACATGTTAATCATTTTCGTATGTTGAAAATTATAAATAATGTTATTATAAGCATTTCCATTGTTTTTGTTTTTGGTGTGAAGACTCCTAGGCTTCTCTTTCATTGTTCTTGCTACTGTTTACTTTGGATAATATAAGTCTGCCCCCAATACATATTTTTCAAATTTTTACAATTTATTAAAAAGCAAACATTTTATGTTTCATGTACAGTTTGCTATTTTTTTATCTTCTATCACTTTTTAAAATTTAATACAATAATTGTTTTAATATAATTAGCACAATGGAATAAAAATGTTGACATCTTTATTGAGGAGGGGAAGGATATGAAATTATATGTAAAATCACTTACAATGCTTTTTGATAACGTTTTATATCATTGTTACTTCAATTGAGAAGTCATTTTTAAAGTAAAATCCCTAAATATATGATTAAAAGTGCCTTTAAAGTCTTTTTGTATATGAGAGGTTTTCATTGAAGTTGCATTATTTTGCATTGCTATGTGTTAGAATACCATATCAAAAAAAATAAGTTAGGATAAGACAATTGTTCAAATGCTAAAATTTTCAAATGTTAAAATTATTCCTGATAAAGAGCTTAAAATATGAGATAATCTCCATTTTCATATTAAGATAATTATAGACTACATTTGTGGCATTTGCAAACATAGCTGTAATTACCCTTGGCATTGTATTGCTTACTGTCTTTCCCCCCTACTTATTAAAGCTATTTATTTACAACAAACACTTGGTATGCAAACATTATTCTGCTGTTAACAAAAGTGAAGCCCAAATTTGTAATTAGCCACAGCTGTACATGCTGCTTCCTTTATTCAAAAGTCTTCTATCATTGTGAGGCTCGTAAGCTCATTTTGTTCTTTGTGGGAACCAATCTTGGATACCAGATAAAGGGCCTCATTCTCCATATGCTGAATTTAAATCAACTATTATCTGTTCTAATTAGAGTGAAGAGCACAGTTGATAGCAATAGCTGGATTGAAGAGGAAGAGTTGGAGGAGAACGCCCTAGGGAATGCTATGCATACTGTACTAAATGAGTATGAATATTAGATCTCTCTTAATAATTTGAATGCCAACTAAAGTTCTGTGTCTAAGTTATATATAATTAAATGATCACTCATCAAAATCAACTGTATCTCTTTCTCATACTATATATACACATATATGCTATATATACACACATATATAAACAGCAGTTCATTCTATTTAATGTGTACATCAAAGATAAACTATAATGAAAAATTTTCTGGGACCTGGAATTGTAGAGAAAAAGCTGTTTAATAACTCTGCTCTACAATTTCTTCACTTGCAAATCAGGTGATTTTACCATCTAATTCACTGTATGTTAGTCAACATTAAGTGAGTTCATGTCATCAAATATTTAGACATTACCTTACACAGATTAGATATTATGATGATTATGGTATCTGTAATGTTAGGAGGCAGACACTGATACATTTGATCAAAGCTTTAAAACTAGAGATATGTCTTTGAATCCCACAAAATGATGGGTAGTGATAGAATGGAAGAGTTGATCAATAAGGCAAAATAATTTCCATCAAATCATTCGTTACTCATGGCTTGATGCCTAACATAGGGGTGCCCAGAGCAGTAACTAGCGGCTAAAGTCCTCACCTTGCACGCACCAGGATGCCATATGTGCGCTGGTTCTAATCCCAACAACCCTACTTCCCATCCAGTTGCCTGCTTGAGGTCTGGGTAAGCAACTGAGGAAGGCCCACTGCCTTGGGACCCTGCACCTGCGTGGAAGATCTGGAGGAGGCTCCAGGCTCCTGGCTTCAGAGCTTCAGATCGGCTCAGCTCGAGCATGAATGAGGCTTGTGAAATGAGTCAGCAGACAGACGATTTTCCTCTCTTGTCTCTTTTCCTCTGTATATCTGACTTTCCAATAAAAATTAAAAAAAAATTAAAAAAAAAAAACAGAAAGAAAACTATTGATCATTTATTGGGCAGCCCCCAAATTCCAGAAAATGATAAAAAATAAACTTCCAAATTGCCATCCCAGACATGTTACAAAAGGAAATTACAGCCCAAACTTAATCTGGAAATTCAAGATGGTGGAACAGGGTAAGGACACATTAAAACAGATGGAGAAACATCAGCCAGGGTGAAGCAGAAAGGGCACATTTCAGGAAATATTAGAAGACATACCAATGGCAGAGGGGCACCTGAAGACTGACAGACACAAGAAAGCAGCAAAGACAGTGGTGTGGTGTTACAGTGACCAGATACTCCAGTGGCAATCAGCAAGCGGTGATCTGGGATCCACTGGCAGCCAGAGATCCACCAGAAGCCAGGTAGGAAGGGGAATTCACAGGTAGCTCTAGGAGGTAAACCTAGAAAAAGAACTGCCTGTCCTGCTGGTTTGTTTGATTTGAACAGGAACAGAGACAGAGCAGAAGATCTCAAACTGGCAGTGCAGGAACAGGATGGATCTCATAGCCCTGACCCCCACTAGAGCTGAATCAGGTGCCATTTTGGGTAGGGAGGCAAAGACTGTAGGACATGATGGTGCAAGCACTAAGCTGGGAGCAAACATATTTCTGGATCAGTCCCAATGTAACATACTGTATGTTTCACTCAAAATAGGTTGAAGCAGCCCCTGACCTAACAGCTAGAAGATCCAGAATTCCACAAGTGGCACATCAGACACCATTTTAACAGTGTTGCAAAGGCTTTGAGACTGCTGGGACAACAATGAGCTGCACATGCACCGAGCTACGAGCGAACTCATTTCCAGCTCAAAGCATTGCACTGGTCCCATAGGGAAAGTAATACTGACTTTGGCCTCTTATGATTCAAAAAAGGTTCATGTGGCCCTCGGACCTAAAGGCCAGCAGATTCTGGCATGATCAGCACAAAAACAACCTAGATATTTAGGACACATGGTGTCTCCCTAATCCTGGGAACTGGTCAAAACAAAAGTGAGAAAAAGGTTATACAGAAAACGGTGCAAGCCCAGCACAGGATCATGTCATAGGATGTGGAGAGTGGAGTGCCAGGAACTGAGGTTACAGAGATTGTGGTGAAAATCTAACATCAGAGCTCAGATCTGAAATTTGCTGGAGGGAGTGATACAAGTGACTGCAAACAAAGACCCATATACCAACCACAATAAGTAAAACTGAATTGTAGATCCATGGGTGACACAACTTAGAAATCTCTCCTAAGGAGAAAAATCTGCTAACCACAAGCACAATGATCAAGAGCAAAAGAAGAGACAGAGGCACAATAAGTATCACTGAAGACTCACATGCAAAGGAGTAAAAGCTTTTGCAAACCTCAGAGTTAACTGAGGAATACAGTCAGAAAACGGGGGATAGAGAATTCATAAAACTCATTCTAAGACTTTTAATCAACAATGAGAAGCACATAGAGGAGGTCAGGAAATAGCAACACTGAAACAAAATCAAGCCAAATTATTGGAAATAAGGACACAACAGAGCAAATGTAAAATCCAGTGGAATGTCTCCATAACATCATGAATGAATTACAAAAAAGAATCTCAGTTCGGAAGATATTTCTAGTCACAATGGAGAAACAATCAAAAACCTGGAAGTAGAGCCAGGTCTAGCTAAAAAGAGTATTCAAGAATTAAGAGACAAATAGAAGAGATATGGGACTTCCAGAAGAGGCAGAAAAAGAAGCTTGGTTTTAAAATGTATTGTCTGAAATAATAAAGGGAAATTTCCCCAATCTGGAGAAAGAATTGGGAAACAATATCCAGAATGAGCACAGAACTCCAAACAGGACTGACTAAAAACAAGCTTCACCACAACACATAATAATCAAGTTCTTGTTGATTGAACATTAAGGAAAACATCCTTAAATGTACATGTGAAAAAGATCAATTGACATATAGAGGAATGGCAATTAGAATCAGAGGAGATCTCTTCCAGGAAACTTTACAGGCAAGAAGAGAATGGAGTGACACAGTCCAGATTCTAAAAACAGAATATTGTCAACGCAGAATAATGTACCCATCTACTCTTTCCTTTGTGTTTGAAAATGAAATAAAATTCTTCCACAGTCATTAAAAGTTACAAGAATTTGCCTCTTCCAAACCTGCCCTACAAAGGATACTAAGAGATATTCTGTTGACAGAGAAGAGGAACAGCACCCACCAAAGACAAAGGTCAATGCGAAGAACATCCCAGTTAAATGAAAAGAGAAGACAAAACCAATAAACAACCCATTGAAAAAAATGACAGGACCAAATTGCTACCCATACATATTAACGCTGAATGTAAATGGCTTAAACTCATCAAAATAATTATTTCTAGCTAATTTCTTCATTATTATTTATATAAGACAGATAGTTGACAAAAATAGTAAAAATTAGTTAAATGTGATCAATAATATTTGTCAAATAGTACATCATTTAAAATATGTGAATCAGCATCACCACTAACAATTGCCATCTTAATTTCAACTTATTTTCATTACTATTATACCAAAAAGATGATCTTTTAAGGTGTGTATGTAATAGGGGAAATTGAAAAAGATAGAAAAATGAGCAAGTCATTAGGACAGTGGATAACTGGGAGAGATACGAACTTCAGAAGACTAGAAAGGAGAAAAGGGATGTGTGTAACAGGCTAAGAAACAACAGCACAATTCCAGTTTTATTTCACAGCATGAGAAAGATCCAACTTTCCAGATTATTATAAGGAAATTCTGCATTGTAAAATAGTGCAGCTGTCTAACCACATTACATGTTCCTTCCACTTAACTGTTAGAGAAAAAGCTCATCGTTTTTCCCAAATTAGGATCCTAGTAACATATTAAATATTTTTACAATGAGATATAGTGGCTATAGAGTAACAGAGCTTTGAAAAGAGGACTAATTGGTCTCTCTGGAATGAAGGAATGACAAAAAGAATAGAGGTGCTTGGAACAAAGGCTCAAGATTCTGAAAGTGTGTCCAAAGTAGAAGTTGAAACGTTTGCAAGAGGTTGGTACTCAGGAAGTTATGCACTAGTACAGAAGTTTCACCCTAGAAAGGTGACAAATAGAACACTATTTATGAGTTTTAGCGGGTTTGTTATATGAAATGCGTTGTGCATGTGATATCTAAATTTAAAGTAACGTGATTTAAACTGTACTCTGTGATGAAGAGTCCTCTGAGGTCACTAAAGCTTTGATTTTCCAGTTAGCTTATTTTATGGCTAGTGCTTTGGAAGCCATCAAGTCCATAACGAGATAGATCAATCAGATTGTTTTTATTGGTCTACTGCGTATCATGCACTATACACAGCAGTATTCATTGAATCAGAGTGCTTGGGAATGGCAGCTTTAACCTTGAGACTAGAGCAGAGAAAATAACAGCTTTGAAATTAAATCTCCATGAATTATATATATTCTTATATAAAATTGAATTTTTAAACATTGTCAATTGAAATTCGCTGGTAGCGAACCAAGTGTAGTTATTTCAAAGAGAAATAACGGTCAACATGCCACATGTTTACTGACTTAAAATACTTTGTTGAACTCTACACTCAAGCAGCATCTTTTGCTGATTCAAAATCATATTTTTGTTTTTGTTTTTAAAGAAAAGCTTAATAGTATTCCAAAGGCAAAGTTAAAGAGAGAAACAGAAAACTTTCAAAAGCCTTTTCGAATGCCCCTAGTGATTTTACTCTTTTTTTATTTATCTTCCTGTCAAAAAATGTGTGGAAAACAAAAGATAATGAAAACCACAGATAAGTAAAAGGCACATTCCAATTACTCCATCGCAGCTAACTATTTACCTGAGCTTTTTGAGATGTCTTTAAGATTGGTATTTCTAACTGACTGATTGCTTCTGTTCAAATTTTGCCACACAGAAACAGAATCTCAATGTCCTGCTGCAGTCTTCTTAGAACCAAGGAAAAGTCGGTAAAAGTGGCACTGGCATCACTGTGGTCAGGAGTTCATATTATAACACCTGAAGAAGTGGAGTTATGGAGAAACCAGATTCAGCAGATGTAAAACAGGAGGCAGGAGGAAGCAGGATTTTACTTATTCATTTTTCTTCTCTTTTTCCTCTTTGCTACTATATTATAGAAGCCACAGATTGGTTCTTATCCAATATTTACAGAATGGTAAGTGTGTGAAGGGACAGGAAAACACTGTTACTGCTGCATTAAAGAAAAATAACCCAACTTATCTTACTAAATGTTTACAGGAACTCTCTGTAACTTAATAGCAATCTCTGTGGGATGGTCCTTTATACTTAGCACAACTTGTCTTTCCAATATCATCTCTTACACTAATATATGTACATAGATATAATATATATTATATATATATATATATTTCATGACATTCATTGAAAGCATTTCACACTTCTCACATTCCTGTCTGACATTCAGGGGAGCATTAAATAAACACTTGTTGGAAAAATTCCAGTGTGAAAACGGCATGACGTAAATGAAGTATTAAGTCATCTTCGCAGCTTCCCCTTCTTGCTAGACAAAAAAATAGCATCTTAATTTCTATCTTTCCTCATTATTTTCAAAGGGATGGATATTCAAACATCAGATTTTTCGAAAGAGGAGGGGAAGTGTCCCTCCCTTGAAAGTTCTACTACAACTGGACCAATACCAAGCCGATAGTCTTATCCCATACAGCAGAGTTACTACGTCAAGCTACTCAAGTCTTCAACATATTCAGCTCTTGAAAACCCTACCCACTGGAGGCAGAGTATCCAGTCAATGTCATTCCCCAGGCTGAGAGCATCTCTTAGGCATTTTCTTCAACATTCGATAAGCCCTTGCCTATACATCAGTGAGACTGTTAGACTTACGAAGAGAGCTTTAGCATTTAAGCAAGTAAATGTGACAGCTTCAATTTAAACCTGCCTCAAGGCAAAACTTAGGGATAAAATTGAGGCATGTGTAATAAAGCTTTGTATTTAGGAAAAACTCTCCCAAAGTGCACCAAGTCACTGTTGGACATAACTAAGTTTGGTAACAGATGCTTTGACAGAAAACTCATACAGAGTTCATGAGGGGAGAAAACGGTCCACAGATTTGCTGCAAATCAAACATCACTCCTTTGTGCCCTCTTTGCCCTCACTCAGGGGATGATACATTTTCTGACAGACAATTCAGCTGAAAGTTCTGCTTACCAGACCAAGACACCTTAATGGGGACAATGTCCTCCATTATGTTCACAATGTATGGAAAGACTTAAACGCAATGGGATGAGTCATTCACCCAATCTTCTCGATGACTTCGGAATTGAATCTAGTTCAAGAAACACTTGTTGATCATCTGCCATGTGGTATACCTTAAAGTAACTTCATATACCAGTAACACACACACACACACACACAACATCGCAGCTACAATCTTTGACCTCAATACATGCCTCAGCACTTAATTACACTATGTGTTCTGGTGATAATAACAATAATAATACTAATAACAATGGTGTATTTGATGCTGGTTAATATTGCCAGAAACTGTGCTAAGAGTTGTGCATTTGATTCTCACAACATACTAACTAGATAGATGTTGTGATAAAGATTTCTTTGCACAAATGAAGAAACTGCAGACTAAACAAATTAATTCACTTGCCAAAAAAGAGAGAGAGACAGATTTAGCACACAAATAGATAGGATATGAATCCAGGCAGTGACTCTAGAGTCTAGATCTTAATCATTTCTAGTTTACCTCTCCATTCATTTAGAAATCCTGCTATTATCTCCTCATGTGAAAAAGAAAGCTTAAAACAAAAACCCTCTAGATCATGCGCAGTGCCAAGTAGTGAGACACTGTTGTGGGCCCTGCAGAGATTTCTTTGAGGGCAGAGTGCTGGTGTAAGGCAAGTACTGACGTGGAGTGACAGTACACCAGCTTGACACTGTCAAAGTAGCTATGTCTGAAGGTGAGCTGTGAGAAGGAGCCCAAACCATTGTAACAATCTACTCTCCATCCAAGACAGCAAGGGAGGGAACAAAAATGAACCAGTGCCTGCTCTCACTTCTGATTCTAACCAGAGAAATATACAGAAACATCAGAATAAACACACACTGAATTCTCCTTGTTTGCCATATTTGTCTTTCATTGCCATTGCATCCTGCTTTACTGGGACAGTGCTGCTCAAGAGGTACCAGGGTGGAGATTTCATGATACCCAATATTAGTGAACCGGATAGAGCATTCCAGATTCAGCCCTTCTTCCACTGGAGTTGACTGGAACAAATTGAAGACGTAGGTGTTGTTAACTCTTGCCTGGGTTGGTTCTCATTATTCAAATGAACACTGGTATCTTAACCAGAAATATAGAAGTCTGTCCTCCAGAGAAAAATGAAATTTTCTTTACTCTAAATTATCATAAAAAAAGAAAAAGATACATAAAGCATCTAGCCTAGTAGATATTCACCAATTTATCTCTATTAAAATCTAATATTTAAAGATTTATTTTTTTATTGGAAAGGCAGATATACAGAGAGGAAGATCTTCGGTCCGATGATTCACTCCCCAAGTGAGCGCAACGGCCGATACTATGCCAATCCGAAGCCAGGAGCCTCTTCTGGGTCTCCCACACCAGTGCAGGGTCCCAAAGTCTTGGGCCATCCTCGACTGCTTTCCCGGGCCACAGGCAGGGAGCTGGAAGGGAAGTGGGGCTGCCGGGATAGAACCAGCACCCATATGGCGTGCAAGGCGAGGACCTTAACCACTGCGCCACCACGCCGGGCCCAAAATCTAATATTTCTCATAGATTTCCTATTCTGTGGGCTCTCACATGTTTCATGGTTCTAGGATGGGACTATCAGGACAGTTGACCATGTGAGGCCGTGGAAATCCTTTGGTCTGGGCTTGTCAAGACACCTGTAGGTGGTGGGACTTGAAATTCAATAAATTTGTAACAGGCTAATTATCAAGTTGGTTTTATAGATATCCATGTGACCCAGGAGGAATGAAAGTTACCCACTCCTGAATAATGTCTGGTGTTCTTTCCTAATTGGCTCCTACATATTCTAACCTTCTTTCTCCATACAGTCAATTGACCTATGTAAAGGTGAAAGGGGTAATTCATATGATCCATATCCCAGTAATGTTACATATTTTCATTTAACTTACTTTCCCTTTAATTTTCTCTTCCCTTCTGGTTGACTGGTGAGATTCTGAGTTCCCCATTTGCTGAATGCACATTGCTTCCACGGTGCTAATAAGTTATAACACCCGAATCTTAATATCCTTCTCAATGCTATCTTCCAGATTTCCAACAATAAAAAGATTTAGTGAGCCAAATATGTAGACCTGTATTTCTAAACTGAGCAAAGATCCATAAAGTTGGATACCGCCCAATCCAGAAGTATGCATAGTTAAGAAAACACATGTTACTTAGCCCTAATTTATCCTTAGGAATTGGCTAAATGGAATTTGGTTTCTAGGATAATGGGGTTGGAACAAAGGACCTACAACTTAGTATTTCAGAGGATGCTTACAGAGAACGAAGGATAACTGCTCTCTGTAAAATGTTACAACATCTTCAATTTTTCATTAAATCTGTAACCCCATGAATACAAGTCTCTGGGATGGGATTTTTTCTTATTGCCTTAATAAAACACATGTTAGCTTTGATTGTCAGACAAACCATACATTATAAATACAGATTGGTTTCCAGAGGAATACCAATCTCATTCTTTGTTTCAAGGAAAAAGGATTTTTTAATTAGGAGTTCCTAAGAGCAGACAGCCAGTTTCTCTCTCACTGCTTAACTCAATTCAGTATGAACATGTTCAAAGTGGTTATTTACAAAGTGACACTATTGATGTCTATTTTACATCACTGTAGGTAATAATAGCCACTAACATCAGGTATTCCATTCCTTTTACATTCTATTTCTGAACAGTGTCAGTCTTGGGTAAGCACGACTGCTTGGCAGATTCAAACTTTCCACTGGGACATCTGTCTAAAGCTCCAAAGGTTTTGGTGAGAAGGACTAGAAAACACATTTGGGTTTTGTGTTTGAATGATGTTGTTAATAATAATAATAACAACAACAACAACAACAACAATAATAATAAAGCAGTTTCTGGTGGATCCAGAGTTGTGATAAAGTGAATTAAGCCATTTCTTGTGATATCAGCACTCCATATGGGCCTCAGTTTGTGTCCTGACCGGTGCAGTTGTGAGGCAGTTCCCTGGTGATGGCCCATGAAAAACATGTGAGACAGTGGAAGGACTTGTGCCCGTTTCCCTTATGGGAGACTGGGACAAAGCTACTGGTTCCTGGCTTCCTGGCCTGACTCAGCCATTGCCTTTGCTACCATCTGGGGAGTGCGCCAATTCGTGGAAGATCTCTTGCTCTCTTGTTCACTCACTCACTCTTTAATTCTGACTTCCAAGTACAAACAGCACTAGTGGTTAAAGTCCTCACCTTGCATGTGCCTGTTTATGACTCAGCGGCTCCTGTTCCAATCCACCTGCCTGCCTGTGGCCTGGACAAAGCTGTGGGGGATCGCCCAGGTCCTTGGGACCCTGCACCCACGTGAGAGACACAAAAGAGGCTCCTTGTTTCAGACCAGCAACACTCTGGCAGCTTCAGCCACTTGGAGTGTGAGCCAGCAGGCAGAAGATCCTTCTCAAAGTTTTCATTTCTGCTGTAACAGCTGTGCAGTAATAAAGTGTGATTAAGTCTAAGAAATAACTTGGATAATAGCATCTACTAAAGCATTTGAAACATAGTTGATATTTAATACATCTAATTTATTTTTTCCCTATTCCAGGCATAAAACGTGTCATTTTTAGTATGGGAAAATTCTCTATTTAAAATAGCCACCTAATCAAGTTCTAATTGCCCTTTTTTTCTGCCTCACACTGTTTATCTAACATGAAAAGCTCCTTTAATCTATTTACATACTTCATAAGTAGGAGGTCTTTTGTGTGAATGTTCATGTTAAGATACAGTTTTAGGCAATCCTATCAACTTGCTGAGTAACAAGATCTAAGAAGATATCATTTCCTTTCTTTGAGGCTAATACACATTTCACTCCTTTTTGCAAGTTTGCCTCCCGATTTATTCTGGTCTGAATTTTCTGTGAGAAAGCTTAGAGTGGTTTTTCTGAGACCTCCATAGTTAGACTTTTAAAATTCCAATATTTTCTACCAATTGGAAAGCTGAACATCAAGATTAAGAAGTTAGAAATAGATGAAGAAGCTTTTTGCCATCTTGACTATAAACATGGGTGTATTTCTCACACTGTTTCCGTTTCCAACATCCGAACCAGTCAGTGACCATGTGGGGGTCAAGAGAAGGTTGCAGTAAGGTTAGGGCTAAACCCCCAGCACCTGGATGGCAACAGGCCTGGGGGAAGCTTACACGCATGAGAGGTAATTCAGGCATCAGACCACACATTTCCTGGTAAATGTAGCACATATCTCAAAGCAATGTGAGAGCATCACATCATCAGTTATTTTGTAAACATTCAATACTTTGAGTCGAACGGATTCCTGGAGATTTTATACATATTTAGTGCTGATTTTTCAGGATTTACTTTCAAAAACTCTTCAAGTATTTTTTTTTCATATATCTTACTGCTATTCTGAAAGACGTGAAAGAACTCTCCCATTCCGTCTCTTGCTTTGAAAGTGAGGTGTCATGGAGAGGCCATTAAAGCAAGAGTTTATTTGATCATCTTTTGCTGCTGTCACCATAGGTGTCATTGGATTTAAAGTCAAACATTATTAACGGATGTATCAGTTAAAAAATTATGAATAGATTGAGCATCCGTCAATGTCTTCCAATAATTACAAAATTCTATAGTCTCATTCAAATTCCATCAATAAAAGAACTTTATTAAAAAGGAATTTTGGGGAAAGGTTAGTTAGCTTTGAAAGGATCAGAACTTAACCTTTACATAAGTGAGAGAATATGCCTATTTTTTTTTTCCAACAGCTACGTTTTTCTGGGCCATGTCCAGTTATACTGACAGCACCAGATGTCAGCTAAAAAAAAAAAAAAAAGAAAGAAAGAAAAAGAAAAGTAATTCAAGCCAAAATAATGGTATCGTTCCTGTTATAACAGTTAAACGAAAAAAAACAAAACAAGGCAATAGATAATGAAAAGAGTGTCAGTTATACTGTACAAAAACCAATAAACATATGTGGAAGTGAAAATAAAATAATTAAAATATGTATAATTAAGAAATTTTTGCCATTTTAAATGAACCTATACTATACCACAGAGTAGCAGCATCAAAGAATAGGTTGGAGTTCAAGGTTGCATGAGGCATGCAAATCAAGAAAAGGACAAAAATGTAAACCAAACAGCCCCGTGATTCCCACCACTAAGGAAGTTCATTCATCAAGCTTTTATCATTGTTGCTAAAACTTTTCTACAGAATGGTCAAAAAGTGTTCAACATGTTATGTATTGATTGATTCACTTTGTATTTTATTATAATAACATGTTACAATCTCCAAGATTTTATATTGCTGGATAAATTGCAAGCTGCCACAAGCAGGAGACCTTGTAATAGAAATGTTGCGTTTCTTCAAATATACAGACTATATTTAAGGTTCACTTTAGAAACAAGATTGTAGAGTCTAGGTTGGGTAAAATGGGGTTCTAATGGACAAAAATTTGGACCTGATGTAGCCAATCACCTTGTCATTCTTTCAAGATGTTTTTCCACACAATGGCTTTTTCAGTGCCCAAGATAGTATTTAGCTTTCAAGTATAAGCTTCAGTAAAGAACTAGAGCTGATGGGGAGCTGTATGGAAGAAAAAAAGAAAAAGACAAGATAATGGATGATTTGTATTGCAGACTGATGCAATTGATTTAACTATCATTTATTTCAAATATACACTATTTCAGCTTCAGTTGTACTTCTGTTGTTTTTGAAAATACTTAAAAGGTATTACATAATTGAACGGAACCTGGTTTTTTAAAAGCCATGAATGATTGCTGCTTAGAGAGAAGACTGGTACAGGCCACATTTGTGTTTAAGCGATTTATTTCCAGAGTTCTCATGTGAGAGACCCATCAACTGGGAACATGAAATTGGAATAGCAGCCAGTACAGGTGGTAATTTACTGCAGAAATTGTTGATTTTTTGTTTGTTTGTTTCTATTCCAGTGTGACTCACTCTTGTACCTCTTCTGCAAAATGAGTGCTTGCTACATGTTTTAATATTTGAATCAAATGGAAAAGCAGTAGAGGGTGGCCTAAATCCTTGAGTCCCTGCCACCACAGGGCAGACCAAGAAAGAAGCTCATTGTTCCTGGCTTTGGATTTCTTAAACTCTAGCCATTGAGGTCATTTTGGGAGCAAACCAGTGGATAAAAAATGTTTCTGCCTCTTATTTTCTCCTTAAAATCTGCCTCTCAAATAAAATTGCATAAATCTTTTTAAAAAATCTTATCAGGCATAACAATGTGAACATTCTCTAGCCATTAAAAGGAAATCAAAGTGTTTTGATGTATCCTGGTTACAAAGTCACTACAAGGGTACATTTTTGATTAGTGACTTAAATACAACGTTGTAATTTTGCAATACATCTTTTAACTCATATTCCAACTTACTATTGACTTACTTTATGTATAACTGATCTTCCTTGTATACTAGTTTGATTTTTTTCTCCTTTTCCGTAATTTTTTTATTGTATGAATTTTATTTTCGATACTTTTTATATATTTGATCAGTGGGTCAAGGGCTAGAGGAAAGTGGGTGTGACCACTGTTTTGACATTCTCTTTGTTCCTTCCTGTATCTAGGGAGAGAGAAAAGGGGAGAAGCCACACCCAGTCTCCCACCTATTCCAGGGTCCCCAATGAGGGACATGCTCTGAGGGTCCTGCTCAAGTGGCTTTGATACTTCAACAGCATTGCTGCCGACCTTGCCACTCCAGTTACAAGGAAATGTCACCAGGCTCCATTGGCTGACAGTCCACCTTAGAGACTCTGTTTGCCCAGATATTCACTGCCAACTCTTGGTTGAAGTACTTGATTGATTTGTTCTGTCCTCTGTCCTCTGTCACTGTATCAAGTGTCCCCTGCAAATCCTCCATTTGCATGTGGATATGCTGTCCACTGCTCTGGTTTTTGGTGGTTATGGAAGGGATTACAAGCACTCTTATGAAAATCTATTTTGCGGTAAAAATTTCAGTCTTGTATGAGACCTACCCCGCATGTAGTACTATAAATGATAAATCTTATTGAGGATTCAAAACTGGGAAGGTTTTGTCTGTTACATCTACAAAGATTATTTCTGCCCTGGTTTCTCTCTCCAGTCCTCCACATCTCCAATTATCCACTTACTTTTATACATGATTGCCCATGGTCACTTAGACTGTTCATTTTCTTTATTTCTTTTTCTCTTTCTTCTCTGGAAGTGGAAAATGTCCACAATCAAGTTGATATATATAATTTAATCTATATGTTCAAATCTGGCTTAGCAATAATGCAATAACTGCTATAACTTTTAGTTAAAGATTTTTTGTTTTACCCCTTTCTTTGTTATGTCTTTCTTAATATTCCATGTTTCTTGAGGTATTACTCTCCTAGCTTCCATTGGCTCTTATTGTCCCTTTTAGCATTTTGAGCAAAATTAGGATAGTTGATAAAAGTCTGCCTAACAAGTCCATTATTATTCCTCAGGAACAATTATTTTTCGTTATTCTCTGTTGTGAAATGGATCACGTTTTATTATGTGGCATGCCTCATAATTTCTTGCTGAAAACTGGAAATTTTGAATATTGCAATATACTAACTATATATATGTATAATACTATTAGGTATTTTATATATATTTTTTATCTCCTAAGGATTTATTTCTGTTGTTTGCCTTGGATAATAGTAGTTGCTTATTTAATGACTTTTCTAATCATTTTTGCAAAATTGCATACACTACTGCTGAAGACGAAGAGGTTTGGTTTTGCTTAGATTTAGTCAGCTAGTGCTGTGACAGACTACATCATACTGTAGAAAACAAAACACACAGCACAGACATTCCTTGTAAATTGGTTCCATATAGAGATTTCCTTTAATGCCTAGCCAGGTCATTAAAAAGTTAGCTTTCGCTTTCACTCCCAGCTTACATGAGCCTACAAAACAAAAAAAGCAGAAAGCTTAAGGATATTTTTTCTGTACTTTGATGACAGTTTTTAAAGTTTTTCTTCTGCTCTTTTCCCTTCTTTTTGCCCAACTGGCTTGGTTTACTTTTTTTCCTTTTTTTACAAAATATGAAATTCATCTATTAGGTACAATTCCAGAGATTTATCTAATTTTATATGTACATATATATTGCTTTCTTATACTATGTTGTTCCTTATGAGCATAGTAATTTCACTTAACAATCATCCTAGCTTTTCACTTTCTTCCTTTTGATGAGCTTGTTTGAAATCTGTTTGCACTTTGGAGCCTTCTCTTATATAGCTGATTGTCCATCCTCATTGCTTGTGATACATTTAAGGCACCGAAGGTGAATTTTTTTTGTATTCATGAAAGACAATATAGGGCAATGTTTTATCCTTAGAAAATGAATATTCAATTTATTAATAGTATAGCTTTAACTTCTAAAATGTGTAACATAAGTTGTTAAACTAATGTTTAAATAAAATGCTTCATGTCAAATGCAGTTCATTGTAAACTTCACATTGCATTTATGCTCGTAATATTTTCAATTACCATTTAAATGGCTTCAATTCTCTGATTCAAATAAAACTTCCTATCTAGTTAAAAGATTCTTTAATCTTATAAAGTAAACCTTAGAATATGATTAATCTAAAGTTCTCAGAGTCTAATAATTAATAAGCTTAATTCGATTACATCCTTAAATCATAATACTAAGTCACGACCTTAATACTAATTGGAAGCCCATCATTCTAATAAGTGAAACTGCCTTAAAAATAAAATACATAAAGTAGTACAAACATGCAGGAAAACGCAGAAAGTCCAGAAGGCTCATCCCTTTGTCTCTGCACTGTGACACAGGTAAAATACTACTAAAGGGAGCACAATGGAAGAACCCAAACCTCCCAAGAAGGGCTTATTATAACAGTAAAAGTTCCTGTCTCACTTGAACTCCTTATGATCAGGTGCAGAGACACAGGAATGAGAGCCTCAATTACCTCTCTCAATATCTTTCTTTGACAGACTGAGACAAAGATTTCTGTAGGATAAGAACAAATATATACATATATAGCAATGATTTGAACATGTCCCTCCAACACCATACATGAAAATGAATTCTTAATGCAGCAATAATGGAGACGAAACTTAATGAGAAAGTATTAGGTTACAATGACTCTGTCCACATGAGTAAATTATTGTAACTGTTAGGAGCGTGAGTCGTTTATCTCCAGAGAGCCTCTCCCACCTGACATTTTGCTGTCTCAGGTGTACTCTTGTGCTTCAACTCTCTTCCCTGGAATGATGCAGCAAGAAGACCCTCTCCAGTTGCAGGCCTCTCAAGTTTGGACTCCCAACTCTCCAGAGCTATGACAAATTCCCTGTTCTTTGTAAAGTACCAACTTTTAGTCACTCTGTTGTAGATGTACAAAACAGTGTTCTCCTGGTACAAGGAACTCCAATATATTTTATAGTCTTTACAAATAATGCAACATCATTTCTTTACTAAGACAAAGATGTTTCCACTTGACTTCATATAGAAGGCAAAATAATTCACCTCAGTTCCTTTAAGTGCTAATGAGTAATTGCATTGATTCGGTTTTAAGATTTCCAAAGGTGCTGATATTGTAGGTTCTTAGATATCATCATGATGCTTATTGGACAGGATCACATTTGTGCATACTTTCCTATCTTTCCAGAGTTATCAAATTGTCAAATAGGCCAATTTCTTTTCTAAAATTTTGTATTTGAGCATCCCCTTAGACATATAAAGTGCTTTTCCAAAAGTCTCAAAAGGCATCTAATTGCTATGATGCTCTAAAACATGTCACTTGGTATGTGAGTTGTTTTTTGTTTCCCTGTGTGGCTCATACAAGCTCGATCAGTTTATTAACTGATAGCCACTTCAATTTGGAGGGTTTCATATCAGTTCTTTCTATCACAAATTTGAGGTAAATTCCATATTAATCAATAACTGAACAGATGTTGTGAACCTTGTATAACTCGTAGTGATTAATTTTTTTCATTAACTCTCTCTTAAGAGAATGAGATACATGCGGCTTTCATCTCATCGTCTATATAGCATATCTGCATCTGCCCGGAGCGGCAGCCTAGTGGTTAACATCCTCACCTTGCACGTGATGGAATCCCACATGGGCACCAGTTTGCATCCTGCTTGATCCACTTTCCATCCAGCTCCATGTTTGTGGCCTGGGAAAGCTGTAGAGAATGTCCCAAAGTGCTGGAACCCTGCACCCACAAGGGAGACCCTGAAGAAGCTCCTGGCTTCAGATCAGCTACAACCACTGCAGCCCCTTGGGGAACTAATAAGGGAATGGAAGATCTTTCTCTGTATCTATTCTTTATAAATCAGACTTCCCAATAAAAATAAACAGATCTTTAAAAAATAAATGAACAAACTTTGGCCTGAACCAGCCTTGCCATTGTAGGAATTTAGGAAAGTGAACCAGTGGATGCAAGATTCTCTCTCTCTCATCTTCACCTGCTACTTCCCTTTTCCCTCTCCCCAGCCCTGCTGCTCTACATTTCATATGGGTGGAACATGATATTAAGTAAATAGTATATTAAGTAAATAAATATTAAGAAAATGAAATGCTACTGACAAAAAATGTTATTCTCCAATGTTGTTATCCTGGTACTTTTTTGTTGAAGCAGTCAACCAATAAGTATACTAATTATATTAGACTAAGTCTTTAAAATCAGAAAATTCACATTCTTATTAATTGGTAAGATATTCTAAAATAATGCACAATTCACACAGTTTAGAACACATAAAAATTCCACATGTGTCTATTTTGCATTATGTTCTCAAATTGGTAAATGTTTTTTACACGTGCATCGATTTTATTTGAAAGATTTTTAAGTGAGTTTAAACTAGATGGCGAGCTACTGGGCGGCTGAAAGTACGATCACATTCTGTAAAATTATTTGCAACACTCAAGACAAAATCTGATATGTGACCTGTGCCTTTTGAAAATTTGGTAGAAATAATGAAAATACATTTTTTGCATAGAGAAAATCATGCTCACTGTCACAGCATTAAGCAGCTCAGTCCTGCTATAGTAAGGAGACTGTTACTTTAAGTGCTGTGAACATAGAGTCTTTTACTTGAGACAGGTTTTAAATGAAAATCAGGAAGATGAATTTCAGCACAAGGAAATATAACAAGGCAAAAATAGTTGGCACAAACATGTTTGTGACTATTTGAGAACTGATTTAAGATTTTTTTTTTTTTATTTTATTTTTATTGGAAAGGCGGATATACAGAGAGGAGAGACAGAGAGGAAGATCTTCCGTCCGATGATTCACTCCCCAAGTGAGCGCAACGGGCCAATACTATGCCGATCCGAAGTCAGGAGCCTCTTCTGTGTCTCCCTCACGGGTGCAGGTTCCAAAGCTTTGGGCCGTCCTCGACTGCTTTCCCGGGCCACAGGCAGGGAGCTGGAAGGGAAGCGGGGCTGCCGGGATTAGAACCGGCACCCATATGGGATCCCGGGCGTGCAAGGCGAGGACCTTTAACCACTTGCGCCACCGCGCCGGGCCCGAGAACTGATTTATTTTAAAATATTGTAATTAAAGCAATACGAAGAACTTTACAGAATTTAAAATGATAAGCTTATTACATTAAATCATTCTTTATTAATAGTGATTAACTATAGCTTTCAAATCACAAGCAGAAATTGATACTTATTTACTATTAATACTATTTACTTACTATTATTTACTCATTAGTGCATTCATTTAGCATTGTTGTTTTTATTTATCAAATTCCACAATGATTGCTATAAAAGCTTTAAAATACATAATTGTCTATAAATGTTATTAAAATCTTTAATCCAGCAAAGGGTAAATGCTTGAAGACCACCTGTTGATAGAAAATAGACTTTCTACCAATGATTGGGTCACATCACAAGCACTTTAGAAAACACAATAAAACTATGTTAGTTTCCTGAGTTGTCTAGCATAGATTTTTCTGAAAAGTAGAAGACTTGCAAAATGCAAAACTCCTGAAAAAATGCTAAATGCAACAATCCACTATGTCATAATTCTACTGCTGTTTAAAGAGATTGCATGAAAAGGACATTTAGACAACTCTTGGATTGGTAACTCCAAACATTTTCATTTCTCCATGGGCAAAGGAATGCAATTTCAGTCCTGGTACTGGGGCTAAATAGGGCTGTTTGTGTCCAGGTGAAGGTGTGAGAACAGAATTTTTCTTTTGTTCATCTGCTTGCTTTCTGTATATTAAAGCAGCTAGAGTATCATTCAGATCATCTAACCATAAAAATCATAGTTACTTTCACACAAAACCAACTATTCCATTTGTGTGCCTTAATACAAAATAAAAATGTGAATTGGGTCTGCACAGTGGCTAGTGGCTAATTCCTCACCATGCATGAACCAGGATCTTGTATGGGAACTGGTACAAATCCAGACTTCTCAACTACCCATTCAGCTCCCTGCTTAAGACTTGGGACAGTTGTCAAAGACAGCCCAAAGCCTTGGAACACTGCACCTACGTGGGAGACCCTGAAGACGTTCCTGGCTCCTGAACATGGATCAGCTCAGCTCCAGCCACTGCAGCCTCTTGAGGAGTAAACTAGTAGACAGAAGCTCTTTGTGTATCCTTCTCTCTGCAAATCTGAATTTCCAATTTAAATAAATAAAATCTTTTCAAAAAAAGTTTAAAAAAGGAATAAATAAAAATGCTAGACCCTTTATTTCCTGGTTCTTAAGTATTTCAAAATCATATTAACCCAAGAACAAGGTTCTCCTAAGCCTGGAGATCTGCGTGATGCACATGACACATCCTCTGTTTATACAGGAAGAAAGTGTTATCAAAGATGTACTTTAATATTCTAATTTCAAAAGGGACTCAGCTTATATCTAATGGAATGAAGAAAGAGTTCATCCATGATCACAGAATCACATGGACCATCCTCAATTCCTTTCTTCAAAATAATTTCAGTATCACTTTTTGATAAAAAGGGTGTGAACACGTCACATAGTTTAGTTCTGTGAACAGAGAACTGACCTTAAGTATTTTAAAATACTGTTGATGTAAAACTAAGATATGTAATAGAATTATTGATTTCTCCATGACTAGTTAGCAATGTGATTACACAACATGGGTACTATTCTTAATGTCCCCGAACTGTACATTTAGAATTGCTAAAATGGTAAATTTTATAGGATGTATGTTTTCTCGCACTATATCTTAGTGAGGGAGCTGGCAAGGGCCAGGTGGTCAGGTTTCTCAAGGCTGTCAGGGCACTTCTGCCTGGAGGCACACAGCCACAAAACCCACCTTCATCTTGACCAAGACACTCAAGAGGAAAGTCAATTCTGCCCCGGGGACGAGGAAGGAAGTTCTCATGAGATCTGCAGGGCTGCTGGCTCAACCTGCTATTGCAAAGGAGGACACTAATTCAGAAATCATGGAAAGATGAGCCATTGGATATTTGTTTGCATTAGAAATATGCAAACAAAAAGAAAAGAGGAACAAGCAGCCACAACAAGAAAGGACAAACTGGTCAGCTAAGAGTTGCAGAATTGCCTGCAGGAAACAAAGTTAAAATAAGAGATCAGCCCTTGATGAAACAGAAAACCGCACTGTTACTATTACCATACACCTGTCTTCGCAGTGATCAATGTCTCCTTATACAATCCAGAGGGATATATTTGTCCACTCTTTCTGTAAGTGCAACTTTTTTAGTAGTGCTGGAAACATTTTAAAGGAGAGAATGCCACTTCATGCCATTTCTTCATGGGTGGATCATTTTTAAGCCCCGCTTCCCTTCCAGCTCCCTGCCTGTGGCCCGGGAAAGCAGTCGAGGACGGCCCAAGCCTTTGGGACCCTGCACCCGCGTGGGAGACCCAGAAGAGGCTCCTGGCTTTGGATCGGCATAGTATCGGCCGTTGCGGCTCACTTGGGGAGTGAATCATCAGACGGAAGATCTTCCTCTCTGTCTCTTCTCTCTGTATATCCGCCTTTCCAATAAAAAAAAAAATAAAAATAAATCTTTAAAAAAAAAAGAAACAGGTGAATGCACTGACTTGCTTGCTTGCTTGTTTGCTTCTCTTGGAACCAGAAAATGGCTAATATACTGAACAATGGAAAGCTTTTTCTCAGATGTCAGGTCAGTATTCTCATAGGTGGAGGGGAGCTTTCTAATCTATAATCAAAAGCAAAGTAAATGGTCCTGGTAATCACACATGTGCATTTAATACATCTTGAACATTTTCAATGACTTGTACTCTTATATTATTCTGTAGTAGAATCTTTCCCCCAAAAAAGTTACACCTTTGTCATTGCTCTGTCTGAATTGTATGCATGATGCAACATTTTTTTCTTGTGGTTGTCCAGTTTCTCTAATAATTTTGTAATTATTAGACAACAGTTGAAAATTTGAGTATGTGGCACATGTGGTATTAAGCTACACATTGGCTGGATTTATGTAACAGCATACGACTCTTTGAAGATAGATTGATCTTGATAGTTTCAGAAGAAAATCTGCCTCCAAAACTCATGATGGAAACTCATGGAATAACTTTAAAAATAATAGCAATGCATGTATTCTCAGATTTTAGAATACATGTTAAGAATTTTGCATAACTTATCATGCATTTGGACTGGTTCTAAACACTTATAAAATTTCAACTAATAAATATGTATGTATTAAGTTATACATGGAAATAAGCTCAATTTTCATGATCATAGACTCATTTTGCACTTTTCAAATCCATCTTACCCCCACTTCTTATACTTTACAATAATGACCAAATACTCCATATTTTCATGGTCACAGTTCATTACTTTGATCTTATTATAGGTAAATCATTCTGCAATAAACTAAAATTAGTTGCGACAACACTTATCTCATTGTTTCAAATTGCCTTGACCTCAGAAAATGCAGCATGTGTATAGATTTATATTTTACTTTAACTCATAACAAGCAAGGTTTTTTTTTTAAAAGATTTATTTTTATTATTTTTTTATTGGAAAGGCGGATATACAGAGAGGAGAGAGAGAGAGGAAGATCTTCCGTCCGATGATTCACTCCCCAAGTGAGCGCAACGGCCAATACTATCCCGATCCAAAGCCAGGAGCCTCTTCTGGGCCTCCCACGCGGGTGCAGGGTCCCAAAGCCTTGGGCCGTCCTCGACTGTCTTCCCGGGCCACAGGCAGGGAGCTGGAAGGGAAGCAGGGCTGCCGGGATTAGAACCGGCGCCCATATGGGATCCCGGGCGTGCAAGGCGAGGACCTTTAACCACTTGCGCCACCGCGCCGGGCCCCAACAAGCAAGGTTTTTTAAAAGCATTATAACTGCCGTAACTCACAATTACAGTCATTTGTATTTCTTTAATCTTTAAAAACACAAACTTTAACATTTTTTTATTATTTTTATTTCAAAAGGAAATTTTACAGAGAGGAGAGACAGAGATCTTCCATCTGCTGATTTACTCCCCAAACAGCAACAATGACTGGAGCTCAGCTGACCTGAAGCCAGGAACGGCAAGGGTGCAGCTGCCCAAGGATTTGAGTCACCCTCCACTGCTTTCCCAGACCATAAACAGGGAGCTTGATTGGAAGTAGGGTAGCTAAGACATGAACCAGAACCCATGACAGGCTACCATCACAGGGTACAGGAGAATCTGTTGAGCCATACCACTGGCCTAAACTATCTGCTCTTCTTTCTCAATTACATGATCATTAAATCAATTTGATGTGAAGAACTGACTATATCTTAATACACTTCACACTCCAAACCATTTTAGATATATCAATCTGAATAAAAAGTAAAGGCAAACTCAAATTTATTTAAGTTCATTCATATAACAGTATTTATTCATTATTTCATTTACCCAAAACATGTCTATGCTATAAAGACAGAAATTGAAGGAAAGAGTGAGAATGTGAGAGAGAAGTGCTTAAAACTAACATTTTTAAAGAAAAATTATTTTAATATTTCTTACAAAGTTGAGAGCTGCAAACCTGTGTGAGCGTCTGATTAGGATGAAGAGTGTAGGGATGGAGGAGAAGGTAGGTGTGATAAATGCTTCTGTTTTCTTTCTTGTGGCCAAAGATGGTAAAAAAAAAAAAAATGTACCTCTCCTTGCCGTCAGAGTATACCAGTGGCAGAGGACAAAGATGGTTGTTTCATGTCACCTGGAAGACCTCAATGTGGGGAAGAATGTCCTGAGAGTGGTATTTCAGTGGTCTTAGTTGTTCTGAGAAGTTATCAGCTTATTGCACCAGAGGTTAAAAAAAAAATTATCTAAAACCTATTAGCTGTCCATGTCTACCTCAGTATGCCAACTGATTTAGGTGTAAAATCTGGCCTAGAGTATTACTCAACCTGCCCTTCTTTCTGCCATTTCAAGAAGTACTTGACATCTGTTGGCTTAAATGAACTGGCTGTCTTATTTTTCACATGCATCTGGGTATGCTTACTATTCTTGCCCAGGAATCAACAACTGAGGTGGCCCAGTCCTATGACATATGCTCCCAGGTCAGACCATATGTCTACATAATTTTCCCTGGGATCAGTAATTGAGCACAGAAATCTATTTGGGGAGATCTCCCAGGAAACCTCACCTTGGAGGTATTCAGACCTGACTCTCATATGCATGGGCACAAGGTCAGACTCAGCCAGCCCTCTTCAGCAAACCACACATGTCCTGAGTGTAGTATCTGCCTGGCCATTCCCACCCCAGAATTGGCTCTTGCAAGCACCAGCAAGTGCTACAACCTAACCTTGCCTCACCCACTGCCAGCCTGCCTCTCAACCTATTTCTCACCAGTAGGTGCTATGGTCTAGCCCGGGCCAGCTAACCCTCAGCCCCAACTCCCTCACGCTGCAACACCCATCAGGATTTATATTAACAGAAAGCTAAAAACAGACTTGAAGGTCACATTTGAACTCAGTCGCAACGGAGGCATCCCAAGGAGCATCTTTACCACTAACTGTAGCACTGGCCTCTAAAAATAATTTCAAATATAACTGAAAGCCTCACTCATAATGTGAGAATATGTCAACTCTGCTAAGACATTTCTCATGAATTGTCAAATATCCAAGCATGAGGAAATTACTTAGGTAGAAAGGGATTCTCTTAAATGCATAAAACTGAATGCATCAAATCAGAGAATACACCAGAGAAAGCATTCTTTACATATGCAACCTATTTAATCTTGTTTATTTTTAGCAAGATATAGCCTAAGGAACAAAATAAAACTTCAAAAAATTTAAATGATACTCTGGATTTTGAATATAATTTATTCATATGCTAGAATTAATGTTTTTGTCATAGTAGGAAAAAAATACATGTGTTTATACTATCAATCAATGTTTGCAAAGCAATGCAAAAATAAAATCCTACAGCTACAGTTTGATAAACTCAAACTGTCAATATGAAAAATTCCTAATTCATAAAGGTGCTTTCTTCTCTGAACACTGAAACAACTAAAACTACATTTTCTTGTAATTATTGCCTTGAAAGCCAAAATTTACTCTTCAAAACTACTAGTTAAAAGCCACCATGTATAATGAGAAAGTTACTTTTGTTGATTTTCACTTTTTTTGTCTCCTTTTTAACATATGTATTTTCGTAGATTTAATGGACTCCAAACATCTATGATCATTAATATTTTGATATTAAGACTGTCAGATTCCTCCCCCACTGGGAGACTTTTCAATTGGATCTTTGTGCTTTTGTCACAGTCTTATTAATGTCTAATAGCTTCTATGTTTTCTTTCACAGTAACATACTTAAGTTCTTATTCTTTTCCTTGCCAAAACCTAGTTATTTTTAGCTACAAATGGTTTTGAAGACGAAAAGCTGATTTTCAAGGCAATAATTAAAAGAAAAATTTAGTTTTGGTTATCTCAGTATTCAGAGAAGAAAGTACGTATGGGGAGTAAAGCAGCAGACAAAATCTCTCTCTCTCTCTCCCTATTCACACACACACACACACACACACACACACACACGTAATAAACCTTAAAAAATAAAATGGGATGATATTAATGCACTCAATCTTATAAGCTGTCATTTGGATGGGGCTGTAGTCATGACAGCTTTTCATTGGGTGAAAGGTGTTTCATGTTTTCCCAAAGAGCAGGGTCTTGTTTCAGCTTGCTCCTGAGCTTCACTGTTTGCCTCCAGCCAGGGATCACTAACTTGTAAGTCTAAGAAGCGCCTGTAGTTGTCTCAGAGCTGTAGGCGCAGGGCTCTGCTACACGGCCAGTATACTTTCTACCTACAGTCTGTGATGAGCCCTAAAAACTTTATCTCTTGAGGGATTATTTGTGCCTTTGCTTAGACAACGGTTGATGAAGGTCTGCTGGGGAGCTGAGTGCTAGTCATGCTTAAACTGAAGTCTCAGGTGAGAAAACAGACTGGCAAGTTATTTATATTTTATATCATCTCTTCTAATTCATTCCTTTAGAGCCTCCATGCATACGTGTCCATACACGGAACCTGCTATAAATCCTTTAGTCAGCGCTGTCAAGGTGAGCCACCATATTACGTTCTATTTTTCTAACTCATTTAAAGGTAGATAGAAACATACAGTAAGTGATTTTTTTACTTAATTAATATACACTAGAACAATTTCGCAGGAAAGTTCCAAACACCATAGGAGACACAGCAAGGAAACAATACCAATAACACTAATGCCCTAATAACAATAGCTCAGCTATTTGGGGAGTGAACCAGCAGACAAAAGATATCTGTCTCTCGCTCCCCCTCCTCCTTCTCTCTCTATCTCTGTCAAAAAAGTAAATCTTAATAAAATAAAATGAGGGTGATAATAATAATATACTCCGACTCATACGCTTTTTTGAGTGTGTGCAAAGTGAATTTATAAAGTTCATTCAGTTCTTCAGTGTAAACCAGTAAAAATAGTGTCTGAACCACAGGAAGCAAAATATTAAGTGTCAGCTGTTACTGGGTGCTCTGCTGATTATTACAGGGAAGGTACTTTGGCCTCATTTTAGCTCAGTATGTGCCTGTTTCCTGAAAATAAGCTCAACAAATTCTTACTCATCCATTTTATATCTACTCAGTTCCTTTATAGAACACGCGATTTGTTCTAAGTTCTCTTTTTAGCTATAATTTGCCCATGGAGTTGGAAGGCAACCAGGACACCTACAGAACTTCTGCACTTCAACTGTGAATCAGTGAGAACCCTTACAGTGGATTCAGCTCTATAAAGCAGATGCCTATCCTTTCTTAAAGAATTCAAATGTTGAATATGTTTATGTTTCAGAGTAAACACGGTTCCTCAGTCATGCTTCTGTATTAACTGGAACATTTGTCCTCTACACAACTTTTGGATTATTGCATTGTGTGCAATTTATCTTTTTGTTGATGACTTCTACTTTGTTCTGGAACATGTAGTCACATGATTGCCTTTCCTACAAAAGGAAAGAAAATTTTGCAATCTGCATGCCTCTCTAAAGGTTCTTATTCATATACAAAACTTTAAGAACTTCAGGATTTACCTTTTGGTGCCTGGGGTAGACCAAGAAGCCAGAGAAAGTTTACTTTAGCAGCTAACATTTAGTGTGATCAGAACATAACAATTTGAAAGGGAGAATTTCAGGGTGTGTCTTGAATTCCAACTTCTCAGCGAATTACCCAAGGAACTATTGCACATGTCTCCTGAAGTGGTAATAGACCACCAGAACCTAGATGTCTGATAGTCATGGAGAAGGAGGTAGAGTTTATTCATTTTTTGATCTAAAATGAAGAACTTAAAAGTTTGCAGCAGATACTAGGGTGACAAAGAGATTGCAAGCTTCTGAAAGAGAGAACTAAGTTCTCTAATTGAAGACTTGCATGTACAGGCTCAAAGAAATTCTATGTCCATTTAAACAGGTTATACACATACCGGAATTTTTTTTACTCAGTTTAATAATGAGAGACTTTGATTGTAAAAGCTGTATAATGACAGTGAAGAACTGTTCAACTTCATGTAAGAACATACAATATGAAACACACAAAGAAATAGTGAACATGGTCCAAACTTTTCCAAAAAATTCTAAATTAGTAGAAGTATACCCATAATAATGTTGTACCCAACCTGAGTCTCTCCCTCAAAAAGTGCAGCCCAGACATCTCCCCAGAGCAGAAAAGTTGATTGAAGAGGCAGGTAAACACACCAACCACTTGGGAGTCTACTCTCCTTTCCTCAGGGAATGACCCCCAAGATGAGAGTTAGATGGGTTCTCTCCTTTGCTTAAAAGAGTGACCCCAAGGTGAAGGTTAGATGGGTTTTTATAGAAAGAGTGAATTGTACAGCTATGGGAAACAGGTGAGTTGGGCAGTCACAGGAGACTACCATGTGAACAAAGGGTGGGCTTGGGCAGCCACAGGAGAAAGTTATAGGAACAATGGGTGAATAAATCGTACAATGTTGATTGCTGGAACCAAGGGTTGCTGGCAGAGTATGTCATTCCTTGTGATCTGGCTGAAAAAGCAGGAACCAGACAAAGCTTTTGTACAGAAGTATAAAGAGCAGGTCAGAAAACTTATGCAGGCCTGAACCAAAGTGACTCCATTTTGTGACCAAATTTCACAGTAATTTTACATTAATTTCAAAAACACATAAAAAAACTCAACAGTGAATGAAAATAAGGCAAATGTAAATGGATACTATGAGCAAGAAAATGGAAAGCATTCAAAAGAACCAAAGAAAATTTGGGGGCTAAAAATGTAACTGCTATTAAAAATGTATTCTGTATGTTCAACAATAGACTTGATCAAGCAGAGCAAAGATCATCGACCTAAAAGATCGCCGTAAAATTAATAATACAAAACAGTGTGGGAAACATACAGACCATGGAAAAATAATTAAGTATACCCAGATATACATTATTAAAGCTCTGGAGAGAGGAGTCAGAAATACAAGAAAAATCTATTTGAACAAGTAATAACAAAACACTTCACAAATCTTAGACAATAATGAAAAGCCTTATTTTAAAATTGTGCCAGGCTTCAGTTAGGAAAAATCTGAAAAAAAATTGCATTGAAACGCATTGTAATAAAATTGTCAAAAGTCAAATACAAAGAAACTTTCAAAACAGCAATAGAAGAACAACTTATCTTGTACAGGAGAATGTTCATAAAAATATCAAATCTCTTGGCAGAATCCTTGCAGGTTAGAAGGGAATAGGATGATTTATTCAAAGTGATGAAAGAACAAAACACTGCCAAATAGAAGTATTACATTTACAAAATTATCTTTAAAATGAAGGAAAAATACAGGCTTTCTCACATGTAAAGAAGCTGTGGAAGTTCATTGTCAACAGATTTGACTTTAATAAAATGCTAAAGAAAATCCTTCAACTTGAAACGAAAGGCATCAAGCAGAAAGCAAAAGTTTATAAAAATGTAAGACTGCTGGTAAAGGAACAAATACATAACATTATATTATGTGATGATAATTTATTAAAAACTGAATTCTAATAGGTTTAAGAAACAAAAAATTAATACATAATAGTAGTTAGAAAAGATGCTAACTGATACATGGAAATAGGTAATTCATGTCCTCAATAAGCCAAAATTTGGAAAGTGATAAAATAATAAAGTGTTCGTGTTTGTGTTTGAAGTTATGGGCTTAAAATAGATTGCGATAACAAGGTGGAGAAATCCACCATGGGGAGAGAGTTCGGGGAAGGGTTGGGGGCATCCCAGTGCCTATAACACTGTGTCACATAATGCAATGCAATTAATTAAAAAAATACATTGCAATAAAATGCTTGGCATGATTCTTATTATGATCACAAATAAAACATCTATAGAATATAACAAAAGTGAAAAAAATTTCAAAACAGGTCACTACAAAACATAAGGAAATGCAAGGAACACAGCAAAAGAACAGGTTTTATAAAAGAGCTTCAAGAAAAAAAAATGAAAATAGTTAACCAAATATCACATCCTCCCCTATTATTATGTAATGTTTCCAAACTGCTCACATGAAATGAAAATTACAAGAGCAACATAGATAGATTCGAAACATTCTTACATCAAAATAAGCTGTTCTTTAATTCCATTTTACATGAACATCTTGAATCATCCTCATACTTTGAATGTAAATGCCCAATCAAAAGGCAGAGAGAGATTTCCTTTAGTTGTAAAAATCTGAATACACGGAAAGTAAAAGAACAGAAAAGCTTACTACATGCCAATGGCACCAAGAAGAGAGCGAGAATGGTCATATTTGCATCAGATAAATTGACTTCTTATATAAAATTATCAAAATAGAAAAAGGAGAACTTCACTTAAAAAGAGGTACAAGTCACAAGGCAGAAAAAACATTATAAATAAATACGGACAATATGCAAAACAACTCCAGAAAAATGATAACAAAATAAAGCAAACCAGACAAGAATTGGGTGGAGGAAATGCACAGACTTTTCAAAGGGAACAAATCCAAATGGCTAAAAGACATGGAAACAATGCTCAAGCTCCTTAATAATAAGGCAAATTCAAATAAAAAGAACACCGAGGTTCCACTCAACCCCAGTAAGAATGGCCCATATACAAAAAATCACCAACAATACCTACTGGTCAAGATGCGAGAGAAAGGAACCCTACTTCACTGCCGCTGGGATTGCAGACTGCTGCAGTCACTAAGAAAGTTGGTTTGGAGACCATTCAGTCAGCTGAAAATTCACCCAAGTAATGACCCAGCAATCCCACTCCTGGGGAATATACTCAAAGAATCCGACACATAACAAAACAACTTGGAACCCTGTATTCATTGCAGCACAATCAACAATTGCAAAAACATGTAAACAACCGAGATACTCACTAGAAGACTAAAAGAGCCTGTGGCACTTTTACTCTATGGAATACTACTCAGCTATTAAAAACAATTCTATCATTTGCATCAAGATGAGTCCAACTGGAGACCACTATGCTAAGTGAAATGAGCCAATCCCCATAGGACAGACACCATAGATTCACTCTAACATAGGATAACTTTCATCAAAACAAAACAAAACAAAACCTTAAAAAAGGAGAACACACACAGATGTAACCTCACAGGCAAAGCATGTAATGGAGACAAGACAACCATGCATCAAAGAAAATAAATACAAGGCATTTTTACTAAGGAATGAAGTAGACTCGCAGAGAAATGTGTATCTAGCCAACAAAAAATCACAATCCCTACTATTGCCCATGCCAAGAGTGTCACGATCCACATAAAAAGCAAAAGAGTTGGAACCATTTCTCTTCATCTCTAATGGTAAGAGGCTGTCCCCTCATGATGCTCCTTACCGTGACAGTTGAGGGGCTGTTTTGCTCGCCTTCTGAGGGAATGGCTCTTTCTTCTTTCATTTTGCAGTTCTTGCTGTGAATTTTACTTTTTTGCACTTCCAAGACATTTGTATCTTTTTAATGAGGTCCTTTTGATTCATTAATTGATCATGCATAAGAGACTTTGATTGCTTCTTTGCATCTGACGTTTAAATGTCCCTTCCAACACTGTTTTTGCTACATCTCACAGGCATTGATACTTTACTTTTTATTGTCATTTCTTCAACACCACACAAGTCATACAGTAGCATCAATTTCTTTTAAAAAGTTTTTGATTTTCATCATTTTAGCAATGCATCGTCTGTAGCAAGTTAAACTTCATGTTGATAGTTTTTCGTCTTTTCTCCCTGTTGTGGAGTGTGTTTCCTGGCTCTGTATTTCATACTATGTATAACAACAGTGTAGCGGAGACTGACATATCTAGATGTGGAGACATACTAAACTATGTCACCCTGCCACAGACCAAAGATGGACTGATGGACTCCCAGTGCAACAGTGGAATAAACCCTGACAGTAGGATGCTGGACTCTCTGAAATTACCCATGCCTACAATGTCGAAAACATTTCAATAGTGCAATAACTGACTTATGATTGCTCATGAAGGACAACCTATCGAAATACTAGAGCATAAATCAATGAGAGGGGAAGAGGACAAATGAGGAGAGGGAGGGGACACCTCAGCACCTATGAACTGCATCATAAAACAATAATAAATAATTTTAAGTATGTATGAGGTCCTGGCTTGTGGCCTAGAAGCTAAAGTCCTCGCTTTGAACACACCAGGATCCCATATGGGCACTGGTTCTAATCTAATCTTATATATATTTAAAGATAAATATTTAAACATATATTATATATCTTATTAAATATCTTATTAATATCTTCTTAAATATATATTATATACTATATATATTATATACAGATATGATATTTATATATAAATGTATAAAGATATATAAATACTATATATTTAATGTATACATGAACAAAATACAGAACAAATGTATAAAATGGATTGACAAAATAAGAGATATACATAGTAGCTCATTATTGGAAGGAGACTTTGACATTCCATTTTCAAAAACGGGAATAGAACGTTCAGAAGGAAATTAATAAGGAAATAAGGACTCATGGGCAAAACTGACACAGCAGACAAATAAGAATATTTCTGCCAACAGTAGGAGGTACACATTCTTATCAAGAATACCCAGAACAGGGCTCGGTTCGGTAGCCTAGCAGCTAAAGCCCTCGCTTGAACAGGCCAGGATACCACATGGGCGCCGTTTCTAAAATCGAAAGCCCCGCTGCCCATCCAGTTCCCTGGTTGTGGCCTGGGAAAGCAGTCGAGGTCAGCCCAAGGCTTTGGGACCATGCACCCATGTGGGAGACCTAGAGGAGTTTCCTGGCTACTGGCTTCGGATTGGTGCAGCACCGCAGCAACAGACATTGTGGTCACTTGGGGAGTGAATCATCAGATGGAAGATCATCCTCCCTGTCTCTCCTCCTCTCTGTATATCTGACTTTGAAATAAAAATATATAAATCTTAAAAAAAAAAGAATACCCTGAGCAATGTCTTCAATAAATCATGGTTTGTTCACTAACATTGTGTATGTGAAATTCCTTATTTCGTGTGTCACAAGAATCAAGGTCACTTTTGTCTTTTGGCATGAAATGTCTGTAGCATTACATTTATATGTATACACACAGAGACATAATTATGTATAAACATATTCGCAATAATGCAATTTCAAAGCTATTTGCAATCAGTAACAGATAGTGATTAAACTTCCAGATAAGGTATTCTGTTTTCATTTTCAATTTGTGCTTCTAAATTTATTTTAACATATATTAATACCTAAAGAAAATGCATTAGATTTCCATGTGGTTTGATAACAATCCACCAGTAATATTGTGTGGATGTAATGCTATTATTTGTCATTATCACAGACAAATTAGCCAAAGCATGAGCTTTTTTATTGGCATCTATCAGAATTGTAGGAAAAATCAGATTAAGCAGACCTGAGAAAAAATTTAAAGACCCACTACAAACAGATATTTATGCGTACATATCAAAGTTTATATTGTACAAATATCTCTTGTCAAATCTTGTTGAGTTCTCCTAAAATGCTTCTGCTTATGTTTAAGATTTCATCCACTTTATCAAAGCTTTATCTGACTAATTTAGCTGGCATTTTTTCTTTTCTTCTCCCAAAATTTACATATCTGCATTTGCATCCCTTTCTCATATCGGAGCCCTTTGAAGTTAGTGCTATATAACAGTCTAAGTTTCTGGTTTTCAATACAGGGTAGGACTATGGTAAAATATTTTTATTATTTACTTCAAATTATTTGTTTATTTTTTTAATTTTAAGGTTTAACTAGTCTCAATATCTCACCATATGAAATTCATGTATGGATATTGTATATATATAAAGTATTATAATGTGTATATATGTATGCATATATATGTATAAGTGCATATGTGTATAAATATATAATTTATATAAGCATACATAAAGCATGCAAGCGTTTTGTATGAAATTATTGGAAAACTTAGGAATAAACGGTAGTTAAGTGTCATATTGGATCACATGTTGAAGACTGTCCGTTTTTATATAGTCCGTTTTTATATAGTTTTTCACTGTTTATTGTCTTTGTACTTCCACAAAAAGTGTCAAAGATGTCCTTCCACCAGACAATTGTTTACAATTATGCACAATCTAGCTGAACTTTCCCTTTGACAAGGAGAGTAAGTTTGGTGTATTTGGTGTTTTGTATTATCAAAAAAACTAACATCTCTTAGTAGGACCTCTATAGTCCCTATTTCCATATCTATCTATCTATCTATTTTTATTATCAAAATGTATACATATTTGTGAGTTGTCAAATGATGTTTTGACTCCTGTGTACACTGAATAATGATTAAATTTGGCAATTAATTTTATTCATCCTTTTAACTTCATTATTTCAAGGTCCTGTCTTCTAACTCATTTGAGATACATCATGCATTAGTGTTAATTACACTCATTTATTTTAAGGTGATTTAAAAGGTTTCCAACAGTAAAAACATTAACAAGAGTCAAAAAAAATAGTTAATACACACATCATGACTTAGCACTGTGCTGTAAGACTTTTATTTTTCGCATGAGATTTCAATCATAACAGTATGTCATGGTCAACGACTGGAAGTTCATGAAAATGCAAGGACTTAAATCATAAAGTGATATGTCCTCGTCCATCTTTTCAAAGAAATTTATATTCTCTGGGAAGCCTTTAGGAGATTTTAGTTTCCAAAAGGATTAATGGACACTGACACTGTGAAAGCTTTACAAGAAGTCTAAAAATCCTGAACCAGCCTGATAATTGGACTTAACATCGTAATGCTCTTCACTACAGACTGTAAACATTTTTGCTTCAGCCTCAGGGACTTTCTCCAGCTTTTGATTGATCCATCGGGTACAAGATAAAGTACACTAATTTTTAAATGTCGTTCTCAATTTTTCTCTCACTTTGAAACACCTTTGAAATCCTATAGCATACTGTGTTTTGCAAATGCATTCTACACTGTAAGTTTGCAAACTGATGAAGTGAATGTTTCATGAAGCACAGGTCAGCTTCCTAGATGCTTAATGTAGCTAAGTCCATCCTAGAAATTTTTGGAAATACACAAACATAATCGTTATTATGCTTTCATAGCTACTAATTAATTTTATATTATACACCTGCTCAAGATGAGTCTTGATATCACACTGTAATCGGAATGGGGAAAACTTATATTTTATTTATTTTTCAAAGTGCTTTCTCAAAAATGGATCCTTTAGGGGTAGGTGTTAAGTCAGCATTAGTAAAGCCACTGCCATGGAAGCCTGTGTCCCATGTTAGCAGATTTGGGAATGAGTTTCAGCTCCACTTGAACTTGAGCTGCTTGCTGCTTGACTGGGAAGCTGCAGACGATGGCCCAAGCATTTGAGGGTTAGCTTGCTGCACAGGGGTGCCAGCCCCAATACATTTTGTTTTTTGTTTTCTATTTCTTTTTAAATACTGTGTAACTAACTTAAATTTTGGAACCCGGTCAAGTCAGGACGTTTTTGGCTTTATTTTGTTTGCTTGTTAATTTACTTAATTTATTATTTTATGATACAGCTTCACAGGCTCTGGGATTTTCCTTCCCCTCTTCATGCCCCCTCCGCATGACCGATTTCCCCCATATCATACAACAATGTAGTCCTTCATGGGCAAAGTCACCAAGTTTCACTATAAATTATCATAATATGTTTTTGGTTTAGCTATGATTGTCAGTATAAAACATAACTCAAAATATCAATTGATGATAATGACTAGATATTTGTTTTCTAAATTAGCACAATACATTTGTACCTAGTGATAGGACAACATGATGCTTGACACATGTATAACATTGTGTGATGCTCAAATCAAGGTAAAATATTGATAATCTCTGACACTCATCATTTCTTTGTTGTGAAAGGAGTCAAAACCTTCTTCCAGTTTTATTTATACACACCATATATATGGTACATCAAAATTATCAACAGTCATTCAATTGTGTTAGAACAATTGGAACTTATATTGGCTGTGCAAATATATCTGGGTCAATATTTCCCATCACTCTTACTTACTCTTCCTTTCTGGCTTCTGATAAGGATCATTCTGCTCTCATCCTTGTTATATTCCACATATTAGCAAAACCACGTAGTTTTGATCTTTTCTGAACCTGATTATTCCATATAACATAACGACCTTCAGGTTTATTCATGTTGTTACAAGGGACAAAATCTCATTCTTTCTAATGGCTCAACAGTACTGCATTTTCATGTACCATTTTATAATCTACTTCAGTTGATGAACACAAGGAAGGAGCCATGCAGTTGAGGCAGACAGGACAGGGGTGTGATGAGCACGGCTGCTAGGTTAGCAGAGTTATGAGGAGTTACTGGCTGTGTGGCAAAGCCTGGCAGAATGTCCCTAATCACCTCATTGCTGCCTCACCCCATTGTATGGTCACTCGATCACCTCTCTGATATTTCATGGAATTCTCCTGAGGAAGCTGCTATTTTTCTGCAACTGTGAAATGATTTCTGTAACTGGCTTAAATACTGGAAACTGATTTTATCAATCATGTTATGGTAAAAGAATCTTTAGCAACTTAAGACAATAAGACACAGCTAAAAGCATACAGTAGCACAACTGAACCTATATTGCTCCCAAATGTGTTCTTGTGTGCCCACGTTCGACCTGGAACTTACTCTAAGATGTGTGATGTTCTCCATAAAAATTGGCTTGATAATGTCTTGGAATAGATGGCACCGTGGAGGTACAAAGAGTTTATTCACTGTGCAGATTCAAACTGTTACAACAGGAAATGATGCATTTTGGCTTCCCACCATGTAAAGCAGAAAAAATATGAGGAATCTTTTAAAGGGAGACAAATGTTGTGAGCCCCCAGAGGAAAATGGCTTAAACATCTACCTTATATTGACACTTATATTAAGGGAAAGGAAACAGTTTAAGGTGATAAAAGAGAAAGTTCTTTTAAAGACCTTCTGTCATAGACAGGCTGAATTACCCTGATCCTTTTCACGGCCCTTTAACAAAAAAAAAAAAAAAAAAAAAGACAATTGAATCAGTACTAGGTGAAGGTGATGGTGATTAGTGTATGATTTGTATGATGATTATAAGATTTAATAAAGAATCTATGACATATACCTTTATAAATTCTGCATTCTTGATATTTTAAACAATATTAGTTCAGGTTTAGTGAAAATTGATTTTGACTATAAGTAAGCCACTTGTCACTACGTAACCACATGTGCTGCCAAATGTAGAGTTCCTGGCTTCAGGTGGATGCCTGCAGGTTTGAATGAGTAATGGTGTGCAGAAAATGTTTTCTTTGAAGTAAATTAATAATAATGTCTCTCTTAATTTCCCTTTACATTCTTTTTTTATCAATTACTTTGCATTATGTGACACAGTTGCATAGGCTCTGGGATTCACCCATCCTTCCCCGTGCCCTCCCCTCATGGTGCAGGGGCTCTTAATAACAATGTTTTTTAGGATTGTGTTTGTATTCTTTTAACCAAGAAGTAAAAATGAAACAACTGGATATTGTGCAAAAGCTTGTGATGATTTCTGCATAAATAAAGAAGGCAATTTTTCCGAGTTGTCCACTAGGAGCTCATCATGTTAGCTCATCATCTCGCCAGTCTGAGCATCCTATGCAAGCTCTCAAGTCAGCCAGAGCTGGTCTCTGGCAAACACATAAATTGCTTCCATTTCTTGGCTATGGTGAACACTACTGCAATAAACAAGAATTCATGTAGCTTTTTCAATGGACTATATATATATGTATTTCTTTTGGCTAAATGCTCGATCATTACATTGTTGAATCAATGGGTTCAAAAATAGAAAGGTAAAGAGGCTGAATGCCATCAGGGAAAGATTTATGCATCTTGGGATGGAACAAGTAAGATGTGAACCAGGAGTATTGGAAAGGAAGCATCTCGTATATTTGAAAACAAGTATGCTGTGTCACATAGTACATGGTTGACAAAGTCAGGCCATAAGGAATGGTCATTTGGAGACAGCAAGTTCAAAAAGCTTGTGAACCTGGAGGTAAGCACTGTCTCTCTCCTACTACTTGTCCTGCAGTGTGCCAGCCACATTGTCTTGTATGTTTCTGTGTTTCTCTTTTTTTGTTGACAACTGAACATTATAATAATACAGTTGGGGAAGTCTTGGAATACAAATAGCTTACCTAATGAGAGAAGAGGTTTTTTTTTCTATTTGTTGCTTATCTTTTCAGTGATACTTTCTAAACACCTTGTGATAGTTCCCATTTTATGTAGAGTTTATCATCTTTGTCATGTATGGTCATTGACCTCCCGGTAGTGAAAATTGACCACTCAGCTATTACTGTACAAATAAGAAGGAAAAAAAGATTGATGTTGGAAATAATTAGCATCAGAGATGTCTTAGTCAAGGACATGGGGCCACTTGATTCAGTTGCAATTTTAGTTCATTTTCACTGCTAAGTTACATTTACATTTGGTAAAATTAACATCCTTCATAGCATTTTAAGCACTTTTAAGTGAAAAGATCCATATTATCTATTATCTGAGTTTCATGAGCTTAACAGTGCTCACACAAATTTCTATCAGTATTCGTCAGCTCCCTTAAATTTTGAATTCCTTCTTAAAGAAAAAGTTTTGATCTCTGCCCTGGTTTGTGTTGTATCAACTTTTTAGTTGATATTCCCCTATTGCCCAGTTTATCACACTCAAATGGCTGCAGGTCAGCCAGCTGCAGCTCTAAATCTGTGATGGATTCACAGTCCTACTCTAATATTTTCTGACCCTGACTCCTACAACTGTAGGTTATTGTAAGAAAAAAAAAAAAAACTTGGTGAAACTATCTTCTGCGCGATAAAAACAAATACATGGGAAAGGACAGATGTAAGAATATTGTGGACAAATTTTACTAGTTTCTGTAAAATCGATCTAGTAAATCTTTGCTCTAATTAAATCCCCAAATTGCTTTATTACTTCTTATATCTAAAGGTGTACAATTAATTTCAATGAATAAATACAACTTTGAACTGTGCATTGAAGATTCGCCTCATTGTAGATAACCAGTTCATGGCAAAAATAATATGTACTTTTAGCCCTCTTACATGAGTTATGTATTCATTCAATCAACAGATATTTATTTAGCTCCTGACACATAAAGCTTTTTGTGTTTGGCATTAATTATACATCATTTGGACAAATCAGACATAACCCTGGCCTGCTGGTTAGACCACACAAACATGTACATTTGCAATCTGTTTTAGTTATTCCAAAAGATGCTTGTATTTTCGCTCGGGGAGCTTTCTGCTGTAGTTTTATTGACAGAATGTCTTCAATGAAACTTTGACAAATCTGCCACAATTCTCCTTCCCACATTCATTAAAAGTTCAGAGTTCCTGTGGCTTCCCATCAATAAATGTTTAGAAGTATCTCCACATCCTGTCAAAGGCTGTCATTTTTACAACTTCCTGTTTGTATTATTCTTTCAGGCTGGGATTTTGTAACAATTAAATACCTGACATAGATCATCTCAAAATAGATTTAAAATTTAAGATCCCAGCAGGCTTTCTTTCCTTACTTTAACAACTATGATAAAACAGTTCTAAAGTATACTTCATTCTTTCATTCTTAAATAGGATCATATGCAAGTGTTTTCATACTGATTTAAAATATTTGTTGCAGATGTTATTTACTATGTTAAAGCGTATACTAAATTAAAGTATGTTTTCATGTTCTCAATTGACAACATTTTTCACCATCTCTATTGATCAACTTTCATTCCAGTTTACTTCATTTAGACTTTGACCTATTAAAACTCCTCTTTAACTTTTATTTTATGAATATTAGGTAAAAATAAATCTAGTTCTAACTTAAGCAATCTGAGTTAAAGTCATAAAAAATAGCAATGTGGAGAAAACAATCTCAAAATATTTTCTGCTGTCAGGCATTAATCAAGTCTCACGTCTGAGTAAATCAGAGGTAATTGATTTTTAGCAAAGAGCTAGTGCTTTGCAAAGAGCACTGTGGAAATCACCTGGTCAAGTGTGAGGTAGACACCATTCACTCACACCTTCTTTCCTAAACACCCATGTATCGAAAGCAAACCGTATTCCAAAATCTTTGAAAAGCTCTGGTGGTTGGACTGAACCACAGATACTAATTATGTGTGATTGTGCAACTCATACTTGAGGAGGTGGCTATAAGATAGTCGTGATAAGCGTTGTTTATTTTGTTTGGTTTTTAAACTGAGCTTAAATTATAAATATGAGATCCAGATTTAGGAACAAGAAAGATAAACCGCAATGAAAATGGCTACCTTTGAAACTAGCATACCAAACAAATATAGAAAATGAAACTCAAACACAGCTTTCGCACAGATAGGAAGAATTAGTTGCCAACATAAGCAAATTAGAAACTTCCCTGTAGGAAACTGGGTTTAATCAGGGGTGCTGGAAATCTTACGTATGTTCTCAAAATATAATGTTGAAGACACTCATTAGTTTATTATTTCCATGGATTTGCACACTTTTTTCTTCACAGAAAATGATCAGTAAGTGCTCAAACGCATTGATAAATATTACTGCGTTAGTAAATATATATTGCCTATGTTCTATATGATTCTTATTTGCCAGGCATCGACATGAGAACTCTTAAGCAGCTGCTGGCAGAGTTTCTAAAAATCACTAGCAGAACCCAGGCATCCAGAAAACGCAGTCTTTTTTGATTTCCCAAATTCTCAGGTAGGTGGTAATCTCAGAAAAACCTGCTCACTCAGAATGTTCATGAATTTGCCATATGGTATTTAAAACCTCAAGTCAAAGTAGTGTTAAAAAATTGTACAGACAAAACCAGAGCATGCTGGTTAATGTTGTTCTCAATTCAGGGATCATGGAGATTTCTTGGCATGCCAGTAACGGATCCAACACATCTTAATATTTGACTTCTATTTTTCTTCCTAATCAGCTACATAAACCAAAAATTGTACTGAAAATATGAAGGGCTTTTGTGCCTCTTCACACAAAAAATTACACATGGAATCATAATATTTCTAACTCGATGCTACACTAGAATGCTTTCAAACTAATTTATGTAGAGCTATGTCAATTCATGTGCCTAATTATCTTCACTGATTATTTGCAGGTGTCAATGGATGAGAAGCCAGGGAATGGGTCCGCTGGCTAAATAACTTACAGCATACACCACGCATGTGCTGAATAATTTTAACAAGTAAAATGTAAATACTTGTATAATTTTCTATCGACATGCCTTTATACAAGACAAGTTGTAAATAGAAGAGCAATAGACCTTATTCTGATGGTCTGAAACAAAGTAATTTGTATTCGAAGGATAGTCTAAGATTATGGCAACTCACAAGCCTCCCTCATGAATAGGAAATACATTTACATTATGTCATGTGAAATTATTGAACAGCTGCTTGGAAAGAGAGAAAAACAGGAACACCAGCCTGCCAAGGGGATGCAGTGCCGACACGAGATCAGATGCACCGAGTAAACAGAAATGGCATTCAGGAAAGGTGATAAGCAATCAAGTAAAGACCAAAGTGAGATACTCTGACCTTATATTTAGCATCCGTGCCAAATTAGCATAGCTGTGCAGTGTACTAGAAAATTAACTGGAAAAAAAGGACAAAGTAAGTGTAAAATCAAAGCAGAAGTTGTACATGTTCAGAATATTTAAAATAATTATGCTTTATTTCATTTCCAGAAAGCTACACTGTGGTCAGCTCATTTTTTTTCATGGGGAGCCACAGGTTCAAAAGAAAATGCTATGAGCTTGACCTATACTAATTAAACAGAAGCAGTTTACTCTCTCTGGGTCTTGGCCTAGATGAATCTAAGTGGTCTCAGGGTAAAGAGGTGACTTAAAGAGTAGAACAAAGAACCTTGACTTCATTCATTATGCTACCCTCATTTTCTATCCTGCTCAGCACACTTCATTAACTCTGCAACTTCTCTTTCCACTTATCCTGAGACCAGTATACCCAGTGCAACATATACTTGTGGAGAGGCTTGTAATTTTCCAGAGAGCTACAAAGATGGAATACAGTATAGTGGACTGCTCTTTCTTCCATGAGGATGTTACTCATTTCTTAGGAGTATGTAAATGAACTTACTGTGTGCCTTAAAGCTTCCTGAAGTAAGCTATTTGAGCCATACCAATTGATTCCAAGAGCGAAGCACTAAAACTCACTCAATTTGACTCTCAACATTAAATCAAAGCTATTCAGACAGGCGAAAAATCTGGTTCTATTCAGGCAGTGGACACACCAAATCTGATCACACACGACACCACAGCATGGAGAATGTTTCAAAATAACCAACAGCTAGCTTCCTCACCAAAACAGAAATATTCATTAGAAATCCCTTAACAGACTGCCAACTGTTTTCTTACAGCTGGCTCCAAGAAAAGAAAATCCATAATGAGTATAATCAGTTTATTTTCCCAGAGTCCTAATTGACAATGGGATTCTACAAAAGGCCAACTACCAAAGGAACATGACTCTGTCCAAATAGTTTTGTAAGGAAGATATGATTTATCACATTTCCTGCCTTCAAGAGAAACTGTATCAATAACTTAACTTTTTAATTAATTAATTTTTGTATGAGTGATTTACTTTTGCAAAGAAAAACAAATATTTCTGGAGTCAGATTTGCAAGGGGTCCATATTCTGGGCACACATTAGGCAAATGCATCATTCAGAAGCACCCAGTTCCCCTTGAGCTTCCTTTGCATTCACACTATGAGTTCCTTATGTGCATTTCAAGTAAATTCAAACAAAGCAAACAAAGGTAGACCCATATGCTGCCTTTGTACTCTAACAGTGTTTACATTGTACATTCTCAGGCAAACCTGTATTCGTCATGATTAGGAAATATTACAAAACTAAATAGCTTTTGCCTTTTCATTTCATTTCCAAGAAATACACTCATATTTTTACCCTGTTATGTCTCATAGATTGGACATGGAACTTCTGTCATATTTTCTTTTTGCCTTCAATGTGGATGTTAGGAGGACTCTGTTGAACATGTCTTTTGAAGAAGGCTAAATACTCAAAATCTCCATACAACAAAGATGACCCTGCCCTTGGACCCCAGTCCAACCAGCCTCATGATCAGTACCCACTGAATGGACCAGCCAGTCTTGATACACTTACCTCGGGTGTGGATTATGGCAAGGCTCTTTCTGGTCAGTTTAGGCAATACGTATTCTAGGCCTGGATTGGAAGGCACAGAGATTGATATCTTATAGAAGGAGAAGGAATCTGGAATGAATAAAAAAGGGAATACATTATGATTAAAGTAATCACTAAATAGAGAGGAAGAAAGAAATGAAAACAGCAATTCCTAGAGATGTCTTGAATTTTGTTTTTGTATCTATATTACCATATGTATAATGTTATACATTTATATTATTAAATTATTAAATCTATATTTTATCTGTGACATTTTAATCTATAAAGTACTGAAAGTTTGTATGAAGGGCTCAACTGGCTAATCTACCTGCAAGTACTGGCATCCTGTATGTACATTAGTTTGTGTTCTAGCTGCTGCACTTACTGTCAGATCCACCTCCCTGCTTATGGCTTAGGAAAGCAGCAAAGGAAGGCCCAAAGCTTTCAGGCCCTAAACCCGCATAAGAAACTTGCAAGACCTAGCTTCCAATGGGCTCACTCTGGTTTTGTTGCCATTTGGGGAGTGAATCAGCAGATGTAAGATCTTTCTGTCGGTCTCTCCTCTGTATAAATCTACCTTTACAACAACAAAAAATTAATCTTTAAAAAAAATCTTTATGATAAGCCCTCTTTTTCAACAGCATAACATGCTTGATTTTCTTTTCTCTTATTATGAAGTCATTTCTGAGAGCAAACAAATGAACGGTACAAATCAGAAACTGGAAATGATCATGCTTTGTCAGAGTCCTACTATCCCAGTGTTCTATTTCTCTCCACAGTCACTCTTGGAGGGGCTCTTAAGGACATGGTTCTGAACGCATACAACACAGACCATCCACATCCTCCACCTTAACTCCATATTTATTTAGCTAAATCAAAAACTCTGTATATGGGACCAGCAATCTGATTTTTAGCAAGACTTCCAAATTATCTGGCTGAAAACTAAATTTGACAGCAATGGCAGCCTAGCACTGAAAATCAGAGAGCTAGGTTATTTCACTCTAGCTCTAGATTATTTTTCACTCTAAAATTAAAATAGTATATAGATGAAATTCCATTATGTTAAATCTATCTAGACAGAGTTAGTCTATGAAAAGAAAAATATTCTGGTTTGAAGGGATAGATTAGGATCAGGAAACGATGGGAAGGAATGGCTCATTGTCAGATGGAGGGAAAATGCATATCAAGAAATAGCTACAGTATGATGAAATATTTGAAAATAGAAGTATGTACAAAGTTTTAGTGCATGCATAACTCATTATAGATGTCAAGGAGATGGAATATGAGCAGAGAAAAAGCAATTTCTACACACATAGGAAATTTTTATATGATACATAGCTTGGCAGCTAATAATATTTTTCCAACAAATGATAGGATAATGTGGAGAGCAATTTCTCTTTATCATGATATCTGATTTACAGACCAAATGTGGTTTGCCATTCCATTTCCAGCCAACGACTTTGTGCCTCAAATCTAAGGTACTTGAGGCAATATGCATATCTAACAAAAGTTCATAAATAAACATTATAGAGCTGGTTTAAATTTAGAATCTTTACCATATCTGGGAAGAAATTTGGTGGGTTCTACATTCAAGATATTAATCACAATGTATCAAACTACTTTCATTACTACCCCTTTTGTCCAATTCACCACCTTGTGTCATTTAAACATGTATTCCTGCTTCCAAGCTAGCCCTTTTTGTCTATGCTTTTTTATCGATTCATAATATAATCACAAATATAATCCTGCCAGAACATAAAGCAAATCATTCCACTCCTTATGCAAAATGCTCCAGCGGCCCCATGTCCTGAGGGTCTATATGTTCTGAACAAACTAGACACGGTTAGAATTCAGGCCAGTGATTGTTTTTTTAAAGATTTATTTTTATTATTAGTTTTTTTATTGGAAAGGCGGATATACAGAGAGGAGAGACAGAGAGGAAGATCTTCCGTCTGATGATTCACTCCCCAAGTGAGGGCAATGGCTGATACTATGCCGATCCGAAGCCAGGAGCCTCTTCCGGGTCTCCCACGCGGGTGCAGGGTCCCAAAGCTTTGGGCCGTCCTCGACTGCTTTCCTGGGCCACAGGCAGGGAGCTGGAAGGGAAGCGGGGCTGCTGGGATAGAACCAGCGCCCATATGGGATCCCGGGCGTGCAAGGCGAGGACCTTAACCACTTGCGCCACCGCGCCAGGCCCCAGGACAGTGATTGTTAACTAATGCTCTAACTTTTTCTCTCTAAAACCTGTCCTGAAAAGACACATCAGGTCATTTTCCAGAATCTACCTCTCTTGAAACCTCCCCTCCTGATACCGTGCAGCAAGTTTCCAACCTTAATATGTTTAACAAACCTTGCTTTTTACATTGATACTGTCCACATGAATATTCTTTCCTGTGAATCAAGAAGGTGAAGTTCAAGTTTTTTCATACAATTGCCTTCAACATTACTGCAGTTGTTTCTGCAATTGTTTTCATTACTAATTTTTTATAAAGCATAATCTGCCCAGGTGGATGACATAGTTCTGAAATGCTGTCAATCCCATCGATCTATGGATGCAGAATGCCTTCCAGTGTCATTTCGCTGACACAGTCCACCTTAGTGTCTCCATTTTTCCAAAATATTTACTGTCATCAATGGCGGGGGTAGGTAATTGTCCAATATGTTCTGTTCTCCACTCTCTGCTATAGTACCAGATATCCACCGTAGACCCAAAGGGCTACCACATACTCTATGTGCACCAAGGCCTGCCATCTACTACACTGTCCTTTCCACTGTGGAGGATCAATAGTTGCAGTTCCTGCTGCTGGGGGCTAGAGCCTAGCCTGGCTCAGTCAGGCCCCATCCCAGCCCCAGTATGTACTGGCTGGTGTTACAGCTTGACCTATCCTGGTTCTCAGATGTGCCAGTGGATGTTATGCACTGACCAACATGATACTAGCGGCTACTGTAACCTGGCCAGATTTTGGCTGCTCCTTGCCTTGGTTCTTGTACTTACCAGCAGAGACTGTGTCCTGACAAAGGTGTTACCCAAGCTCCCGCATCAGGTCTCCACGAAGTGGTATATTTCTTAAACACCAATCTGTCCCTGACCCAGGCTGACTTTGTCTACCTTTTGTCCTGGCAGGGACAGAATCCATGCCCAATTGGCCCATACCTTTCCAGTTCTTACCCGTGGGAGTTGCAACCCAGCCACACCTTGTCCATGCCCAGTCACAGCTCTCATGTGGCTCATCAGGAGCCAAAACCTAGCCCAGTCTGTTCTACACCCACCCAGATTCTCACGAGTACCAGTGGGTGCAGGAATCTAGCCTAGTCTGTTCTTCTCAAGACCCAGTCCACATCCACGCCAGGGGAGACGGCAATCATGCCCAGCCCAATGTCCCTTTCCTGCCATCACGCTCAGCAGTGGGAACCACTACCAAGCTGGGATATTCCCTTAGCTTTTCAACCAGGACTGTTACCAGCCAAAGGTCTTGCACATGTCAAAAGAGACAGCTGTTCAACATGGGAGAGCCCACATAGAGTCCCCCACAGATTCTACCCCAGACCCAATTCACTCAAATACTGGTTAACATAACAGCGCAGCCTCACATTGTCCATTCCCTGTTCTGACTCTTTCTGGTGGGTTCCATGGTCTAACCTCGCAAGTAAAGTGGCCTCATCCATGGAATTGCTCAGAAGTCATTCCTTACTGCATATGAACCATCAGGTCACTACTCACCCCCACCTTTGCCATTCCCCAAACTCCCTGCAACCCAACAACCCACAGGTTCCTACAGCCTGCTGGTGGTTGGCCCAAGGGTATAGTGAAAACCCTGAGCCTCTATCCTGGCCAGGCCTGAACTTCCCTCGGCCACAGCCACGCAGTGGGAATAAAAATAAATGAATAAATATAACCTGAGCTGTGGCCCAGATCAGCTCAAGTTCTTCCTACACATGGTGGAATAAACACTCATTTTTAATTTGGCAATTATTATATGTTTCACAATAGGACTTTGTACTTTTACTCAATATGTTTTGTTTATCCACTTGATGATTAAGCAAATCTGCATCTCAGTATTTGTCTTAACTTTCTTCCTTATTTAATGTATCTTTGTTTAAAGGTTAACTGTATGCTAGTGCACTGAATTTTAATTTGCTATAAACTATATACACTACTGGGTATTATCACATTCATGAACCCAATATACCTTTAAAATCTCCAACCTACTGTGCTAGCCTGATGTCTCAACCAACTAATTCTCAGCTTTCAAGTGCAGGAATCCCATATGGGCACCTTTGATTTAGAAGCTGCTCCACTTCCCATTCAATTTTTCGACTATGGCCTGAGAAAGCAACAGAAAATGTCCCAAGCCCGTGGGCCCTGCACCCCCATAGAAGACCCAGATTAAGCTCCTGTCCTGAAATTTGACTAGCTTAGCTCAATAAATTGCAATTATTTGTGGAATGAACCAGTGGATTGATGATCTTTTCCATCTGTTTTCTTTATCACTGAAAATCTGCCTTTCTGATAAAAATAAGTTACTACTTTTAAAATAATTTACCAAAATATTAGGATGATCTATTATACTTGCTACAAATCTATAAGACTCTACTCCTTTTTCAAAAGGAGTCATTTTGATTTTCATCAAAACCAATGCCTTTCAGCATCTGCTAATGTAAGTTTGTTGGTTACTAATGTTTTCAGAATTTTGAAAAGAAATTTGCTTTTTCTTGAAATGGTATCCCTTAAAGAGTAATTTTCCACGACTTAGAATTTAGATTTCTGATTTTTATCATGCAAAACTTGAAGATACCATTTCTCTGTCATCTCAGTAAAATTGTAAGACAAACACTTCACCAATGCTTGCATTTTTAGAAAATGATTTGTCTTACTTATTGTATATTATTCCAATACACAGTTTTGTTTTGGGAGTTTTTACTGTTATGTCTGGATGTCATTATCTTTTAATATATAATATTAAAAGTTATGAGGGCTCCTTCAATCTATAATTCATCTTTCTTATTGGTTTTGAAACAGTTTTATCATTATCTTCACTGTTTCATTTTTTTCAATTACTCTCATTTGAGACATCAGTGTCTTCTCGGGATCCTTGGTATCTTCATCTTACCATATTTGTCTTAAGTTTTTATTGTCTCCAGAGTTTAATCTGGACATGTTTTCCTATTCATTATTCTAGCCCATCTCCCTTTAGTCAGAACTAATGCACTAGCAGTTCACTTTCTCATGCTTCTGTTTTATTAATTGTATTTTTCTTTTCTAATATTTTCATTTCATTCCTTTTCCATTTTCTGGTTGATGACACTATTGCCAGTATTTCATTGCATAACAGATAATATAATAAACATAGCAATTTTATTTATTTTCAAATAATTTTAAAATTATATTTACATGTTACCATATGATAATCTAAATACTTGAATTCAGCCAGCAATAATCAAATGTAGATACCATATTCATTGACTCTTGTTTTAAATAAACACGCTTATTATTCTCAGATATGTGTTCAGTTACCCTGCAAGTTCTTCAAGGGAAAAGCAACCACGGAAGAGAGGCCCACTATTGAAAATTCGTGTTTTTGCCTTGGGTTTTACAGAATACCCAATGCCATCCAATTATACTCTTTTTCTAGCTACTGTTACTGAGAGAATTGAAGCAAAATTGCTTGGTCCTCCACTGATGAGCATGAAAATTTTAAATCACTTCTAAATCCAGATAAACTGAAACAGCAATTTTCACACAAGAATGAATTATGTGTCATTAAGAAATCTGAAGATCTTATAATTCTAAGGAGTGTTTCACTATTGCTTTTATGTTTTTTCCCATGCTATTGACATTCATTTTATATATTTCCATTTGACATTGCTTTATTATAATAAACCATGATCTTCTTACTAAAATGTAAATCCGGAGTGTTAAATACCTTCCATGCAAAAAAGGCAAATTTGCATACACCACCATAACGACTTATGTTACGCATAAATTACACACCAGCCTCTAGCCTCTTTGGAATTTATTTCATTTACTCAAGGGGATTTGGCAATTCAATTTGTCTTCAATTGGCAATGTAATTACGCCAACACAGTTCAAATGATGAAGAGATGAACCCACAAGTGAGCAGGTGAAGGTCATCAGGTCAGGACTGCTGTATAAAAAGCAATCATTAAAAATAATAATAATAATTTGGGGCCAACATTATGATACAATGGCTTAAGATTCCATCTTTAATACAAGCATGTCCAATGGGAAATGGATAACGTGTCAGTTGCCCCAAATCCTAACCAGTTCCTTGCTTTACCTGGGAAAAGCAGCAGAAGATGGCACAAGTATCTACAGCTCCGATGCTTGGGTAAAGCTCTTGGGTCCTGGCTCCTGCCTAATTCAGTGCTGGCCATTCTGGCAAACTGGGGAGTAAACTAGCCAGTGGTAGATTGCTCTGGTCTGTCTCAATGTAACTCCGATTTTCAAAATGAAATAAATACATCTGTAAGAAAAAAAGCAACAGGGCCAAGCTGGGTAGCCTAGCAGCTAAGATCCTCGCCTTGCATGCAACACGATCCCATATGGCTGCTGGTCCATGTCCATGCCGCCCAGCTTCCATATCAAACTCCCTGCTTGTGGCCTACGAAAGCAGTAGAGACTGGACCAAGGCCTTGGGAGCTTGCAGCCATGTCAGAAACCTGGAAGAAACTCCTGGCTTCAGATCATCTCAGCTCAACTTGGGGAATGAACTAATGGGAGGGAAGAGCTTCAATGCTGTCTTACACCTTCTATCTGTATATCTGACTTCCCAATAAAAACAAATATATGCTTATACAAGGAAGTAACCAAGCAAGCGAGGGAAGGAGGGAGAGAGGGAGAGAGAGAAAGAAAGAAGTAAAGAAAGAAAGAAAGAGAGAGAAAGAAAAGAAAGGAAAAGAAAAAAAGAAAAGAAAAGCAAAAACAAAGAGAGAGATGGAGGAAGGAAGAGTTTCTTATTTCAGGGTGTGGTGCCGTGGCATAGTAAGTTAAGCCTCCATCTGTGGTGCTAGCATTGCATATGGGGACAGGTTCCTGTTCATGTTGTTCCACTTCTGATCCAAATTCTCAGAATACTGTCATTTTTAAAAGAAAAACATTAGCTTTACTGTTAGACTCAATGAAAAAAAAAATTGAGACAGTCTATTAACAGTCCTTAAGTATAGATAATGGTTAAAACTGTATAACTTGCCAACTTCATGCACCCAGCAACAATGATAAAAGGTCCTTTCTCTGATAAAGCTAAGCCTCTGAGTTCACTCATTCACACAAATTATGTATTAGTCTTCAGTGTCAACAGTGTACACTATTATGTGCCTACAAGGTGTTCTATCATTTTGTTAATACAGTGTGAGTTTTTTCACACATGTAATAGATCATAGCCATGGACTGAATTAATATGTTCATAAATTTCAGGATTTTTCAAAGTTTCTTCATTTATTCGAAGGGCAGAGGTACAGGGAGACAGGGAGAGATAGGAAGAGAGAGAGACTGATTGAGTGAAACGCAAGCATTAATTCTCCACCCAAAGATTCAATGCTCAAATGATTGCAATGATTGGGGCTGGACAAGGCAAAAGCCAATGACATGGGACCACTTCGAAGTCTGATTCCTGCGGGCAGGCACTGGGCCATTTCTGCTACTTTTGCAGGCAGATTAGTGGAGCGCTGAATCAAAATGGAGCAGCCAGGATTCAAACTGGTGCTGACATGGGATGCTACCTTAAGCCACTCGACCACAATGCCAAAAGATTAGATCAAGTTTGAATCTATCACACTGAAATACCTGGTGGATACTAGAGTTACCTACAAATGATAATTGAATGATTCACTGGTAAATCAAACTTGTTTCTTTAAAAATTGTATTTATTTAAGATCTGTGAGAAAGAAGCAGACAGAAGCTTCACACACTGATAAACTCACAAGTTTCCAGAATACACAGAACTGAAATGGACCAAAAACAGCAGCTGAAAGTTTAACACAATCTCCCATCTCACAATTTCACAATCCCACAGTCTCAGGTCTACTTCGGTAAGGAACTAGAGACAGCAACCAGAGCTGGACATCATCAAAATCAGGTATTTCTAAATGGGATGCATGTGTCTAAACCCCCATTTCATGGATGGGTTAAACATCAGCCGGAAGCGTCTTACATTTTATTTTTTAAGTACTTGGCACTGTGAACTATTGAGTGCTGATTTTGAGAAGAATGTAATCCATGAGTTCTGGCAAAAAAAAAAAAAAAACTACTTGTCAATGCTTAAATTACTAGGTCACTAAAATTTTTAATGCATAATTATGCAACGTTAATTTGAAGTCTTTCAAATCCCTCTGCAGCCCTAAAAGAAAACTATTCTAGATAGTTGATAAATTTGAATAAGAAAAAATATATAGATACCAAATAATAAATATATGCCCAATATTGATCGGTTCAGATTAAATTCTTAGAAAATATTATTGATAGAAATAGCTTTCAATTAAACTAGCAGTTAGGATTTAACGTGGAGGAAATTCAAAGCAAGCACATGAGGGTAGCGAGAAGCACATTGGAAAACTATTACACTTCTGGCCTCCTACAGGTGACACTGTAGCATAATTTTGGTTTCATCTTCATGGTTGCGATGTATGAAAGCTGACAGGACCATCCTGCTGTACTCTGGCTAATCCTCTTACGTAAACCTTTGGGCACTGACTACATTACAGTTAATCTACAAACAACAGGGGCATGTATGTAATTTTAACCTTCACAACTAAAGACAGAATGTCTTTGTCTAGGAGGGTGACAAAACATGGCTGTTTTCTAAACAAGGAAAAATGTATATGTTTGTTTCCAGCAAATATGTTTCACAGGAAAAGGGGTATTTCACAGAGATACATAGTTTATTTCGGCGCCTAAAAGATAGGCTCTATTCAGTTATGTATAATGTTGAAGAAAGGAAAACTTTCAATGTAAGGACTTTTAGAAACCGATACAATAGCATGGAGTTACATTGTCAGAAATTTTCATGAGATGTCACAGATACATTTGCATCAAAACAAAGATGAACTACACACATTCACAACTTGAGAAAGACATTTTTCAAGATCCAGAAAAGAAAGTCCAAGAATCAGGCGCCCACTGTTACTGCCCTGTTACTGCCCTGCCAGGTGTCCTGGCGTTTCTCCCACCTATTTAGGAATCAGCAACTGTTACTGTATTAGTCAACAGACACAGCATAAGAGTTAAGATTAATACTCCATCACTATCATGAAGGGATTGTGGATGATTGGGAAAATATCTGGGCGGAAGAGTTAAGATTACTATTCCACCACTACCACGAAGAGATTATGGATGCTTGAGAATATATCAAGACATAAGAGCTAAAATTAATACGCCACTACTATCGTGGGAGACTGAATGTTTGGGAACATACCAGTCACATGTTTATAAGTCAGCTTTACTTTCATTGTTTCACCTCTGTGTTTCTATCACAATTTTTTGCCTCACTTGGAAATGAAAGATTTGCTGTCCTTGTTGACATACAGATGGCGCACATCAAGTTTCAACATTCGTTCGTTGTAACAATTTTACCTTTCTTGTAGAAAATACATTTTATGGATTTACATTTTTCATGTATCCGGAGCTATTAATCATGTTTCCTAATTTCCATGTGTGACATCATTTGTCAGTGTTTGCTCAACACTGAACTTACATAGTCGTCTGATATATCTAGAAAGAAGAATATTAATCTCAATTTGTCAAATGTTTTTTGAAGTCAGTAGTTTCTATTTAACCTTCCAATATATTTGAAATTGCTTGTGAATGAAATAAGGTTCCAAGTTTATTTTTGAAAGGCAGACAATCATTGGTCCAAGCCAATTCTCTCGGATGTTTGATGAATCACTACAGCACAGTAAATGTGGGTTGGGTTTGTCTCTCCTGTTCTACTTCACTGCCTTACCTCCTACCTGTACCAGAATGCTAACCGACAGAAGAATTACACTGTGTTTTAATATTTTGGGGTGAATATTGGAACTTTAGTTTTTTTCAGTGGCTTTATTTAGCTATATTTAAAAAGTGAAATTTCCTAAGTTTGAAATATACAGAGGTCCACAAAACCTTCACTATCCTAGCAGTCAAGAGCATATTTCTACTTTTACAAAATATCCCTTATGTCTCTTTGTATCCTTCTTGCCTCTGAAGAAAAACCAGCCACACGCTAACCATGCCTAGTACTATGCACATGTTGGTACTTCTGTACCAACATGGTATTTTTATCTATACAGACATTCAACACTTTATTGCTCTGGCTATCTAGGACTAACACAAAAGCAAGAGAATAATAATTCATCTGTAGGGCCCGGCGTGGTGGCGCAAGTGGTTAAGGTCCTCGCCTTGCATGCCTGGGATCCCATATGTGCACCGGTTCTATCCCGGCAGCCCCACTTCCCTTCCAGCTCCCTGCCTGTGGCCCAGGAAAGCAGTCGAGGACAGCCCAAGGCTTTGGGACCCTGCACCTGTGTGGGAGACCCGGAAGAGGCTCACTTGGGGAGTGAATCATTGGACAGAAGCTCTTCCTCTCTGTCTCTCCTCTCTGTATATCCGCCTTTCCTATAAAAAAACTAATAATAAAAATAAATCTTTTAAAAAAGTAACAGAAGGAAATACAATGAGAATTTTGAATCCAGTGAAGGAAACACTGAAGAATCCTGCGACAATGCATGATTGTAAACACCAAACTCTAAACAAATAATAGAAAAATCGTAATAGATCTATACTGATGAGCAAATAACCCAATGTCTCTAACATAAATTACAACAGAAGCTAGAACAACTGCCATTGTAGTGCTTGAGAAATTTTTATTTATAAGAGAACAATCATTGTTTTGAAATGCACGGGCTGATACCCACAGAAGAGAAATTGGGATATAAGACAACCTAAGACAGAATATTCTTATATCAAATTTTATTCCTAAAATTATATGTCTTTCACCTTTAAATAATACCACATATTTTTCTCTTCCCAATTATTCTCTGGTAATATTGGAGGAACTGATTTCATTTCCAGAACTAAAATACACATTCCATGTCTTTGTATAAAACACAGTTTTCATATCAGTAATTAGTTTTCTATACATAGAAGTATCTAAATTACTTACAGGGGAAAAGCTTATGCATTCTATTTGATCAATACATATCTTGGCTAGAAAATCCCCAATACATTCCCAATATGTTACTAAATGTACAATATAAATTTACTTTTAAATAAAAGATAATATTATTTTAAAATTTTAAAAAATGCATTTATCTTGCAACACCTCCAATGAAATAGTCTTTTTAACATTTCAATTTCAGCTATTACTGGGTGCAAATAGGTTTTGCGTTTACTAGGAGAAACTTATATATATCCCTCCAAAACCAATCTATTTGATAATTTTATATTTGGACTATTAAACCAAGTTTAAGGCCTGACATTGTAGTCTAGCTGCTAAATTCCTTGCCTTAAAAGTTCCAGCGGTCCCATATGGGAGAAGGTTCTAATCCCAGTGGGCCGGCTTTCCATCCATGTCCCTGCTTCTAAGCTGGAAAAGCAGCCAAGCACAGCCCAAAGCCTTGGTACCCTGCACCTGAATGAGAAACCCAGAAGAAGCTCCTGGCTCCTGGCTTTGGATTGGCTCAGCTCCAGCCATTGTGAACACCTGGAGGGTGAATCATTGGATAAAAGATCTTATATACCTGACTTTGCAATAAAAATAAATAAATCTTTAACAGAAAAAATCATATTTAACACTATTGGAAATGACTGTATCAGTCCAGAATGTTAAAAATATTTTTAAGAATAAAGACTATGCCTTAATAAATATAAGCTTCTAAAATTTTTTTCAGAGATTCATTTAGTTTTCTTGGAAAGAGAAATCTACAGCAAGAAGGAGAGACAGAAACAAAGATCTTCAATCCACTGGTTCACACCCCAAATGACTGCAAGAGCAGGAGCTAAGCCACTCAGAAGCCAAGAGCCAAGTGCCCCTCAGGGTCTCCCGTGCAGGATAATGGTTCCATGGCTTTGGCTGTCCTTTGCTGCTTCCCAAGGTCATAAGCAATCAGATATGGGGAGTAAAACAGATGGAACATGAACCAGTGCCCATATAGGATGCCAGTGCTTAGATGCAGAGGGTTAGCCAATTGAGCCATCACACGAGACAATAAAATATTTTTTGAAGCCTAGAGTGCCACCCAGTTCATTACAATTCTGCTAAACAACACATCACATCATGTTTATCAACTTGCCGCAAAATGAGGAATGAGTATTGATAAACTAAATAGCTAGCAAATAAGTAAAACATTCAGCATTTAGTTCATAACAGCCCATACATCTTTTCTGTCTCTAATAGCAACAACGAATGTTTAAATGGCACTCTGAATGCATTAGAATTCATACTCACTAACAAATGAAGATGCCTTGTTAACTTCTATTTGATGTCTTTATTAACGTAGAAAATCAACTAACAAAAATTATGGAAGATTGAAAATATCAAGAATCTCAATATGAGAAACTCTCGATCAAGCAGAAAGTGAAATCCATAACAGTACTTTACCTCTTAAAAATTTAATTAACTAATTTTATTGTATAAGACTATTAGTTTACGACGTCAGTACAGAATATGGAGAGCACTTGGAGAATTGAAAATAAACCTGTAATATGACCCAGCTATCCACTCCTGGGAATATACCTAAAACAAAAAATTGCACATGAAAAGAGGATCTGAAGGCCTATATTTACAGCAGCACAATCTACAATCAAAAAAATCCTGGAAGCAATACAGATGTGCATCCAAAGAGAAGAGTTTAAAGAAACTGTGGAGGGCCCGGCGCGGTGGCGCAAGTGGTTAAGTCCTCGCCTAGCACGCCCGGGATCCCATATGGGTGCCGGTTCTAATCCCGGCAGCCCCGCTTCCCTTCCAGCTCCCTGCCTGTGGCCCGGGAAAGCAGTCGAGGACGGCCCAAAGCTTTGGGAACCTGCACCCGCGTGGGAGACCCGGAAGAGGCTCCTGGCTTCGGATCGGCATAGTATCGGCCGTTGCGGCTCACTTGGGGAGTGAATCATCGGACGGAAGATCTTCCTCTCTGTCTCTCCTCTCTGTATATCCGCCTTTCCAATAAAAAATAATAAAAATAAATCTTTAAAAAAAAAAAAAAGAAACTGTGGAACATACTCCATGGAATATTACTTAATGATTAAGAAAAATGAAATCATACCATTTACACCTAGATGGTCCCAACTGGAGACCATTATGCTCAGTGAAATAAGTCAATCCCAAAGAAGCAAATACTATATGTTCTCTCTATATGTGGAAAGCATCTTGCAAAGTGTAACTTCAACAACCCATTCCATAGTATATTTTGGCTGCATCCCATGTGTTTTGATGCTTTTTCTTTCAGTTTCATTTCTTCCAAATACTTGTTCTTTCCTCTTGTCAAAATCACATCTGACTCATGGATTACACATTGGCATCATGTTTTTTTTGTTTTTTTTATTTTTTGGTTTTTGCCACCCATGCATTGCTAACTCAGTGGCATCCTTATTCATGGTGCTGTAATTTTGTTTTTCTTGTTCTAATCCATCTATTTGTTGACCTTATTCCATCACTTCTCATTGGTGGGAACTCATGGGATGCACTAATAGAGATTAACATATCCAGACATGGGGACACAATGCAACATGCATCCCAGCTTCCAAATCAAAGAAGGACTCCCAATGAAAATGTTGGAAATGTGTAAACAACAAGATGCTGGACTATCTGACATTGTCTGCACTAGTAAAATCGGGGCACACTTAAACATCAGACTTATGGCATCATGACTCCTTATCCAACACTATACCAAAGTAGCAATGTAGGGAAAATCTATCAGGAGGTAGGAGTTTGCAGGGGCAATCCCAGTCTCTATAAAATTCTACCATAAAATACAAAAATTCAAAATAAACATTTTAAAAATTTTTAAAAGAAGGCACTACAGCTACAATTTGCACTTCTCTGTAAAAATAAAATTTTAGTTTTGACAACACAATATTCATTTTCATTCCACTTATTCTTCATTAATATTATCCATATTTTAGCTACTCTTATACCCTAATATATGAAAGAAAAGTCTATAAAATATATGTACCAAATATATCCGTTTGAAGACTAGAAGCTTGTCCAGCTGTTTGGACTATCAACCACCAGAAACGATACAGGGTTGCTTCAAAAGTTCTCTCACTGCATATACCTTCTCATCTGTACCATAGTCTAGTAAAAGAGAAAGAACAAATATTCTTCTATCTTACCTTCATTCTACATTTCTGGTGTGTTTTATGATATACTTTCAAATGAAAACCAGACACTCAGGCTTCTTCAAACCTTATTTTAAATAAATAGATTCACAGTGAAAGGTTTATGGAGTTTCGAGAACATATAAGCTGTAGGCCAAATTTATGAACCTCACATCTGTGTGCCTTTTGGCCACTAATAAGCATTGTGTCTTGCTAGTTTTACATGCTGAATAATTTTGGTATTATCAAATTAATAACATTCAGAAAAGGAATTTATTCCTTTGTGCTCTTGTTGGTAAACCAGTTAATTTCATAGACATGGTTTTTATGAATGACTTCCTAATTGAAATCAATGACCTCTGAACAGAGAGGTTATTTATTCTAAAATTGTTTATTTGCAATATGTTTAGAGACAATAAACTCCAAAATTGCACTTGATCATACTTCTAAATGTGTAGAAAAGAGTGTAAAAAAAAAGCATAACCATACAATTCAAGTTAGAAGGAAGAATGAGAATCAATCTTTTCAAAAATAAATATAAATACAAATATATTTTCAAAACATTTAAAAGGACAAAAAATGGGAATCTGAGACAATAACAGTGGATGAAACAAGCTCAATGTTGGCATGATGTCCATTTTCACTCAAATTTGGGCAATCCTTTTTAATGCCCTCAAAGTTAAAACCTATGCCACATGGCAAACTTTTTTCCAATGTAAACAGGCAGCTGGCCAGCTCAGCAGATGGACATAAAAGGACCCAGCCAAGGATGCACTTGTTCCATGCCAAGCAGCTGTGAGGTGTATATTAAGATCATTATTCCCTGATGAGAAATGGAAAACATCTGTCCATTTGGGGTTGCTGTTTCATCAGCGGGGAGCTTGTAACCACCATTGCAGCAAGTGATACTTGAATGACTTTCTGGTAGAGTATTACATAACTCAATGATAAGATGAGGATGACAATAGTCTTATTTTGGACAGTTTGTTCCTATAGTTGCTTCCTTGATGATATTGACACTACCAGGACTGTTTTATGTTATCAAACACTGCTAATATTGGAAGTAACCATCTTAAATATGCGACAAAATGGTTGGATGGAATGCCGAGTGTTTCTCAAATTGTACAGATTATTCTAATCTTGTTAGAGCCTACGAGCTCACTCTGTCCACCAAATTAATCAAGACCTGCCAACTATAATACTCTTTCTGTGTTTAATTCCAAATTCTATAATTATGACTACTGGATGGGTAAGTGAAGTTGGGAATATGTCAGTCCCGCCCATTCCTCTTTGTGTAGGGATTACCCAATTCTATTATGCATTGCATCATTGAATTTAATCAATTGCCATTTCAATTACTATTTTTAATATTTAAAGGAAAGAACATACACATTTCTTTAAGAAATGATCCATTGGTTTTAATAATTTAAAGCGTTCAAATGCTGAAATGCAATGTAACTTTAGATAACAAAATGTTCAATATCTTCCTGCAATTTAAGGTAAGACTGACAAAATCACATGTATTTAAGATGTTCAACATGTTTCAATATGTTCATGTACAGTGAAATATTTGATCATTCAATTTCATTATCATTTCTGTGACATCTGTGTGTATGCGTGTTGTGGGAATATTTATGTTCTCCCATCTTATGAAATTCAAAATTTTTTAAAAATGTGAATTTCAGGTTCACGTGATGACTCAGCCAGCTAATCCTACACCCCCAAGTCCGGGCACGCCATTTGGGTGCTGTATCCTGTTCCACCTGCTGCACTTCCCATTCAACTCATTGGTTGTGGCCTGGTGAAACAGTACAAGGATGATACAAGTCCTCAGGACCCTTAACATCTTTTTTGCAACTATTCTAACTTCTGTAGTCTTTCAATCAGGACCATAGGTAAAACAACAAGGCATGAGTATTCAGGATTGATGTAAATCTCTTTGTTTATACTGATGGCTTTACAGCTTTAAATCTAGAACCTTGTCAGAGCCTGCTCGCTCTATTGCCAGATGAATATGTCTAAACTCAGGAGCAAATCTTTATGAGACCTTGTACAGCCTCATTAGTACCACTGGATCATGGCTTACTCAACTTTGGAATTTCACAAATTAACTCCTGTCAGTCAGCTTTCTAGTGAAAGAACTAGAACAGTAGGATCTTTGGGAGAAAAAAAAAATAACTTGTTGAAATAACTTCAGAATTGTGAAGGGTTCAGATAGCACCCAGAAAAACTTAAGACTGTGCAAAATCTGCAATGCATCAAACTTGTAGTTCTTCTAGAAGATGTTTAAGGATCTGATTTGCCATGTGTGTTTAAAATATGGTTCAATTCTTCTGTATCCTGGAATTAACTGGATAGCTTTAAGATTTAACAGGTGATTCAGGAATTGTGGAAGAAGTCTGACCAGGAACAGACAACTAATAACTTTAACTCTGGATCAATATATTTTGAGAATTACAGTAAGATGTATTTTATCATTATGCACCTACTAACTGAAAACGAAAAGCTTTCTAAACAAAATCTGAAATTTGATTTTTAAACTCCCTGTCCCTAGGGAGTTTAGCCTCTGAGCTAACAAACTCAGTCATAACTCAAGGTTATTCAGCCCATTGAGCACAACACCACGTTCCAGCGTTTATTGATTCACATTTACTGGTACTATTGCAAAACAACCAAAGCTGAGCATTTCTTCTAAAACTGGGAGTGTTAAATCAGTGTCTGTATCTTCTGTTGAAGGCACTTGGGTGGGTCACATCACGGAAGGAGCAGATATAAGAATCCTGCAGTAGAACAGGAGTGGGGGGGGGGGTTGTAACCCTCATATTTTTAACAATTCATGAGAAATAACTGGGATCCCACCAGAATTATCTGAATGCCTTCCAAATGTGGTGTGCCCCAAACAGCAAACCAACCACTTCACATGCGGTTCTTTTCAATGTTCTAATGTCTCATTGCTGGTACCCTGAGCACCTGCTTCCAACACAGCAAATTTTGAGGAATGAATCACAGTGAGGCACAGGGGCATTTGCTCTCAATCTCAAAAACTTGAGAAAGAGACTGATAAAATTTTTAAAGAAAAAAATGCTATTCGATGTTTCAGACATGCAGACAGGTAGGTATAAAGTATGGACGCCAGAAGTGACACTGGTCCAGCTGCTAGGCTGAGGTTCAAGAATGAATTCTGTTCCTGTAAAAGGGCAAGGCAATGTCCCAATTCTCAGCACACCAAGTTGGCTTTCAATGGACATGAAATCAAACAGGACAATGAAGGAGTCCAGATAAAATACAGAAATTAGAGGTCTAACCAAGTGAACACATGGTAGAACTAGTCAAATATCAGTTTGCGGAATCTTCATAAGTCTCTAAAAGCTAATGGCTTTATAGATGTGATGAAGCTGTGTCAAAAAGTGAAACACGTCCACTGAACTCAGTTACTAAGAGAGACAGATTACAGGCCATAACCAGGCACATCTAATACCGAATAGTGTCATAGTCATTATGGGCACTGAAATTATACGTGCTCTTCCCAAAATGCTTCCTACCAGCTGAGTCCAAGAGCCATCATTGAATGTCATCTACAGTAAGAGCATCATATTAAAGACCTGCGGGAATTGCAAGGCTTCCTAAGTTTGTTAAATACAGTATAATTAGAAAACTCAGTAGAGTTTGGAAAACATTAATGAACAAGATTATGTAGCAGAATGTCTGGCATGAACAATTAGATATAGGGAAAGGAAGACATAAAAGCTCACTTTGCAATAGCGTCCCTATTTTAAAAATGCAATTTGATAATATTTTATGAGACATTTTTCTCATGTTGTAAAGAGGATGTGAACTGTACCATGTGAGATCCTTTCAATTTCACAGTTGGTTCATCACCTAGAAGCCTGGTCTTTGGGAGGTTGTACTTTTAAATTAAATCTCAGAGAAAAACCTCTGGGCTTAAATAATTTCCCTAATTAAAGGGATCCTCTCTAGCAACACAGATCTTATTGGATGGTAACCGCATCTGCAACTGCTTTGGGACGTACAAATTCAGAATACTACGATTTCAAGTGTAACTAGTTCAAGGTTGAGGAAATGGAGGTTTTCCCTCCACACACACTACTAAATCTCGTTGACTACTTCTATGTAGTAATATAAACCATTAAAACACAAGTAGACGAGTCTTGCATGAGCTATTCAGGCTATTTCATAGGCTCACTCCTGAATTCCAACATAGATTCCAATAATCTATCATAGGTGACAGAATCTTAAAGAACATACTATATATATTCAAAGAAAACACTGCATGTGTGTGCATATGTACCCATAACATGGAAGGGGTATGCATCCTTGTGAATAGGTATACTTACTAGTAAATATTTCACTAAGTGGTAATTGTATTTTTGCAAAGTGAAGAATAATATACTTGTACAAATTCAGTATACTATTTTAATACTTTTCCCCGTCAGTATGAATAAGCATTCTTACAGAAAACAAACTCTGGCTCCACTAACACAAACAAGTTAGTATATTTCTTCACACAGTTCATTGTACCCAGCAGTGACAGAATATGTCGGAAATTTGCTTTTGAGCTCAGAGAATTTCCATATCATCTTGACTTACATGTCTCCAGGTTCTTCTATTCTGCTTTTCAAATTGCTTTGCTTATTCCTATAAGCTTATTGTAGCTCAGTAAATGAATTGAGTTTCTCAGCTAGGCTCAAGAGATCTATTCATATAACCTTTTCTCATCTGATCTTAATTCCTCAGGGGCTGCTACTCTAATTCATTGCCACATTATTATCAGAGGATTTTCACCTTTTCCAAGGGATATCAAGATACACATTTCATGAGATGTCGACAACAGTAATGGGAATAACTCCAGAGTGTCCACAGAGATTACATAGGGTTTCTAATTAATATTCTGAGTCTAAATCTTGAATCCAATATTTTCTGTCAATTTCACAATGTGCTTTTAACTATATAATTGGATTACTATTCCATTCTACAGTTTCATCTATATAAGCAAGCTTCAATGAATTATGAAATCTAACAAATATTCTTCTAATATCTAGTCATTCCTTTTGTTAGTTCTCTATAATTTGGTGTCTTCAGAAGGTGAGAAAGATAAGGATGAAAACAGCTGCTTATCTAATGTAATTCATTGAAAACGCTGATAAGTTTTTGTGAATGTGGAAATAATTATCTATGAAAAAGGAGACTTGAAAGTTATCAAATATACTTGCATCGATCACCTATGAATTTTTTGTTCTCACATTCATTGATATGTTACTTTCATTGTTGTAGTTTAAATAAATTTTAAATGTAAAATTCTTTCCCCTTTATAATTATTTTCATGGCTACTGTAATTTGAGTATTGTCACTTCTAATTACATTAATTCTAAACATTTTATAGTTTTCAAGATCAAATAAGTTTTACACTTAAATGCATATTACCAGTAAGATTTGTTTTCTAAAATCTTATACTTGGAAACATAAGAGATTAAATGTAAATCGTGTGTGTACCACTGAATACATTATTTAGACTCTTCAATTCAAAATACAATAAATTACATTATAATATATAATATCAGAACTTTTAATGCACACATGACCACATTTTCAAGGAGACTGAGGAAACAAAACATACAATGGAAGAAAATAACTAAATGGCATATTTAATAATTGTCATGATCCAGGACATGTAAAGCGTTATTAAAACTCAATAATAAATAAAATAAGAAAACAAAAATTTTAAATGGGGAAAGATCTTCACGAAAGATTGCATATTCATATGTCAAGAAACAATAGGAAAAGATATTCTATGTAATATGTCATTAGTGAATTGAAAATATAAAAAAAATTGAGATACCACTGTGACACTATTATTATGATGAAAATCAATAACACTGCTCAAAAAAAACGTAATAGAGCATATGCAGCAACAGGCACTTTCATGCGTAACTGGCTGGAATACAAATACGCACACTCACTTTTGAAGGCAACTTGTCAGATTTTTACAAAATCAAATATGGTAGGCAATCTAGCATTCACAGTCCATGATATTAACCAAAGATGTTGAAAGCTTATGCTTCTGCACAACCCGGTGGATGAATATTTATAGCAACCTATAAATTCTACAGAATTGTTAATTGCAGAAGGTTGAGGGCAAGGAAGATGTCTTCTGCTAGATGTATGAGTAAGCTGTAATGATTCAGAAAATGAAATATTATTATTCAACAATACAAATAAATAAGAAATTTTAGGAAGACACTTAAACATATACATACAAGAAATATGTGGAAGACACGGAAATGTATACATATCTATATGTACACTATATATACAATCTATATATAATAAATGAAAAAAACTATGTATAAATACTGTATAATTCTATCTACATGAATTCTAGAAAAAAAAAATCAGTGGTTGTCACAAATTGGAGATAGAATGTAGAATGAACCAAACAGACAAGGGACAAAAGTATTTGCAATTTGATATGACGACGGTATGCTAGACACGTGTCATTGTATATTTTTCCAAATCCTTAGAACACTCAGTATCAAGTATGAACCCTAATGTACTGAAAACTTTGAGCATCAAGGTAATTTCACGGATTCAATGGTGCACCAATGTGGTGAAGGATGTGAATAGTGAGGGAGGGTGTATGAGCCTATATGAGCTCTATATGAGCTCCTATATGATTTGAGGGTTTCCTCTCAGCCATTCTGTAAATCTAGACCTATTCTGGAAAACGGTTTTTAAAATCACTTGCAACTGAGTCGGGCCCTGTACTTGCTAGTACACACAAGAATCTGGTCTGAGAACACCTCAGACAAAGTTTCTTTGGAGATCTCCCCAATCGAAATGCTGGACTCAGAATCCTAACCAAGAAAAGAGAGAAGTCAGAACAGGTCAATCAACCATCTCAGCTATATGTTGGCAGCGAAATACAGGACAAACAGAGACTCTATGATGGACTAGGTCAATTGGTGGATTCTTCAAAGACCTCATAGTGCTTGGAGTGGCAAGATTGGCAGCAATTTATAACTGGTGAACTATCAAAACCACTTGAGCAAGAACCTTTGAGCATTCCCTGCATGCGGGACCTGGGGAGGGTGGAAAATTGGGTGGGCATTCTCCCTTAATACTCACCTTTAAACATGAAGAAAACAATATGGAAATAATAGCCTTACCCACAAAAAATAAAATAAAATTTAATTTAATTTAAAAATCACTTGCAAGTCTCTTTCAAACCCTTCCTTTGCCTGATGTGGTGACTGCGATAAAAGACAATAAAAATTATTAGGAGGTTATACAAATGTAATTGTATTCATCACAACTAACTTAAAATAAACTTAAGCATTACTTAACATTTATTTATTCGTCAGGCTAAACATCACCTTCCGTGGAAGTATATCTTGAGCTCTGTTACAAGTTCAAATGAACTCTTAACCCTCAGTACCTCAGAAGAGTAATCTCATGCTGGAGTACAGTGGGTATCTTTTCCAATACAGCTCGTATCCTAATACAGAAAAAACCAACGATGAGAAACACACATGAAGAAAATTAAAGTTTTGTGTAGCAACAACAAGGATTGGAATGATGCATCCATTAACCAAAACCTAGGAAAGGGAAGGATTATCTACAAGTCAGAAAGGAAATATGACCCTGTTAACACCTTAATTTTGGAACCTGCTCTTCTAAAAGTGTGAGACAACAAATTTAATCCACACATGTTTTGTGATATTTGGTTATAGAAGCCTATGGAACTGTTATCTTTATACAGGGCTCTAAGTTAACTCAATTATTGTCATTACATTTTGTAAGAATATAAATAATTTCGAGTATGTTATTTCCTAAAGTCTTTATTTCTTGAGGGCCAGGAGGAAAGAGAAAGGGAGAGCAGGCATTGGAGAGAATTACAAAGAAAGCAGACTCATCCAGCGGTTCACCCTCCAAATGTGAGCAATGACTGGGGCTGCGACAGCTGGAACCCGCATACAAAAACTTAAGTTCTATCACACAGATTGTTAGGTAAACTGCTAGCTCATATGCGCTGCAACAGCTGGATGCTGGAAGTTGACATCAAACAGAGGCACTCCACATGAAACATGGGGTTTTAATGCCAGGCCAAGCATCCACCTCTGTCAACATCTTTGGATGCATTAATGGAATAATTCAATCATCGAAGAAGAAAATTAAGTTTTTGAATATTTTTATAATCATTTATATTTAATAAATGGCTTCTATAACTGAAACACTTCTGTACAATTTTAATTATCTCAAAGCTCTGAATTTAATAAAAAACAAGCAGATGGTTGCAATTTTATTTCCATTTCACAGATTAGCAAACTGAAATTCATATAGTTATATATATTGCAATGGTAGACCTGTATGGGATTTGAATTTGGCGAGTATACATAGCCAGAGCAATTACCATGTGCACAAAAGCAGTGATCATTTCTTTACTTTTTTTTGGTATATTCTCCAAACTAACTATAGTTCCATGCAGGTACAATTTTTTATCTCACTTTTTTATTGCTATAACCTCACTTTCTGAATCAGTGCTTGACATACAAAAACTATTTGATAGCTTTTCAATGAAAAAGCATATTATAAGATATACAAATAAATATTTAGAAAAACTGTCTAAGATGAGTAAATAGAAATCAAATGTTTCATGATTAAATGTGTTTGCCAATATGTCCCTAAAGATGAAGCTTCTGCCGCATTGCTTCATGTTCAAGAGTTAATCTGTCCAAATCATTAGTTTTCAGGTCATGTTTCAATTACTTACTACATATGTGGCCTTCAAAGAGCTCAAATTTTCTGACTCTGATATCTTTAATATAATTAGAATACACACTTTATGAAGGCATGAAAATTAAATGGAGTAACTACATGTAAAAATGCCCATCAAGTAAAAATACCACAGGCATTAACACCCAATACTTTGAAGGCATTTCCTTCTTGTCATTTTATGAGCCAAAGAATTTGCTTAGTTCCCCTTCATGAAATAATCCTGAACTGAGACACATTTTTCTGGACAGAAGGATCACTTTCTTGGATTCATAATACCATTATGATAACTAATTAAAATTTAATATACGCGGGAAGCCTTGCGCCTGAGTTACAGGAGAAGCCAGTGCCTAGGGAATTCTGTAACTGTTACATACTTTGTGCTGCAAAATAGGATTTATAAAAACTAGGATTTATCTTTCTCTTGTTTGTGAAATAAAAATTTCAGCAGCTTTTGCAGACTACACTGAACAAAAGAAGAACCAGAAAATTCATATGATTTTTTTCCATCAAAGAATTTAGGGCAACAAAATGAAACATTCTACTGGTAAGAGACCACTGTGATGACATAATATGCTAATCCTCTACCTGCTGGTGGTGTCCTTGAATGTGGCACGGGTTTGTGTCCTGATCACTCTACTTCAATATCCAGCTCACACTTGTGGCCTGGGAATCAGTGGGAAATGGCTCAAGTGTTTGGACCCCTGCAACCAAAAGGGAGAAGCTCCTGGCTTCACACGGGTTTACAGCGATTTGGGGAATGGGCCAGCAGAGAGCAGATGAAATCAGTCATTCTTTCTCTTTCTCTCTCTTTCTCTCTCTCTCTGTCTCACACACACACACACTTTCTGATCTTTTCTAATATCAGAAATGACATACGTGAGTAAGGGGTATGGTTTCACATCCTGCTGTCTAGTATTAGGCAAGTAAAAAAACATTTGAAAAGTAGTATCTTAACATTATGAGCACAGTCACAATGATACTTAACTCTCAGGGATTTTATAAATGAATAACAAAACATCTGAAAATGCTTTAATCACAATATATGCCGTATATAAGGAATGCAAATGTATCCATTTATTTTGTTTCTCATTCCTACCATATCCTCTCTTAACTGTATGTTTCAGATTTTCATTACGCATTGGTGAATTCGTTTTTAAAAACTGTAGCTGGGGCCTGGCACGGTAGCCTCGTGGCTAAAGTCCTTACGTTGCATGTGCCGTGATCCCGCGAGAATGGTGGTCCAGGTCCCTGCGTCCCGCATTCCCTTCTAGTACCGTTCCTTCCCAGCCTGTGGCCTGGGAAAGCAGCTGAGGACTGCTGAAAGCCTTGGGACGCAAAACGACATGGGAGACCCAGAAGAGATTCCTGGCTCCTCCTGACTTCAGACCGGCTCAGTTCTGGCCATTGTGATCACAAGGGAGTGAACCAGCCAATGGAAGA